>NW_024363494.1:0-434896 GCF_014805655.1 Passer montanus | reverse complement strand
CGGGGCCGTGCCAGCTCCATGTCGCGCAGGGCCATGGAGCAGCCCCGGCGCATCACCGACTCCTTCCCGCGGCGGCGGCGGCGGGGCCCGGGGCGGCCCCCGGGCAGGCTGAAGGGCAGGAGGAACAAGGACAAGGACAACAAGGACAAGGACAACAAGGACAAGGTGCAGCTGAAGGTGCGGGACTGTCCCCGCGCCCCCTCGCAGCCCCCCGCGGACCCGGCGCTCATGGAGATGTTGCGGCGCTTCGACCTCTCCTGGGAATACGGACCCTGCACCGGTGAGCAGCCCCGGTTGTCCCGGCTGTCCCGGTTGTCCCGGTGGCGCCGGGCTCCCGCTGAGCCCCCGGTATCCCGCAGGGATCACCCGCCTGCAGCGCTGGGAGCGGGCACAGGAGCTGGGGCTGAGCCCCCCCGGCCCCATCCGTGAGGCCCTCCTGGAGCACCGGGACAACCCCGACGTCACCTACAGGTGGGTGTGGGATGGGCTGGGATATGGGATGTGGGATATGGGATGTGGGATGTAGGATATGGGATGTGGGATGTGGGATGTGGGATATGGGATATGGGATGTGGGATGTGGGATGTGGGATGTGGGATGTGGGATATGGGATATGGGATGTGGGATATGGGATGTGGGATATGGGATATGGGATATGGGATGTGGGATATGGGATGTGGGATATGGGATATGGGATATGGGATATGGGATGGGCTGGGATGGGATGGGATGGGGGGCACAGGGCATGCTCTCCCGGTGTCCCTGCCCTTCCCGCTGACCCTGTTGTGCCCCGCAGCCTGTGGCACGAGTACGAGCTGTGAGCCGCCGCGCCGAGGGATGGGGGGAGCCATTCCCGGCGCCCCCAGCCCCTGTTCCAGGGACAGCGGGAGGATTAAAGCTGCTGCGAGCGAAGGAAGGGGTGCCGTGTGCTGCCTGGGGGGCACGGGGTGGGGTGAAGCCCTTGGGGTGCAGGGGGAGGGCAGGGAGTTGCATCCCCCCCAAAAAAGCCAGGTGGGGTGTCCGTCACGCAGTTTAATGCCACCCAGCTGGGACCCAGGCAGAACAATGTGCTCTTGGGTGGAGAAAGGGAGGTGGGACATTTTTTCCCCAGGAATGGGGTGAAAAAATGAAGAAAAGTGAGCTCAGGGGTGTGAGCAGCTGGCTGTGGATGGTGGGGATGTCCTGCAGTGGGGTGGGCAGAGGGACAGTGTCCTGTGGGATGCATATGTTTAGTAGCCCCAATTAGCAGCTTTGCTGTGTGCAGAATCATAAATAACAGGATGTGTCTGTTAATTATTCAGGTTATCGATGACTTAATTCACCAGCTCTTTTTGTTGTTTCATCAATAAAAGAAATTGTTTCTATCTGTGGTGGGTCTAGTGTTGATTAAATGCTACTGCACCCACTAGAATATATTTAGTTCTTTTTTGTTGATTGTTTTGGTGCTTTTTATTAGCTTTAATTCTGGGGATATGGGTATTTATATGGTGGACATTTACAGATAGTTTTTTTTATCTTGGCAGTGATGTCTTTTTGATTTTTAGCAGTCTAAATTTCTTTTTTATGCTGCTAATTAGTCTTTAAAAATGTTTCTAGCCATCCTCACAGAGTACTGGTTACTACTTATGAATTAGTGCAGAGGCAGAGTTTTGGCTGCAATGGAGCACTGGAGCCAGCAGTAACCTGGGATAAGGTGGGATGGGGTGGGACGGGTGGGAGGCCACCCACAACTCCCATGCCACTTGCACTGCAGGCTCCTGACCCTCTGGATTGCATTATCCAGCTGGATCTGGTCCTGCTGTTGGAGCTGCAGTCCCTTGGATATCTTCTACGGGGACATAATTCCTCTGCTGGGCGCAGCATGGAGGTGTTCAGGTGGACCCCCAAAAAATCCATCCTACACCCAGCCAATCCAGGCTGTGCCCTCCTGGTGGGAAGAAGGAGGGAGATTCCCATGCTCCTTCCTTGGCAGAGGGTCAGTCCCAGCTTGGTGGGTGTCCCAGGAAAGGGGAAGTGTCTGGGATGGCTCCAGCCGCCGGAACAGCCCTGGGAGATGGAGATGGACATCAGCAGCCTCAGGGGCAGTCCCAGCCAGGGACCTCCTTCCCTGGGGGGTGGGTTTAGGTGGGACTTGGGGAAGAAATTCCTCCCTGTGAGGGTGGTGAGGCCCTGGCACAGGGTGCCCAGAGAAGCTGTGGCTGCCCCAGCCTCGGAAGTGTCCGAGGCCAGGTTGGATGGGGCTGGAGCAGCCTGGGCTAGTGGAAGGTGTCCTGTGGGTCAGGGGTGACACAACACGAAGGGACACCATGGTGGGAGGGGGTTGACACCACCTCACGGGGTGGCAGGGGGGAGCACCTGGCTTTCCCCTCCACCATGGCCACAGAGGCTCTCTGTGTGCTTCAGTCCTCCGCTGCTGGGCCTCGGGACTGCCCCGGTCCCGTTTCCAGCACCAATCCCAGCCCTGATTCCAGCCCAGGCCTAGGCCGCGACGGTTGCCATGGCAACCCGGAAGTTGTGCTTCTCGCGCAAAGGCCGCCGGGAGTTGCAGTTTCCCCGTGCCGCACAAAATGGCGCCGCTGGGTCCCCGTGCCCGCCCGGTGTCCCCAAAGCGTTCACTCCGGTCCCTACTGACAGCAGCCCACCCTCCAGACGCTCAGGGTCACAAAAGCACCAGGGGCTGCCATTTCCACGCTTTATTGCCAGTGCAGGAGCGGTGCCGGTGTTTGTGTGGGGCTGGGGCAGAGGCCCGTCCCAGCCCCGGGGTGCGGGCGGGGCGTGGGCGGGGCGTGCCGGCTCGCTGGCCACGCCCCCAGGCGAAGACCACGCCCCTCCCCCGTTGCTATGGCAGTGAGGAGGTGCTGTCCCCTGCCCCCCAAATTAAGGCGTGGGTTCATCCGCGTGGCCCTGGCCAGGTCCATGGGTGTGGCCCTGGGTGTGGCAATCACTAAGGGTGTGGTCACAAAAAGGGGCGGGGCCGCCATCCAGGCTGGCCTGGCGCACCACCCCGCGCGGGCGGGACGAGGGTCGTGACCTCGGGGAGGGACCCTCTGCTTTCTCCGTGGCCTCGAACACCTGAGGGGGGACAGCGGGGTCACCGCACGCCGCTGTCACCCCACAGCTGGACCCCCGTCCCGCCCTGACCCCTGCTCACCTCCCCGGCCAGGGGCTCCCCCAGCACCTCGAGGGGCTCGGGGGTCTCCAGCAGGCTGATGCTCCGCATGACAGAGCACAGCGAGATGCGAGGGCGCCGGGAGGCCCCCAGCAGCCCCCCGCCGGCTGCCTCCTCCTCGGAGGGCTGCGGGGACGCCAGCGGGGAGGACAGCGGGGACAGGCCACTTGTGTCCCTCGCGGTGTCCTCCTCGGGCTGCGGCGCCTGCTCGGCCGCCCGGGGCTCCCACAGGACGCTGTGCCGGCTGCCACAGACCTGTCAATCAGCACACGGCCACGCCCCCCGTCGGGAGCCCCACCCACCCAAAGGGGTGTGGTCACAACAGGCCCCACCTCCTTACCCCACAGGGGTGTGGTCGTGCCAGCCCCACCCACCTGTCCCCACCCTGTCCCCACCCTGTCCCCACTCACCTGGCGCTCAGGATGCCCTCGTAGAAGTCGAGCTGGCGCATGAAGCCGGGGTTGGGCAGGACGCCGGGCCGGCAGTGCCGGACGTGCCGCAGCGCCCGCTCCAGGGGCCACCCGAACTCCTTCATGGCGTAGGCCAGCACCGTGGCAGCCGAGCGGCTCAGCCCCATCCGGCAGTGCACCAGCGCCCGGCCGCCCGCCGCCCTGCGGCACCCACTGCTGGCACGGGGGGCCCTCGGGGACACCGTGTCCCCAGGGCTCCCGGCGTCCACAGAGCTCCCCATGTCCCCAGCCACCCCACTGCTCCCCAGGATCCCATGCCCCAGCACCTCAGCCATCAAGATCTGTCCCCATGTCCCCCTCTCCCCTGCCCCACCTCCAGCCCCTGTGCCCCGGTGTCCCCCGTGGTGTCACTGACCGGACGCGGGAGAGGAAGAGGAAGGTGTCGTTCCAGTGGGGCAGGAGCTCGGCCGCCTCCTCGTCGTACACCCGCACGTTCATGTACGTGAACAGCGCCGGGAAGAAGTTGTCGATCTCCCGCGCCACGTTGAGGATGTGGGTGACCCTGCGGTGACACGAGTGGCACCCCAGGGGCGGCCCGTGGTGACCCCACCGCGGTGTCCCCCCCTGCTCACCTATTCTGCTGCAGCTCCTCCAGGTTGGCCGCGTTCCACTCGGAGCCCTGTGTGGTGACAGCGGTGAGGGGAGGGGACGCTGCCACCCGCCCTGCCCGGCGTGCCCGCGCTGCTGCCCACCAGGAAGAGGTGCGGGAAGACGCGGGAAGGCCGATCCATCTGCGCCAGCACCAGCAGCATCTCGTTGTCGATGAAATCCTTGTGCTCGCCCAGGCTGTGCCCCGTGCGCCGCTCCAGCTCCTCGCGCACCTGGGCGCCACGCCGGGTGAGGGACGGCCCTGCCCAGCCCCTCCTGTCCCCAGGCCACCCCGGTGCCACGCACCTCCTTGGACGTGACGTTCTCCAGGTCGGCGGCAGCCATCACCTCCCGCAGCAGCGCCCGCACCGCCTGCTCCGACAGCTCTGGTGCGGCCGGCCTGGCACCGGCACCGCCTCGTCACCACCCGGCCACGCCCGGCCACGCCCGGGCAGCAATTGGCCAGCGGGCTGCGGGGTGTGGCAGGGGCGTGGCAGGGGCCTTACCGCGGGGTCGCGCTGGGCGAGGCGGGCCGCACGCTTTCGAGGTCGGCCATGGCCAGCCACTCGTTGAGGCAGCTCTGCTTGGAGCCCAGCGCCGCCGCGTAGCCGCGGGCCCAGGCCAGCGCGGGGCTGCCGGGGATGTGCCCGCCGCGGGCCGCGTCCTCGCAGGCGCGGTGCAGCTCCTGCAGCACGGCCCTGCCGCACAGCGCCGGCCACCCCTGCACTGCCGCCGTCCCCCGACAGCCGTGTCCCCCGCTCTGGCTGCCCCCAGCGTGTGCGTGCCACCCAGACCCTGCCCAGATCCTTCCCCGTGGCGGTGCCCATGGTGATACCCAAATCCCCTGTGCCCAGGATGGTGACAGCAGCCCTTGTGTCCCCAGCTGTGCCACCTCCCCCGTGCCTGTTGTGCAGCTGAGATCCCCTGTGCCCCTGGCAGCGCCCGTGTCCCCAGTCCCCGAGGTGGTGCCCACCCCGCTTGTGCCCACCATGCCACCCACAGCCCCGTGCCCAGGGGGTCCCCACGCCCGCCGCGGTCACGCCCAGGCCTCGCTCACCACATGGTCTGCACAGAGATGGGCTTGAAGATGCGCGTCTGTCCCCCCGATGTCACGCTGAACCCCCTGGGCAACACGGGGACACGCGTGGGTTGGGGTGGGCACCCTGACCCCTCTAAGCCCCTCCCTGTCCCAAAATTCCATCCCACCCTTACCCGTCGCCGTCGAGGAACACCTGGGTGTCGCTCCAGAGGGGCAGCACCATGCCCAGGGTGCAGCGGGTGGCCCTGGGGCGAGCAGAGGTCAGGGGGTGCCGAGGCCTCCGCGGGGCCCCCCCGCACCCCGCTCACCCCTCGTGGGCAAAATCCACTCCCAGCAGCGCCGTCTCCGCCTCGGCGCCCGGCTCCTCCGGCCGCACCAGCAGCAGGTACCGCACCCGCCGCGGCCGCGCCGACTCCAGCCGCACCGCCTGCCGGAAAGGTGGGCATCGCAGCGGGCTCTGCCCTTTCCCGTGCTCCCGGTGACCGGGAGCAGCATCAGGCTGGGCCATACGTCCTCCTCATCGCCTCCCATTCCATCCCTATCCCCATCCCACCCTATCCAGTCCCGATCCCTATGGCATTCCCATACCTTTCCTCGATGTTACTGTCCCCACCTTCATTCCATCCCACCTCCATCCCCAGCCCATCCTGTCGATTTCCTCTCCCCGTCTTGTCCCCATCCATATCCCATCCCCTGACCCCACCCATCCCTTTCCCTGTCCCCGTCCCATCCCCGTGCTCCTGCAGGGGTGGATCCGTGTCCTACCAGCCGAATGGCGTCCTGGGGGCGCAGCAGCTGCATCATGAGGTGCAGGTGCTGCTCCTGCTGCCCCGGGGCCTGGCAGGGGGGCTCGGCCGGGGGGGGCTCGGCCGGGGGGGGCTCCTCGGCAGGCAGGAGCCGCGCAGCCCCCTTGACCATGACGAAGCTCTGCCTGGGGGGCAGGAGGGTCCTGAGCACCCAGGGCACCCCCAGAGTGCTCCCCAAACTCCCCAAAGCGGGGAACTGTGTCCCCATCCCACTCTGGTGTCCCTCACGCCGAGGTTTTGGAACCCCCTCTCACCGTCGCTGCAGCTGGCCACGTCTGGGAGCATCTTCCTCCTGCGAATTGGGAGGCAGTTCCTGGGGGAAACGTGACCCCAGGGAATGTACCGGGCTCGGGGGTCCCACCAGCCCCCCACCAGCGGGGACACCACAGTCTGGTGACCCCCTAAAGCCACCCCCAGCAATAGTGTGGGCCCCACGGGGGTGTAGGGACCCTTTGGGGGTCCCACTGTGGCGATGGATCCCTGGGGATCCCCCTCGGGATGGCGGGGGGGGGGTGTATCATCCCTGTGCCCCCATCCCTGGCTGGGTGGAAGCGCTGGAAGGAGGGCCTGGGATGAACAGGGAAGGCCCAGGGGTCACTGGGGGGACATTAGGGGACACCGGGACCGCAAGGGACTGGGAGAGGTGGCAAAGCGAGCGGGAGCAGCCTGGGACAAACACTCCCATCCACTCCTCCATAGTCCTCCCTTAGCCATGGGGAAACCCCAGCCGGGAGTACAGGAAACTCCAACGCGTGCCGAGGGCAACTCCGCTCCCAGTAAACTCCCAGCAAAGTCCCATCGGAAGCGCCTGGGATGACCCCGCGCCGGCAGCGACCGGAGCAACCTTCCCCCCTCCGCCCCCGCGCTGGCTCCCCCGGCACCGCGGGACCCTCGGGGCACCGGGACCTTCCGGAGCACGGGAACCCCCGGGGCACCGAGAAAGCCCCGCGCAGCCCGTGCTCCCCGCACCGGGATCCCCCGGGCCGGCCCATTTCCCCAGGGCACCGGGACCCGCCGGGGCTCCGGGACCCCCCGCCCGTCCCCGCCGGGACGCGCCGTGCCCGGTGCCGCACTCACCGCGGGGCCGCCGGCGGAGCCCCCCGCCCGCCGCACCGTCACCAGCGCCATGCCCCGCCGCGCCGCCCCCCCGCACCAGGAAGCGCCGCCGCTGCCCCGCCCGGACGGGAACGGGAACGGGAGCGGGAGCGGGCACGGCCCCGGGCACGTCCCGGCACGGCACGGCTCCCCCCGCCGCGGGAACGCCGCAGCCGGGACCCCCGGAGCGCCCGCCCGCCATGGGAAGCTCCCCGGTGCCCCGGAGCCCCCCGCGCCCCACATCGTGGGGACAGCGCAGGATTGACACTCCAGCGCTTGAGACACCCCCAGGGCCTCCCAAAGTGGGAACCATCCGAGGGCTCCTGGCCCTTGGGACTCTCCCAGCGCCCAGCACGCGGGATGCGTTCCCCGGATCCCCAGAAAGTGTGGACCCCCCGACGGACCCCCGCACCGGGGACACCCCGGGGAATGCCCCAAGTGTCCCTGGCAGCTCACCCCCAAAGAACCCCTTGTGACCCCATGGGCAGGGGTCTTTTCCCACGTAATATAAACAAAATAAACCAATCCCTGGGCCAGGAATGGGGGCACAGGGCCAGATGTGGGGCAAGCTGAGGAGGAGCAGCCCACCAGTGCCACCCACACGCTCACTGGATGAGCCCCATCACCTGAGCCCCACCCTACCTGCAGGATCCATCCCTTTTCCCAGGCTCCACCCCTGGGACACCCCACCCATCACGCCCCAGGCACAGACACACGTGTATATATATATATATATATAATATATGTATATGTATATGTACAGACATTCGGGGCCCCCCTGCCCCCCCACTGCCCCAAAGGACGAGGCCTGGGGGTCCCCCAGCAGTCTCCCCTGTCGCCCTGATTTTTCTAAGATTTTCTAAGCCTTCTGATGTTTACGTTCTTGTAGCAAACTTTCTCTCACACTTTCTGTAAACAACTTATTATTTTCCGTTCTTTTATGGAGGAGGAGAAATTTGATGGACTGTTGGTTTGTCCAGCATCATTGGAGAGGTGGCACTGTCACCCTCCAACCCACTGCCACCTCTGGAAACCTACAGATGTTGGAGTCAGAAAATAAACTTCCCTTTTCTACCTTGAGAGCAGCAGCGTGTCCGCGTCGTGCTGTTTCGTGTCCTACAGAAACACCCCCCCCCCCCCCCCCACTGCAGTGCCTTAAAACGGGGGTCACCTGCATCCCACGGGGACCCCCGGGTCCGTCCTGCCCCCCATGGGGTCACAACACCAAAGAGGAGGGGGATCCCTAGGGAGGGGTCCTGGGCACAGGGCTATCCCTGGAGGGGCGGTCCCCAGGTGAGGGTCCCTGGGCTGAGGTTTGAGCCTGGTGGGAGAAGAGCCCTGAATTGGGGGGTCCCGGGGCTAGGAGGATCCCTGGATCAAATCCCCTGTGGGGGGCTGTACCCACATCAGGGGGGTCCCCACCACGGGGGGGCCATCCCGGCACCGGCTGCTCCCCAGGCAGGGCTGTGCCCGCGCTGGGGCATCCCGGTGGGGGACAGCACCCACACCAGGGTGTCCCCTGCCTGGGGTGTCCCTATCCCTGCAAGGGGTGTCCCCACGCGGGACATCTGCGTCCGTGCGTGGGGTGACCCCACATGGGACACCCCTGTCCCTGCGTGGGATGTCCCCGTGCCGGCGTGGAGCGCCCCGGGGCGCTACTTCTCGGTGAGGGAGAGGCGCAGGATGCGCTGGAGCTCCTCGTCCTCCTCCCGCCGCCGCCGCTCCCGCTCCTCCTGCTCCCGCTCCGACAGCGCCATGGCCAGGCGCAGCTGCTCCGCGAAGCTGCCGTACCCGGGGGGGCCCGGGGGGCTCCCGCCGCCCGCCCCGGGGGGGCTCCCGGGGGCCGGGGGCTCGGCGCTGGGCCCGGCCTGCAGCAGCATGCTCTCCTGCAGCGCCCTGGGGAGGGGACAGCAGTGGGGCCACACCCGTGTCACGGGACATGTCACCCCTGTCATGGGAGCCACACCCCCTCTGGCACCCCTGTGCCCCACCCCTGGAGGCCACACCTCTTTCACAGCCCTTAAATGGCCTGGAGAGCCATGCCCCTCCCCACATGCCCCGCCCAGCTCCTAGCCACACCCACACAGGTGGTTAGCCACGCCCATTGTGGACACACCCTTTGGGCAGAAAGAAGCTCCTCCCTTTCAGCCCCTCCCCTGGCCACACCCCAACACCTTTAACCCTGCCCCGACCACACCCTGACACCTTTAACCCCTGCCCCTCCCAGTTTGGCCCTGCCCAGGTGAGGTGGGCGTGGCACCCCAGGCCACGCCCCCACGGGTTGAACCTCACCTTTCCAGCTGCAGGTCCTCATCGTAGGGCGGCGGCTCGGCGCCGGGGCGGGTGTTGGTCAGCGCCTCCCAGATGGTCACCTGTGGGGTGTGGCCACACCTTAGGGGCGTGCCCAGGTGCACCGGGGGCGTGTCCAGGTGAGGGCGCGTGGCCTCACCTGGTCGGTCTCAGTGCCGGCGTCCAGCAGGCTCTGCTGGATGGCGAACTGCAGCAGGTCGTCGTCCTCGTCCCGCAGGGGCTCGCTGCGCCCCGCGCCCAGCACCGTGTACCCCGCCGGCACCTCGAACACGCCCGCCTCCACCTCGCATGGGAACGGCCACGCTGCCGCACACGGGGAGCCGTCAGCGCCCACAGCGCCCCATACCCACGCTGCTCTGCACCCATGCAACCCCAGCACCTCCCGGCCACAGGCCCCACAGCCTCACCTCTGGGCCCAGAGGGCTGGGTGCCAGGGGGGTGGGCGCCGGGGGGCTCCTGGGGGGCGCAGATCCGCACGGAGCCCAGGGGCTGGTCACAGCCGCACAGGTTGCTGAAGGTGATGCGGGCGTTGAGCACGTGGAACAGGGGGATCTCTGCGGGTTCAGGCGTCAATTGAAGCCCCAGTGAACTCCCCTATTAATCCCGCCCCAAAATGAGCTGTCCCTCTCACCGATCTTGACGGGGAAGCCAGGGGGCAGCTTGAGGGTGATGAAGTCGCGCAGTTTGGCGAAGTGGGCGTTGGAGATGGCCATGAGGTCGATGATGGGCGTCACCTGCTCCGCCAGCGACAGCGGGTGCTGCTCGCACAGCCACAGCGTCGCCTTGAACCTGCCCGGGCACCACCATGGGCACGGGGACCCGCTGGGGACACTGGCCACCAGCACCACCCCAGTGCCACCGCCCTGGCCACACCCCGTGCATGGACAGCAGTGGCACGGCCCCCAAGGACTCTGTCCTGTCACCACCCTCTGCATCCCATCCTGAGGACTTTGTCACCATCCTGTTTGTCCCAACCCCGGGGTGGTGGCCTCACCTCTGCACCTTGCTGGACATCTCGATGGGGCGCCCGATGTTGCGGGTCTCCAGGTCAAAGTGGGGGTCAAAGTACTCCTCGGGGGTGATGGCCGTGGGGTTGGTGGGGCTGGCAGCCTGCAGGACGGGTGCCTGGGGGGACAGCAGCACCACTCAGCCCCCCTGGAGACCCCCAGATTCCCCAGGGAGGCCAGGGATGGCGACTCACCCCGTTGTGGGTGCCGTGCTGCTGCGCGATGCCCAGGAAGGAGTGGAAGGGGGTCTTGGAGCCTGGGGGGAGAGGGGGGTGCAGGGTGAGGTGTGGGCAGTGGGAGGGACTCCCAGGGCTGTCAGCGGTCACATCCCTCATGGGTGGCACACTGCACGCTGTCCCACGCCTGTCACATTATTCCCACAGTGTCCCACACCTGACATGTCACACCCCACACCCGGAGTGTCACACCCACAGTGTCCCACACCTGACACCTGTGACACCCAGGAAGGGTGGCTTGTCCCCACCGTGCACAGGCCCCCTGATTGGCTGACAGGGCTGTCACCTTTGCTGCGTGACTTGTCCTGGTCGGAGAGATGCTCCGTCCTGGTCTTGGTGACCAGCTCCACGTTGCTGGCACTGTACACCTGTGTGGGGACACCGTCAGGCCTGCCACACTCCAGGCTGTCCTCCGTGTCCCCCCCCGTCCCCATGCTCACCTTGGCCTCGTAGCCGCTGACCACCTCCATCTTCTCCGAGCGCCAGCCCCAGATCCCAGACTTGTTCCTGGGGGAGCGGGGAGGCCTCACCCTCTTGCACCAGCGCTTCCTTCCCCTTGGCCCGCGCTTCCCCCTCGCGAGCTCCCCCTCCCCTCCCACCTCTCGAAGGCGATGTTCCGCGTGTCCAGGTGTGTGGACACGATGGGCGAGGTGAGCCGGCCGGCCACGTGCTCCTCGGTGGGCTGCATGGCCGCCAGCAGCAGCTCGGGCTCGTGCAGGGCCAGCGCCAGCGTCTCCGTGTACACCACCTGCTTGTCGTGGTCCACCTCCATCACCACGGCCCCCTCGTCTGCGTGGGGACACCGCAGGGGTCAGCACCCACCCCCAGTGACACCCCCAGGCCTGGGGCACTGGGGGGCTGGGGGAATTGGGGGTCCCTCGTACATGCAGGAGCTGAGGTGGTTCCCTCAGGGAGAACTAAGGTTTCCTTTGGGAGATCTGGGGAATTGGGGGTCCCTGGTATAAGAATTGAGGTGTTCCCTTTGGGAGGGGGGAACTGGAATCCTACGTGGTCCCTAGAGGGGATCTGGGAGGTCCTTACAGGAATATTTATAGTGAAGAGGGTCTGGGGATCTCCAGGGAAGTCCCTGTAGTGAATCTGGGCTCTTTATAGGGGTGCACTTATAGTGCAGGGGGTCTGTGGGTCCCCACAAGGACTGAAGGGCCCCCAGGGAATCCAGACAGGTCCTTACAGGGATGCACTCATGGTGCAGGGCCCCCGGGGGCTCCCCAGGGTGACAGAGGGGCGGCGGGGGGCTGGAGCTGACCTTCCCCCTTGAAGATGTAGCTGCGGCGGCCGCGCTGCCACGTCATGTGCTCGAAGCCCAGCAGGGTGGTGTCCACCCGCAGGCTCTCGCCACGCTTCCACACGCGGTACACGTCGCTGGGACACACCTTGGACACCAGGGGCACTGCGGGCACAGGGACCCTCAGCCCCGCGGCCGGGGGGCCCCTGGGGACCCCCTTCCCCCGCCCAGCCCGGCCACGCTCACCCCAGCTCGTGAACTCCCACTTCATCTCCACGTAGAAGTCGGATGCCTGGAAGGGATGAGGAGAATGGTGGGGGACGTGGAGGGGCTGGGGACGCCCTGCTGGGGTCACTGGGGAGGGGGGAGGAGTCTGAAGAGTCCTTACTGGGGTCCTGGGTGGGGATCAGAGAGAGTGGGGCCACTAGTGCAGGTCCACAGGGATAGATAAGCAGCGAGTCCCAGAGGAAAAGGATAAGCAGGGGGTCCCCAGGGAAAGAACGGAGTCAGTGGGGGCTTCTGGGGAGAATCTGGGGTCCCTTCTCAGACCACTGAGGACGTGGGAAGTCTGGAGAACAGGGATGGGGATTCCTATTGGGGTCCGGGGTGGGGATCAGGGCAGTGTGGGGAAGTGGGGTTGGATGCGTCCCTGGGGAAAGAGTGGGGTCATGGAGGAGACAGGGGGTCCTGGGGAGACTTGGGGGCTCTCTGCTGCAGTCACTGGAGAGGTGAGGAGTCTTGAGCAAAGGGATGGGGCTGGTGGGTGTCCCTGGGGGGCTCTGGGGTGCAGTTTTGGGGGCTGTACCCGCCGCAGTTTGCTGAGCAGCTCGGGGATGCCAGCGAGGCGCCGCGTCGCCCGCTGGTAGTCACGGTACTGGAGCACCAGCTGCACCATCTCGGGGTCCCCCGTGCTCACCGCCTCCTGCAGCACTGGGGACACGGGGTGCCGTCAGCTGGAGGCCACCCGCGCCCCGGCACGGTGTCCCCAAGTGCCCGTGGTGTCCCTGTACCCGTCCATCCATTGGCGTTCTCCCGGCCCACATTGGCGTTGTGCCGCAGCAGCACCCGCACCGACTCCAGGTGGCCCAGGGACACGGCCAGCTCCAGGGGCGTCCGGCCACGCGGGTCTGTCAGCTCCACGTCGTGCTGGAAGGGTCCTGGGGTCACTGCCCTCTCCCCGTGCCACCCCAGTGCTCCGCCTGTGTCCCCCATGTTCCCAAGGCCTGGTGCTCCCAGCCCCCCTTCTCCCAGTGCAGCCAACCCAATCCCAGCGCCCCCAGTTGCTTCCAGGCCTTTGGTGCTACCCTTATTATCCCAGTGTCACAGTCCCTTATTACCCCAGTGTCACCAGTCCTTCCAGTGCCACCAGTTCTTCCAGTGCTCCCAGTCCCCTGAGTCCCAGTCTCCCCGGTACTCCCAGTCCCCACACCACTCCCAGTCTTCCTCCAGCACTCCCAGTTCCCCCAGATGCTCCCAGTGCTGTCCCCCCACCCAGTGCCACCAGCTCCCCATGCTCCCAGTGTTCCCAGCCTCCCCCCCGTTCCCCCAGTCCCCTGTGCCCCCAGTTGTCCCATCCCCTGTGCCCCATCTCCCCTAGCGCTCCCAGTCCCTCTGCAGTGCTCCCAGTCTTCTCCCCAGTGCTCCCAGTGCCGCGTCCCCAGCCTTCCCTGATGCTCCCAGTCTCCCTCCAGTGCTCCCCATCCCCGCAGTGCTCCCAGTATCTCCCAGTGCTCCCAGTCCCTCCCAGCATCCCCCCTCCCCGCCCCCCCTCCCCCAGCAGAGCCTTCCCGGTTTTCCCCAGCGCTCCCAGTCCCCCCCAGCATTCCCAGCGCTCCCAGTCCCCCATCCCCGCGCTGCCGTTCTCCCTGCCATCGCCCTCCCGCCCGCTCCCGCTCCCGGTGCCGGTGCGTGGGGGGTGCCCGCTCCCGGCGCCGCTCCCGGTGCCGCTCCCGGCGCCGTTCCCACCGTCCCCGCGCGCAGGGCGCTGTCCAGCGCCTGGTGCCGGTTGTGCCAGACGAGCCGGTGCAGCGGGAAGGTCTCGGCGGGCCGGGCCATCCCGGCACCATGTCCCCGGGGCCGCCGGGGCGGACGGAGCGGGCCGCAGCGCGGGGCCTGCCCGCAATGGCTGGGCGGCGCGGGGCGGGGCCGCACCGGGCACCGGCGGCACGCACCGGCACCGGGCACGGCCAAGGCCGCGGGAACGGCGCTCCGCGAGCAAGCAGGCGCCGGGAATGGAGCAGGCACTGCGCACGGGAACGGGCAGCGGGAAAGGGAGCGAGGTGTCGGGCCACCTCGAAATGTTATCGGCACCGGAAACGTTATCGGCACCGGGAATGGAGCAGGCGCTGGGAACGGCACCGGCACCGCGAACCGTGACTGTGGGCAGCGCCACCGCAGCAGCACCGGGAGTGCCACTGAAACCGGCACCGGACACAGCCTGGGGCCGCCCCCTCTCACACTCTCCCGCCGGGGTTGTAACAGAGACCCACTGGCCCCCAGCCGAGCCCCGGTACCGGGGGCTGCCGGTGCCCGGCATCGCCTGCTGGACACCCTGGGGGGCCCCGGCGCTCTCTGACCCCTTTTGCATCCTGACATCCGTGGGTACCTGCTGCTCAGCACAGTCCTGGGTCCATCCCATCCCATCCCATCCCATGCCATCCCATCCCATCCCATGCCATGCCATCCCATGCCATCCCATCCCATCCCATCCCATCCCATCCCATCCCATCCCATATCCCATATCCCACATCCCACATCCCATCCTGGCCCTGCCGCTCCCCAGGAATGCCGGAGCACCAGCCCAGCCGCGCCCTGACGCGCTGCCTGCAGGCAGGGTGTGGGCAGGACAGGTGGCACCTGCGCTGCCTGGTGACAAGTGACAGCCCAGATCATCCCCAGGGACAGAGCAGAAATGGGGGACACAAGCCCCAGCAGCCCAGGCTGGCTCGGGACCCCCATCCTGTGGGGCCTGGGGATGCTCCAGCATGTCCCCAAAGTGCTGGTGCGTCCATAGGGGGACACACAGGAATCTCCCACACCACAGGAGGTGACAAGGACTCCACGCCACCCTCAGCAGGTGCAGAGCCATCTCTCCCCCCTGCAGTGAGGTGGAGCCGGATGGTGTTTTTCCATCTTTTTATTATAAAAACTCTTCTTTTTTTGGCATTCTCACATCTCTCTGCTCATGAAAACCTCACTCACCCACTGCCCCGGCCCTGCCCCGTGCCCCCCCTGCCTGGTGTCCCCCCAGCCCCGGGAGCAGAGCGACCAGATACTAATATTTACAGATGCTGCCGGGGACTGGGGGGCAGGGGGCACCCCTGTGCCCACCCGTGGCTGATTTAAGGGGGTCCCACCTGCTCCTTTCTCCTCAGGAGGGAGGGCAGGGGGCTGGGGGTGCCCTGGGGAGGGGCAGGAGGGGCAGGGGCAGAGCGGGGGGTGCAGGGGACCCGTGGCACAGTATTTACAGGGGGTCCCCCTGGGCACACACTCACACACAGCCACGCACGCGCACGAGGGGGTGTCACAGCCACGCAGGGAGGAGGGACATGCCGGCTGGGGACCCCGCCGGCCCCTTTGGCACACACGGCACTGGGGAGCGGGCGGGAGGGACGGGGGCTGCCTTCATCTGAGCCGGAGACTTCCTGGAGGAGCGGGGGGCACACCGGGGAGAAGGTGCCAGGCCGCGCCCCCGGGTGACGCCGGCACCGGGCGCGTCCCCCCCCAGCCCCCGGGCACACGGAGAGCGGGGGACACGCGGGAACCCAACCCAATAAATTAGAGGTGGGGTGGGAAGGGGAAGGGGGCGCGGGGAGGGGTCAGAGCCCGTTGGGGGAGCGCTGGATGAAGGGCACTTTGCTGAGCTCCACCACGGGCGAGCGCGGCTTGTTCTGCATGCGGGGCACCCGCTGCAGCAGCTGCTGCGCCTGGCGCTGTGCGTCCCGCAGCTCCTTCCGCCACTGCACCAGCTCGGGGTCGCTCTGCGGGGCAGGCAGCTGGGTCAGGAGAGGGGACAGGGCAGGGCACAGCGTGGCTGAATCCCCACAGGGTGCCAGCGCTGTGGGGTTGCCCCACGTTTTCAGTACTGCTGCCCCGGCATGGCTTGAAGGACTGAACATGCAAGTGGCCAGCAAGAGGCGGGTAGTAGCCAGCAGGGGGGATGGCTAGCAGGCAGCAGGAGGTGGCCAGCACCCAGGGGGGCGGGGGGGACACTCACGTCGCACTGCAGCACGAACTGCTTGCCCCCGCGGATGCGCAGCAGGATGCACTTGCGCTCCTTCACCTGCGTCTCCTCCACCGAGTCGATCTCCTCCATGGTGAGCAGGGACTGCTGGGGGGACAGGCTCAGCCCGGTCCCCGTGCCCTCACTGGGGTCCCCCAGCCCTCACCCCCCGGTGCTGTGCCCTCCTTACCGGCGACTCGCCCTCCCCGCGCCACTCCAGGCGGTTGGGGAAGAGGTAGAAGTAGCGGCGCTGCCACTGCGTCAGGAAGGGGTTGCCCAGCTTGGCCATGTAGCCGTGCATGATGCAGTCCTTGCCCATGGCGTACTCTGGGACCACAGGGAGCCGGGATCAGCAACCGGAATGTGGCCAGGGGTGGTTCAGGGTGGGGGTCCCCGGCCCCACTCACCCTCCTCGTGGCCCAGCTGCTTGTTCTTGGCCTTCTTGCGGGCCTCCAGCTTGTCGGTGTCAGCGTTGACGGCGTCGAAGACAGTCTCGGTGACCTCCTGCTGCCAGCGCTCCGAGATGGTGAGCGGGAAGTTGCGGTACAGCTCCTGGTCGCTCTCCAGCAGCTGGGCAGGGGGGGATGCCGGGGTGAGGGGCGGTGGGCCACCCCACGCCCCCACGCCCGGCCCCTGTGCCCGGTACCTTGATGCCCTTGGTGTCCTCCTCGTCAAAGGAGCCGATGTCAAAGGCGTCGGCCGCGTTCACCTCGCCGCGGGGCGGGACGAGGGGCGGCGGGTACTGTGGGCAGCAGTGGGGGTCAGAGGGGTGGCTGCCCGCAGCTGTGTCCTTGTCCCTGTCCCCAGCCATGGGCAGACACCCCTCACCTTCTGCAGGAACACCATCTGCCAGTCCAGGTCCTTGAAGAAGGGCTCTTCCTTCACCTCCTGCGCCCTGTGGCAGGAGGAGGGTGGGTGAGCGTGGCCGCAGGGGGACTGTGCCAGCACACCTTGTCCCATCCCCTGGGGGCCTCGGGGACACTCACCCTCGCCCCATGCAGCCCAGGCGCCGGTTGACATCCCGCTGCAGCAGCCCCTCGAGCAGGGAGCGCAGCTCCGGGGAGAAGGAGTCCGGCAGCTCCACGGCCTGTGGGACATTCCATGAGATCACTGCCGAGCGGGGACAGGGACACACACTGACACACAGCTGGGCACACACACGTGCTCCAGGCAAAGACCAGCTGTCCCTGACCCTCTGTGTGCCTCCCAGGCCAGGGGTGCCCATGTCCTGCCCACAGACCCCCCAGTGCCCCCACCCACCATGGTGAGGGTCATCCGGTCAATCTCGTGCTTGTCCTTCGTCTTGTGCTGCCGGAACGGGCTGTGCCTGTGGCGTGGAGGGAGAGGGGGCTCAGCAGAGCCCAGCTGTGCCCAGCTGTGTCCAGCTGTGCCCAGCTGAGCCCACACTCACCCCCGGAGCAGCTTGAAGAGCATGCAGCCCAGCGAGAACCAGTCGGCGCTGCTGTCGTAGGCCACCCCCTTCTGCAGCACCTCCGGCGCCATGTACCCGTGGGTGCCCCTGGGGAGGGGGCACAGGGGGGTCAGGGGCCGCCCCGGGCAGGGGTCAGGGCAGGCAGGGGTGTGGGCACACTCACACGCTGGCGTGGGGCTTCTTCTTGGAGAAGTCGCAGGCTAGGCCCAGGTCGGAGATGCGGACGTGGCCGAACTCGTCCAGGAGGATGTTTGCTGGCTGCAGAGACACCGGGGGACACCCTGAGCCCCAGAGTGGCCCATGGGTATGGGGTGGGGAGCCTGGGGGGCTCTGTGAGATTTGGGGATGTCTGAGTGCCCACGAAGTCTCAGGGTGCCCACAGACTTTGCTGTTGGGGTGCCCATTAGACCCGAGGGTGCCCTCTGGGCTCGGCGAGCGCCCACAGTGTTCTGAGGGCCCCCGCAGGGTTTGTGACACCTGTGGGACCCACAGGGCAGTGGAGGGGTTTCTAAAGGCCTGGGGACGTCCTGCGGGTGGGGACGGTCACCTTGAGGTCACGGTACACCACAAAGCGGCTGTGCATGTGCTCCAGGCCCAGGATGATCTCGGCCGCGTAGAACCGCATCTCCGCCTCCGAGAAGACGCCGTGCTGGGACAGGTGATAGTGCAGGTCCCCCCCTGCGGGGACAGGGACTGGCTGTCACCTGGAGCAGGTGAGGCAGGGGGCTCTGTGCCCCGGGAGTGGCTCGGGGCCGGGGTCTCACCGTTCATGAGGTCGAGGATGAAGCTGAGCTTGTCGGGCGTGTGGAAGGCGTAGGACATGCACACGATGAACGGGCAGTCCTGGCGGGAAACACGGGGTCACCCTCCCTGTCCCTGTCCCCTGCCACCCCGTGCCCAGCCCAGCACCCGTGTCCCCTCACCCCAGTGCTGACGAGGGACAACATGATGCGCTCATTGAGGGCCAGCGTCTCGCCCTGCTTCATCTTGATGCGTTTCTTGTCCAAGCACTTCATGGCGTACCTGGCGGCGACACGGAGTCCCTGCAGCCACCGCGTCCCCACAGCAGGGCCAGCACCCAGCTCCCCCATGACAATATCCCCGCAGCCCCCCTGACACGTGTCACCACAGCAATGCCACTGGGGCCCCCCAGCACCCCGAAACCCCGTGCCAGAGCGTTCCCGTTACATTTTGCCCGTGTCCGCTTTCCGGCAGCCGTAGACCTCCCCGAAGCCGCCGCGGCCGATGATGCGGTGCACGCTGAAGTCATTCATGGTGAGCTGAGGAGGAGACTGGGATGAGCCTGGACACCAAGCCCTGCCCCAGTTTTCCCAGGTGAGGGACACGGAGGCTGCCTGGAAGCACATCCCTCTCCCTGGGAGGTGAGGGGCAGGGATTCCTGCTCACATGGATGTTCAGCTCCACATTCTTCCACTGGCAGAATCGTGTGAACTTGTCACTGCAAGGAAGAGCAGAGAGGGCAAGAGTGGAGATCCTGGAGAAACACGGCCCTTAAAGACTCCCTGGATTTGTCTGGAGATGGGGAGCACCCCCAGGACACTTGGGAAAGGAAGAGACCCCCGAGTCCACACTGTGGGGACCCCTGGTCCCTCTCTGGGCTGGGAGACAGTGGGATGGGACACCCCAATCTGCATGGGAATTTCCTCCCAACTCACCTCTCAATGAATTTCTGGAAGATGCCCCCACGCAGGTTCTGGCAGATCTCCTCAATGTAGGGCTGGGGAGGACACAGGGCTCAGTGCTGGCTCCCCAGGGCCACCCAGGTCACCCCGACCCCATCATTTTGTGGGGTCTCCTCCACCCCTGGGATTTCACGTCCCCCCACTGCCACTTCCAGGCCCCTGGGGATGCCTCTGCCACCTCAGTCTCTGGGAACCCCAACACCACCAGCCCTGGGGACCCCTAGGGTGACATCCAGGGTCCCAGTCACCTCCCTCTGAGGACCCCCTGCTACCTCCAGCCCCCAGTCTCCCATCACCCCATGGGGACTACAAGCAATTCCCCCTCACTCCCAACATTCTGGGGACCCTCTCACCATCCCTCGGGGTCCCCATTCCTCCTGGGACACCCCCCTCCCACTTCCAGGGACTCCTGTCACCCCCAGCCCCCTCTAAGGATTAACCCTCTGAGTGTTACAGGTGGCAAGGACCCCTTCCCTGTCCCAGGTGATGCCCACCTGGAAGAGATCTGGGGGCACCTGCTTCTTGCTCAGGCGGCTCTGGACGTGCTCCGTGGCGCTCTTGGAGAAGGGCTGTGAGGGGGACAGGACCGTGTCACCTCGGGCAGAAGGGACAGCGGCCAGGCGGGGCTGCACGAGGCAGGAATCCACAGAGGAACCCCCATCCACAGGGCTGGGATGTGGCTCCCAGGATGGAGCCTGTGCGGGGTGTGCAGCTGCCCCTGAGGATGCTGTGGGCACAGTGGGGACATCCCTGCCACCCTGCTGTCCCACCCCAAGGCACTCACGTGGGAGCAGGCCAGCAGCTCCTTCATGATGTAATGGTCGAAGATGTGGCGGCTGCGGGCGGCTCGCTCCTCCTCCGAGTCCAGCTTCTCGTACTTCTTGATCTGGAGGGGGCACAGCTCCGGTGGCACGGGGGCACGCTGGAATTGTGGCCCCTCTGGGTGCCATGTCCCACGGGAGGGGTTATCCCATCCCCTTGGACAGTCTCTCCCAGCTCCCTGGGCACTGCCACCTAGGGTGGTGCTGTTGGCACCGTGTCCAAGGGCCCTGGAGGTACCAGCCCCACTCCTGGTGCACGCAGGGGGCTGTCCCTGTCCCCTGGGTCCCCCGTCTCACCTCCTCGTAAAATTCCATCAGGGGCTTGGCCTCCTCGGCCTGGTTGAAGGCAAAATCCCGGAAAAGCAGGTAGCCTGCAGGGACAGAGCCACAGCATGAGAGGTGACAGCCCCCCGGCCCAGGCCAAGGAACACAGGGACATCCCCTGGGCCTGCCCAGCCCTGCTGCCACCCCGGTGCCAGGCTTGGGGAAGTGCCAAGCAGGGACCGGTGAGGATTGGCAGGGTGACAGGGTGCCAAGGACACAGCTGGCGTGGGCAGCAGCACCCTGGGACAGCGCGGGGCAGCGCGGGGCTGCCGTGGGGCACAGTGGGGGCAGGGGCACGGGCGGGCACACGGAGCAGGGCGGACGTGCCCGGAAACCGCTGGAGCGGCAGGAGGAAGTGAGAGGCGCTTCCTGCCCCGGACGGTTTGCGCTGGCGTGGGGGGAAGTGACAGGACAGGGACACAGGCTGGGGAACGTGGCGCAGCCCCCCGGCACCCAGCCCAGCCTGGCCCCACAACCCCCCTGCCACTCCCGTGGCCACTCTCGCTGTCATGGTGGCCACCAGTGCAGTCCCCCAGCCCACCCCACCCACTGGTGTCCCCCACAGCCGCCGTGTCCCCAGCTCACCGATCCTCTGCGTGAAGATCTTGTCGAATGTCACCTCCCCCCGGTCCTCCAGGTACTTCTGCATGACGCTGCGGATGCTGGGGACACACCGGAGGGGCTCAGCCGTGCCCCCGATGCAGCCCTGCTCCCCACCCCCCCATCCTGCTCCTCCCGTGTCCCCAAGCCCCGGTGGCATGTGTGTCCTGCCATCCTGTGTGTCCCCACCCAAGTGTGGCACGTTGTGGGTGCCAGGATCACAGCGTGTCCCACGCACTGGGGCCCAAGGGAGGGTGGGGACGAGTGTCACCCTGAAAAAAGCCTCATGGGTGCCTGGCAGTGAGGGCACGGGAGGGCACCGGGGTCTGGCGGGGGGCACCGTGACCCTCTGCACGCCTGGGTACAGGGATATGTGTGTGTGTGTGTGTGTGTGTGTGTACACATGGGTGTGGCACGGCGCCACAGAAGGGACACACAGCTGGGTGGGACAGCAGGATGTGTGCGTGTTCGCGTCCGTGTGTCTGTGTTTGTGTGTCCCTGTGTCAGGCAGGAAGTGTGTCTGTGTGTGTGTGCCCATGTCTGTGTGTGTCCATATCCGTGTGTCCATGTTCGTGTGTCCATGTCCGCATGTGTCCATGTCCGTGCGTCTGTCTGTGCAACAGGCGTGACGCTTGTGTATCCATATCCGTGTGTCCATGTCTGTGTGTGTCCATGTCCATGTGCCTGTCTGTGCAACAGGCATGACGCGTGTGTGTCCGTCCATATCCCTGTGTGTCCATGTTCGTGTGTCCATGTCCGTGTGTCCATGTCCGTGTGCCTGTCTGTGCAACAGGCATGACGCGTGTGTCCGTGTCGGTGTGTCAGGCCAGCTGTGACCGGCACACACGTGTGCGGGAGGTGTCCGTGACCGCGGGAGCGTGCGAGCAGTGCCGGGCAGGGCTGACCGAGGGACCGGGGGTGGCGGAGCCGCGGGCGCACGCACGCACGCACGCACGGACGAACGGACGGACGGACGGACAGGCGGAGGGGCAGCGGCGGGGCCTCACCTGGGCTCGGGCAGGACGATCCTCTTGCTGGCGCGGGCGGCGGGCGCGGCGCGGCTCTTCTCCATGGCCATCAGGTAACTCACGTCCGCCAGCACCGCCTCCAGGTCCGCCATCGTGCCGCGCCGCCGGCCCCGCCGCCGGCGCCGGCGGGAGCGCAGCGCGGAACGGGGCGCGGCCGCACCGGAGCGGGCGGGGACAGCGGGGCTGGGCGGCGACAGCGACACCGCCACCGCCACGCCCGCCTGGGAGGGGCCGGGACACCGGCTGTGGCACTGGCGGGGTGTGTGACACTGGGTGTGTGACACTGGGAGTGTGTGTGTGACACTGCGTGTGTGACACTGTGTGTGTGTGTGTGACACTGTGTGACATTGGGAGTGTGTGTGTGACACTGCGTGTGTGACACTGCGTGTGTGTGTGACACTGGGTGTGTGACATTGGGAGTGTGTGTGACACTGTATGTGTGTGACACTGCATGTGTGACACTACGTGTGTGACACTTGGTGTGACAGAGGTTGTGTGGCACTGGGTGCCCGTGTGCCACCAGGTGTGTGTGCCAGCCTGGGGGTGTGACACCACGGGTGTGACGCCATCCCTGTGCGTGCCATTGTGTGTGTGACACTGTGTGAGAGACAGCACGGGTGTGTGACAGTGGCTGTGTGTGCGTGACATCGTGTGTGTCACTCCACACCACGTGTGTGTGTGCCCACACGTGCCACGCGCGGCAGTGGATGTGACACTGTGGGCAGGGTCCCTGTCCCTGGGGCCACAAAGGGACACCGGGAGGGGACAGGCAGGGGGTTGGGGCCCTGAGATTCGCTTGGCTCCAGTGCATCACTGCGAGGGGCATGTGGTGGCACCTGGGGACCAGGGCACAGGGAGGGTGACAGTGGCCTCAGCCACCTGTGGAGGATGATGGCACCTGCTGCGTGCCTCACCATGCAAATGTCACAGCTCAGCTGCCATGGGGACCTGGGCTGTGACATCCCCACAGGGTGGGGGACACTAAATGTCACTCTGGTGGCCCAGGAATCCACTGGGAGAGGACAGGTTTCCCAAGGGACATGGAGGGCAAGAGCCCCACAGGTCTCTGGAGGAGCTGTGGCCCTGGCAGGAGGTGATGAGACACAGGGACAGCTGCCACCACCCGCCAGCAGACAGTGGGGACACCGGGACAGCTGCCACCACAGACGATGCTCCAGTTTCTTCTCGAGCAGCTGAGAAAGCCACAGTGGAGGGGACAGGGGGGATACAGGAGGTCCCAGCCCTGGCCTGTCCCCTCCACTTCCCTCACAGACAAACAGGCAGAGCTCACACTCATGGATTTTAGTTGGTCTTTTTTTTTTCTTTTTTTTTTTTTTAATTCCAAAAATCCACCCCCAAGAAACAAAATATTTCCCGTGGGAGGCTCGGGTTTTCCCTCCCCACACAACAGCTCACCCAGCCTGCTGCTAATATGGTATGAGCAAAGAGCCTCTCTAAAAATCCAGCATGGGAGAAGGCTCAGGAAGCAAAAACCCCCAAAATAAAGAAAGAAAGAAAGAAAGAAAAAAGGCAAAAAATAAAAAAGCAAAAAAAAAAGCAAACCCACTTGCCAAATAGGTGCCCTCCCCCTCCCTCTGCCCCAGCCAAGAACCCCCAACCCCAGCTGAGAGAGTGCAAGACTTGGTTTACTTTTACCCTTAATGCTTACATTTAATTTTAAAGCACAAACATCAGAGATGGACTCTAAATCGCCAACAAAAAAATAGATATTTACAATATTTCTCCGGGGAAGGGAGGAAAGGAGGAAGGGAGGGAAGGGGGCATTGAAACAAAACAAAACCACAACCAAACCCTTAAACAAGTGACTTTGCTTGCAGGAGTTGTCTTTAGGGAGCAGGCTGGGTTGGTTTTAAATCACTAAGTGATTTTTATTATATATAATTCTCTTTTTTTCTTCCTCGTGGATTTGCACCACGCCGGGGTGGTGAGGAGGGTGGCACGCCGGAGTCTCTGCGCTGGAGGGGGGGACACGGCGGGAAGGGGGTGCTGTCCCCCCGGGGGAGGGAGCACCTCGCCCCTCTCAACCCCAGCTCTGGAAATTTTCTTTCGCGTTGCAAAACTCAAAAAGGAATCCAAAGGAAAAAGAAAAGCTTTAATTCTTCCGATGTCGTTCCCGGGAGCCGCCGCCGAGACAGGCCGAGGCCGAAGGCTCCTCCTCTCGCCTGGGGGGGCTTCCTGCTCCAGGCTCCGCTGGCCGCACTGCCCCTTGTCGCAGGCACTGCGGGATTGGCCCCTGCTGTCCCCCTGCCGGGGACAGACCCCGCTGGCCGCCTCTCCTCCTTTATTGCTTCTGAAGCAGCAGGGGGGGGGTGCGGGCTGCCCCCCGGGCACCCCTGCGGGGCTGGGGACCGGTGGTGGCACGGAGGGGACACCCCGGATTGTGCTATCGGTATGCTGCCAGGGAGAGAGCAGGGTGCTGACACCGGGGGGGCAGAGAGGGGGAGTGTCCAGGCACAGGCAGGACAGGGAGGGAAATAAAATAGTGACCCAGAAAAAGAAGATTCCAACCTTTTTTCCTTTCTTTTTTTTTCTTGTCTTTTTTTGTTTGTTTTGTTTTTTTGTCTTTTTTTTGTTGTTTTTTTTTTAAAGTGCAAAAAGCTCTCTGCTGCCCTAGAGAGAGGTTCTTTGGACCAACCATTCATTGCAAAGGAAAATCGGCAGCGAAAAGGGGGTGGGGGGAAAGGAGAGGACGATGCCAGTTCGGTCCCAGGCCGCGGAGCAGCCCTCGCCCCTCCGGCCCCAGAGTGCTTCGTGGTGCCGGGAGCTGGGGAGGAAGAGGAGGCAGCTCCTGTCCCCGCCCCGGGCTCACTCACCCCTGGCTGATGCTTCCCGAGTCCTCCCTGAGCTCTGGTGTACCTGTGGGTTCTCCCCTGCTCCATCCCCTCGGACAGACGAGTTATCCCCCAGCCCCTGCTCCCGGGACACCCCGGCCACGGGGCTCCTGCCCTGGGTGCTTAAAGAACCGCCCGGATGCGTGGGAGGAAGAGGGGCATGGACAGCAATCCCTGCAGCCAGTCGAGGGGAAGGGGAAGGGAAAAGGGGGGGAGAGCGCAGGGAAGCGCCGAGCTGGTGGCGGCACAGAGGGGGACGGGGTGTTCTGGCTCTGCTCCTGCTTCCTCGGAGAGACCTTGACCCTCAAGCTTTGTGCTACCGGGGAAGTGACAAGTGTTTCAAGGCAAGGAGACGACGGGGAGGAGGGGAAAAGCTGGGGGGAGAGGGTGCCCCATTTCTCTGCACAGAGGCCTCTGTCAAAGCCCCCGCCTCGGGAGCGGCCAGCCTCCGGGCCCAGGCTCCCTGCCATGTGCCCGTTCCTCCTCTGGTACTGGCCGGCCTGGCGGGACGTCTTCCTCGGCAGAAGTCCCGGGGAAGGAGGAGGAGGAAGGACAGTGGAGCGAGGCCAGCGACAGCCCTGCCTGCCGAGCCAGGTGGGAGGCAGCGGCAGGACGCGCAGGGCAAGGGGGGAGATGGAGGAGGGGCTCTCCAAGAGGGGCGGGATGGGCTCTTTTCCTTCTCCTCAGTCTGCCCCGGGGAGGGTCTCTAGCTGATTTTTTGGATCAGCTTCTCATCAGACAGGCAGTAGAGGCTGTTGATGGACAGGTCCGAGATGAAGTGCTCACAGGCTTTGCGGGTGATCTGTTTGCAACCCCGCAGGTCGATGAGGGTGACGTTGGAGATGCGGCGCAGGTACAGCAAGGCCTGGTCCGTCAGCTTATTGCAGCCTGCGGGCAGAGCACAGAGAGCGTGAGGGGCACACCTCCAGCAGCCAGCACCGGGAGGAGGAACGGGAAGTCCAGGAGGCACCTGGAGCAGGGCACGCACCTGCCATGTTGAGCTCGGTGAGGGAGTTGCGTGTGGAGGAGCCCACGGCGGTGAGGAGGTTGGCCGACTGGTCCGTGAGGTGGTTGCAGTGGCTGAGGTCGAGGCGGGAGAGCAGGGGCATATGGCGGATGATCAGGCGCAGCGTGGCGTCCGTGATGTCCAGCCCGGCGAGCCGGAAGTCGATCATGTTGCGGAGTTTGCTGCGATTGTCCTGACCTGCACAGGCAGAGGGAGAACCAGAGTGAAGAGACTGCCCTGGGGACCTTGCCTTGTCCAGCCCAGGCAGCCCCAGGGCAGCAGCGGCTTACTGGGTTTGTCTGTTGGAGGCGTGAGTAAGTCCCGGATCTGAGGGTCCTTGATTCCTACTGCCCACCGAAGATCGAGGGTCCTGAGAAGGGGGCAGCTGGAGGTACTGAGGGCACAGACCGCAGACCAGGAACAGCCCGCTAGGATGAGGTCTTTCAGGCCTGGCAGAAGGGAGGCAGGTAACAAGTTAAACGGGTTTGGGAGGCTCCCAGGCATCCCAGATCTCCACCATCTTTTTCCAGGCGCAGGAGGACGCAGGTCCCCTCCCTGCCTGGGGTGGGACACTTGCTGGGTGATGGGACCCAGGCACCCAGGAGTTTCCAGGCTTGCAGGGTGTCTCTCCCCATGACCCAGCCCTCAAGAAGCCTCATGGCTGGCTGGTGGCAGAGGAAGGGACCCCTCCCCAGCCCACACTCACCTGGCAGCCTGTTGACGAGCCATGTAAGCTGTTTTTTTGAGATATTGGTCCAGCTGAGATCAAGGCTGACCGGCTGCCTTTTGATGATGCCGCTCAGCGCCTGCGGGGTGATGGACTTGCACCTGCTCAAGTCTATCTTTGTCCACAATCTCTTGTCACAGCACCTGGGGACAAGGACAAAGCTGGAAGTTGAGTCCCAAGAGTCCCATGGGATAATAGACAGCCAGCAGGCTGCCTGGCTTCTGGATGGAGCCCAGCCCTGGTGTGGTCCTAGCCACAGAACAAGGTTGTTCCTCCTAGCTCCCATAAGGTTTCCCCAAACATGGGAGGCTGCTGAAGGTGTCGGGCCACCCAGTGCAGCCCCAGCAGGGTTCTACTGCCCCAAAATAAAACTCCAAGTTGCAGCGGCGGGCTTGCTTGCCCCTCTCTGGGTGTTTCTCCTGATCTTAAGGATCCTTACTCCCAGCAGGCAAAACACTGTGTGTCCCACCCCACAGCCCACTCCTTTGCCAGGAGCAAACTCTTCCCCTCCCACAGGAGTTTGCGGAGAGCCAGGACCCGATGGCAGCTTAGCTGAGTCCCTGAAGGTGCAGGCGAGGGGACACTCCTCCACCACACCACTGCCACCAGCTGCTGATCAAAGCAGGCAATCCCTGCTGCTCAGCTGTTAGAAACCTCCCAGTTTCCATTCCCGTCTGTTCCCAAGCCCTCCATGCACAGCTGTCCTGGTGCCAGCATTGTCTTCTTCGGGCCTGCTGTCCCCGAAGGCGTTTCCAGCCAGCAAAGCCATCCCGCCTCAGCCTGCCTTCCCTGCCTGCTGGGAGGCGAGGCAGCAAGGGAGGCCAGGAAGGGCACCATCCCCATGAGGGCACTGGCACCTCACAAGGACACAGCAGGGGACAGCTGAGGGGACAGGAGGAAGGCAGAAGGGAACAACAGAGATGGTACACACACGGCAGAGGCAGCAGGGCTGGCTACAATGACACTGCCTGGTTCTGGGGAGCGACAGGAGGGCACTAAGGCAACATCCACCCCCTGGTTCCCTCTGGGTGTCCGCCACAGATGTACCCCCAGCCCCAGGACGTGTCCCCACACTCACCACTTGTACCAGGTCTTGCACACCCGCATGCACTCGCAGAGCTCCCTGCGGGTGAGGTAGCGGAACACAGACATCCAGACCTCGCGCTGGACGCAGCTCTCCTCGCCCTCCTGCGCCCGGCCCCCGCGCCCGTTCAGCCGGGCCGCCCCCCCCTCCTCCGCGTTCTCATCCTCCTCTTCCTCTTCGTCCTCCTCTTCCTCGGCGGCCGCGTCCTCGTCGCCCCCGCTCCGCAGGGGCATCCTGGCGGGCGCGTGGCGCACGACCACGCGCGGCGAGTGCTGCAGGTTGGCCGAGGAGGCCGTGATGGCTTGGAGCTTGGGGACAATCGAAGTGCCGTGGACATCTTTGGTGGGGCGCTGGAGCGTCACGGTGAGGTAGGAGCCGTGCAGCTTGGCCTTCTCCACCTCTGACAGCTCCTTCTTGCCGCTGGGGTTGTTCTCCTTCTCCCGCACCATGGTTCTCTCCGTGGCCTGGAGCCGCAGCAGCTGCCGGCGCTTGAAGCGCTCGTCCCGGCTGGCGCTGTGGTGGTCGCTGGGCCCGGCCCCCGGGGACGAGCGTGTCACCACCCCACGGGGGGACGCGGGGTCGTGGATCAGCTGCAGCATCGGGGTGGGTGAATTGGGCGGGGGGGTCAGGGGCTCCTCGCAGCTCCGCAGGGGCCGCAGCACCTTGGCTTGTGCCGTGTCGTCATCGCTCTCCTCCACCTTCCGCTTCTGTGGGGAACGGGGGTGGCTGGTTAGTGGGAATGAGGCCTGGGGAAGGCTTTTCCCTTCTCTTCTTCCCCATGGAAACACCATGGTGCTGGCAGAATCTGCACCAGCAGTGCCCAGTGAAATCACAGAACAGTTTGGGTTAGACAGAGACACCTTCCGCTAGATCAGGTTGCTCCAAGGCCAAATGAACCTGGCCTTGAACACTTCCAGGGATAGGGCATCTGCAGCTTCTTTGGTCAATCTCTGCCAGGGTCTCACCACCCTCAGAGGAAGTAATTTCTTCCCCACAGCTCATCTAAGTACCACAAGGACCAGAGTCTACCCACACCAGCAATGAGCATTTTCCTAACCCCTTCTCAAAAAGGGCATCCTTTGAGGTTGGGGGTGGCTTCCACTGTGTGCCTAACAGTCCAGTGTCCCTAACAGTCCAGTGTCTCTTACAGTGGAATATCTCAGGATCGCATTGCAGCAGGATGTGCCCAGTCCCTCAAGTGCTCCACCCCCATGATTCTCATTCTTTGATGAGAATCTGATGACTGACTGATGACTGCCTTCCCAGCCCATGCTGGTTGAACACATCCCTGGCAGGATGCAGTGGGAGGGATGGAGGACACAGAGCCTTGCCTTGCTCCTTACCTGGCCCTTCTCTGCATCATCACCCTGGTAGCACTTGGGGCACTCCCAGCAATTGGGGAGCTCATCATTGAGCAACCCTTCTCCATCCATCTGCAATGAGAGGAGGGGGTCAGCAGCAGCCCAGCCCCACAGCAGAGCCCCCCTTTGCCCAGCACGTGCCCTGCTCACCTGCAGACAGCCAGGGTGAACAATCTCATTGCAGATACAGCACTCCATCAGCTTCTTCTCAAAGTCCTGTGAGTCCTCGTTCTGATCCACCTCCCCGCAAAGTGCACACGTGACCGAGTGAGGCAACCTGGGCTACAAAGGAAAGCAGGGCTGACACCAGGGCATGGTGGGACAGCCTTCCTCCTTTCCTTCCCCACTACCTGAACCATGGAGAAGCAACCAGCTATCCCCCAGGAATCCAACTTGGACTCACCGCCAAGCACTGCCGGAGGACACAGGACTGCTTCATGCGGCCGGGCCCGCCGAACTTCTTCATGTCCCTGCAGTAGTGGCACATGCCACACTCGCCCTGCATGCAGGCCTTGCATTTCCGGCACCGCACCCGCCTCCGCCGGGCGCCCGACACGATGGGAGACACCGTGGACCTGACGGGAGTGGGGCGCGGTGCTGGCTTCATGGTGTGCGGCTTGGTGATGGGGATGGTGGGCAGGCGCACCCGCAGCCGGGCCTGCAGCTTTAGCTGGCGACAGGGAGAGAGGGAATTGGGTGAGGAGAGGGATCCAGCGTTCCACTGGGACCCATAATGTGCCAGAGAGCAGCTCTGCTCCCTCAGCGCGCCACAGCCAAAGGTGCCTGGATCAGTGCTGACCTGGCACTTCTCCTGGAGCACACTCCCTAACCCCTCATACCAAGAGCTCCCCTTCCTCTCACCCCCTGCTAGGGCTCAAATGGGTCTGGAAAGGGCTGCTGAGTCCCAAAAGCATCCCACAGCATCCATGCTTTTCTAACAAAGCAAGTAATGACAAGGTCCACCCAGGCTGTCCTCTCTGTGTCACTCTGCCAACTGCACAAGGTGTCAACTCTGGTCACTCTTTCCCAAGCTTGAACACCCACACGCTCCTTGTTTACAGTGCAGGTAAGACAGCACAGCTCTCCAGCTGTCACCCCGCATCCCATCAGCCCTCACAGGAAATCTGCTGGCTGCAGCATCCTTCTGGAATTGGCTGTGCTGGGCTGTGCACCACAGCTTATGGGCTTGGAGAAGGGCAAGCTCCCAAGGATGGGGCTGGGGATGTGCCAAACCTCTGAGTGCTGGACCCAAAGCATACACACATCTCCAGGTCACTTCTCCCAGAAAAGCTGCCCAAGATGCTCATGTTGCACAAGGATCACTCTGGATCCCCTGGGCAGGGCAGGAAGCAGAGAGAGACACCTCCAAAGGGCAATCCAAAAGGCTCATTTGTCTCCAGAGTCCCTAACGGGGTGTTACCCACCCTTCCCAGGGTGATGGGGTCCTGCTTTTCCCATAGCCTGCCTGTAAGCCCATCTCCTGGCAGGAAGGAAGAAGTGACCTCTGGGAGCCATCCTGGCAGGCCACAGGAAGGCAGCCTGCAAAGGGGAAGTCCGGCTGCTCCGTGCCTCCATCTGCCCAGTGAGCTCAGCCTGGGCTGCAGCCCAGCTGTGGGCCCTGGGCTGTGAGCACAGCTGGACAGGGAAAGGCAGGGATGCATGGAAAGGTCCCTTTGCTGAAGAGCTGACTGCTATCCACAGGGAGAGACTCCCAGGAGAGAGCTGCCTTGCTTGGCATTGCAAGACCCAATCCTAGAACAGCGACATGGACACAAGGGACATGTTCACTTCACAGTAAGGAGCTGGAGTGCTCTTGGCCACCAACCCCACACCTCACCCTACCACAGCAACACCTTCCCTGACACACAACATTCCTCAGGCCATCCAGGATTTTCCCTATCAATCCAGAGAGCTCCTAGGAGAGCAGGATCATCCCTTCCTCCCATAACAAGGCTCCCTGTTCACCAAGCACAACCAAAGGGCTGGAGAACATGGAGCAGGCAAGGCTGATCTGGTTACCACCCATCAGCTGAGCTGAGATAACCAGCACAGTGGGAGACTGCCCGCAGTGCCGTGGAGGTGGCTGCACCCCACATCCCACTTTGGCACCGCTCCCAAGGCGGGTATGGAAACGGTGCCACCACACCCCAGGCCTGGCAAATGACTCAACACGTGACACTCATCTGGGTCCCCTCCTTGCAGCTCCTACCTTATCTCTTTTGGGCCACTGGACGATGGGGACGCCTGTAAGTGCCAGTTTGGGGTCGCTGTTTGCGTATTCTTCCAACAGCAGCTATGGAGAGAGAGGTGGGGGGGAACACAGCAGAGAGACAAAAAGCACAGGTGTGAGCAGAGGGAAACACGGCTCCCGCCAGCGAGGCAGGCTCTGACCAGATGCCAAGGCCAGCATGCTTCAAAGACGGCTGGGAAGGAGCCCTCCTCTCCCCACGCCCGCCAGCAACCATCCTCCTCCCCACATGAGACAGACAAGCTCTGTCGAGTCGATCTGCACCAGCGCTTTCATCAACTGCATTTCAGCCCCGAGGCCCCGCGCTGGGCGGCGGTAGAAGTGGGGAGTGCCAAGATTCAGAATCTGGGGGGATTTTGGGGGGACGATTCATCAGCATTTCCCCCCCAGCTGCTCCCAGGCACGGGGCAGCCTGGAGGGTGCAGCAGCAGGATGTGATGCCCCAGCACCCGCTCCGTGGCCTGGCACAAGCTGCCGGTAGCTGAGAGGTGCTCCCCCGCACTGCCTCGGGATTTGGCTTTGACTTGGAGGGAAAGATCCCTCGGCACCAACTGGACTGGCACGGACTGGCATGATGCCCTCCAGCACGACAGCCCCTCACTCCCAGTGCATGGGGCTCCCGTGCTCACCCCGGTCCTTTCAGCACCCTCCAGTGCAGCCCCCTCCCCACATCCACTCCCCACCGAATTTGCTGGTTGCAAAGGTGCTTTATTTACTTGATGTTGCCATGGTTACACAGGCAGGAGCCTCCTGTCGGCATCCCGGCGGGCGGTGCTTCCCGCTGCCAGGCAGGGCCGGGGCAGGGGGTGCCTGGCGTGCCCCCCGCCCGGTTTTCCGGGTGTCTGGGGAGGCAGGAAGCCGCAGTCTCCCCTGGGCTCCCCGGCAGCGCAGTGTGCCGCCTTCAGACCTTCCGCCTCCCCACGAGCACACACCGAGGGAAAGGTCAGGGCTCGGAGCTCCCACACGGACATCGTGGGACCGCAGCATCTGCCTGCCCGTGGCACCAGGGACGGGGCGGGGGCGGCTCAGGCACGCTCCTCGCCAGGGAGCCGAGGGATCGCGGGGGCTCCCAGGTCCTGAGGCTGCATCTGTCTCAGAGCCGGGGTGGGCGACAGGCCGCTGGTCCCCTGTGCCCCGTGGCGCTGTGGCCGGCGGGACGTGGCAGAGGGGACCCTGCACACACGCGGCCGGAGCCCCTCGGCAGCAGTGCAGGCGAAAGTGCCCCGGGAACGGGAGAGGTGAGCCCAAGCACTGGCCAGGGAGCCCTCCGGGGAAGCAGGGGTCCCCCCGCGGTCCCCTCCCACCCTGTCTGGGACCGGAGCGTCCCCACGTCCCCTCCCCGCGCCACGAGCATTGCCAGCTGCCTGACCTTGCGCTTCTGGAGCTGCCGAGACTCTGGGTGAAGTTTGCCGAGCCCTCTTTGTTTCGGTGCCCGCACTGCGAGGGCTGGAGCCCCCTCCCTTCTCCCGGACACCTCCGGGGGCTGGCTCAGACCCCGGCCGGACCCCCGGTGTTCGGGGACATGGCTGGGGAGCAGCTGCGCCCCCCGCCCCGAGCGCCCCCGGCTCCTCCCCGCCCCCAGCAGCCGCACTGGCGGCCGCGTGCTCCTCCCGAGCCCTTGGGCAGCGGCGGCGGCAGCAGCTTCCTGAGCCGGAGACAATGCTGCTGCGTCACCCACATGCGGTTCCCAGCAATGCTTTGCAACGGGAAGATGGCAGAAGAGAAAAAGGGAGCGAGGAAGCGGAGGGCAGAGCCGCGCTGCTGCAGCGCCGGGAGGGGCCGGGACGGCGGGGATTGGCGCAGGGTCCGGGCGGCGCTGCCCACCGGCCTCCCCGGGATCCCTCCCTCCCTCCGCCGCAATCCGAGAGGCCGGGGCCGGGCTCCTCGGGGCCGGGCAGAGCGTGGCGGAGAGCCCTTACCCCGTCCCGCTCAGGCCCAGCCTCCCCGGCGCCTTTCTTTTGTCTGTTGCGAGGCGGGTTTGGGATCTAGGAGACCCCGCTGGAGCGAGCGGGGCTTTGGAATGCAGGCAAGGGTCGTCCCCCTTGCAGCTCCCCCCAGGGTCTGCACACCCACTCTCCCGACCTGGAGGGAGAAACATCCCGCCAGCCAAGTTTGGGAGCAGCCACATTCCCAGAGGCACTGGGGACCAAACCGCTAGAGGGGGACAGATCCATTCCGGGCGATCAAGGTGTCCCCAAGCAAATCCCAGCCCCCCAAGACGCCCCCCAGATACACAACGCAATTAAAATGGAGGAAACTCCAGAAATAAAGCCAAACAGCACAAGGGAGCAGTGGCTGCTCCCACTTCTGATGCATCCAAAGCATCTGCAGGCAACTCCAGCTTTGTGTTTCCAGGAAGCCACTCAGTCACGAGCTGACCTGGCTCTGGGACTGTCACCAACTGTGCAACCAGTGACACCCTGGGGCCCCTGGCATGGGCACTCTCCAACCCGCAGGCAGGAGCGTGACCAGTGCTGCCATCCCACCATCGGAGACCTGCCTGGCACAGCTCACAGGCCACCCTGAACTTCCTCACCCATCCCTGAGGAGTCCAAACCCACTCCTCACCAAATTCTCCCTCTGCTCATTGCCCAGTCGGGTAGTGACCAATGCCACACCAGAGGTTTTGAGATGAGGTCCTGGAGACAGGATCAGCAATTCAGGGAGACGCTTATCTTGTTTCTACAATCCTTGGTGCTCCAACAGCTCAGCACAACATAGATATAACCTGTTTATGCCAGGCCACAGAGGCCTGGCTTTAGACTTGCTGTCAGCTGCCTCATGACCATCCTCCTGTCAAAGCCAGTCATGGAAACCACCACAGAGAGGTCAGAAATTTTAGACAGAAGCAGTAAAAAAACAGAACCTCTCCGAAATTCCCTCTTTGTCAATGATCCTTCCAATGACCTCCATCACAGTCAGAATTTTCAGACAATTCCTGCCACAGAGCTGAAAGCACAACTGTCACATCCAAAGTGTCGCATCCCACCAAGTGACGCTCCAGGCTGAACTCATGACAGGATACATATTTCTCCACGTGACCCAACACACAGACACCCTGAAATCCTGATCACCACACAAGAGGCTGTGGGAAAAGGCAGCATTTTCCTGCTCCTGGCGTGCCTGGGGACACTGGATAGCAGAGGGTGGCACTGGATGGGCTGATCAAGGTGGCACACCTGCAAGTCTGGATGAGAAAATGCCACGTTCTGACCACGGGGAGCACAGACCAAAGTGCATCTTTCCCAGCTTGGCCAGATCCCAGCTCCATCAATGACCTTACCTGGTGACATAAGGGCAAAGTACCTGCTGCAGATTGGTGGTCCCAGTTAGAAGTTTTAGCTAGAAATGTCTTAAGCCCTTCTCAGGCTTTACAAGCCAACTTCTTCCACTTCCATTTTCATCTCTATGGAAAATGGGTTTTGAAACTAGAGCTTTGCTGTAGTTGGACAAACTTGTCCCACATTCCCCAGCCACTGCAGGCTGTGACTAAGGATCTTGATGCCTTGAGGATGCCAGTCCTGAGGGACGAAATCCTGCAGCTCAGGATACTTCCAAACCTCCAAGGACAGCCAGCAAATCCTCAGGGAAGTTGTATGGAACCACAAAGGCTGTCACCAGCAGCTCATCTGCAAGGTACAGCTGGACACAGGGGCCTGGTCACACCAAAACCAGAGGCTCATCTTTACTACCTCCAGAACATGAACAGATTCTTTGATCTTTGGTCTCGAACTACAACTGAACACCAACAACCTTCAAGGCTCTGCCTTCAAAACACCCAACACCAGCCTCCTTTCATCAGCTCAAGGGTGAAACACAGCCCACAGCTCAGGTTCCTCCAGAACACCACACACTTCATATTCTCAAAGGTCACAGCACACACAGGATGCCTGAAAAGCCACAGAAAACCAGAAATTCGGCCTCTAACAGCACCTAGACTCTTTCAACCAAGACCCCAGAGCCACACCCTCTCCACAAAGCATAGCAGAGCTCTGGATTTACCTGAACATCTTGCAAAAAACCATCAGGAGACAGCACTTGGAAATAAAAACAATGGCAAAGACAAGGACACATGCGTGGCTGTGTCTGGGTGTCAGCTTTGGTACAGGCAAGCAGCTGTACAGATCACCAACAGCATGGAGGGGAGCAGAAGGTAACTTTTTAGGGACTAGAATGGGTTTCTGGGGATAGGGTGAAGCTGACATTCCCACTTCAGTGCTGAAACACTAAACCTCATTGGGTCAGCTCAACAGACGAAGGCAAATAAAATCCAAACAACCCTCACCAGCCCAAAATAACTGACTCTTATAACTCCAGGTCACACCCTGGGCAAACAACTCAAAGGAACAAAGCCAAATCCACCTGGAGCAAGGAAAAGGTTCCAACTGTCACAGAGTCCACAGCCAAAAATGGAAGTGAACTGCATCAGCCACGAGCACTCCTGCACTGACGGCCAGAAGGGACCCACCAGGGCACAGCCACCCTCCTGCTTTCCCAACCCCAAATCCCAGGGCCGTCCCTCAGGTGCAACATCAGCCCCACACACAGGAAGAGGAGGACACCAATCCTGCCCCAGGACAGGGTTAGGGCGAGCGTGGGAAGTGCTTTGCGCTCGCTCAGGCCTACCTTGACGTCAGCGATGAGGGCGTCCTCGTCCTCGATGCCGGTGGGAACACACTTCTTGTGCAGAGGGAGCGACTCCAGCTTGTCCACGAGGCAGCGCAGCCCCTCCAGCTCAAATTGGGTCAGGTGCACCTTCCTGCTCTTGCGGGGACTGCCCCCACTCGGGTCCCAGGCCTGGCCATTTTGGGAGCCCCGGCTGGAGTCGGAAGAGTCTATGGATGGGGTCTTCTTGAGACCCGGCAGGCTGCTCCGGCAGCTCTTGCCCAGTTCGTCATAGTCCATGTTGGCACCGTTGGCGATGGGGCTGGTGAGAATGGACCTCCTGGTCATGGGGCGCCGGGATTCCTTCCCTGCTGCATCCTCATCATCCTCCTCCTCCTCCTCCTCTTCCATGTTCACCGAGTCCGAGGAGCTCAGCTCCATATCTGCCATGATGATAAAACAGGGAGAGCAATCACAGGAGGTGTTCTGTGTTTAGCGGGATCCCCCCAGTCATGAGGGATGCTGGAGCAACAGATTTGTAGGAAGGAGGTGAAAGGAACAGAGAAGCTGGAAAAGAACAGCTAAACATCCTTCCCATTCCTGGCTTGTCTGTGTGAATGCAGGGCACCAGATATGGAAAAAGGTCCCAGAGGAAGAAATAGCAAATGCCCTAGACTGAATTTCCTGTCCTAGACTTAATTTCATGGAATTGGATTGGAAGGGAACTTGGACTGTCATCTAGCCCAACTCCAGTGGAATGGGCCTGGACATCTTCCACTACATCATGTTGCTTAATGCCCTATTCAACCTCATTTTGCATTGGAGGGCTTGGGATCTCCAGCTGAGGGCTCAGGATCTTGATGCGATGAAGAGGATGTGGACTCACTCATGACCGTGAGGTTGTCGAGCCCTCCAAGTAACCCTCAAACCCTGTGTGCAGAAGGCCCTGGCCAGCCAGAGATAATTCCTGCCTACAGCACCGTGGTGGCCACTGCAACTTCCCCCCATCTCTTCTGTATGAGGCTCTGAACTGGTGGTTGCTGAGGAGGAAGCAGAAGTCTGGCTGGTTGTGACTTCATGCCCAAAAAAATCCCCACGCAGCCCTCCCCTGCCTGGCACACTACTGAGCCAGTGCTCCAGCAGGAGGGTGTAAGAAGCCAGTTGGATAAGGGTAAGGAAGGAACAGGGGTTGGACTTACCCATGCTGAGGGATTCTTTCTGGAAGTCCTTGGTCAGGTGGGAGCGGCTGGTGATGCAGTACACGTAACGCTCCAGCACGTACCAACACATCTCGTAATAGAAGGGATAACGAAATTTATTTGGGACCTGCAAAACAGGCAAGAGGCTCTGTCAGACCTCCTTTCCACTGCTGCTGTCAGATGACAGATGCCACAGCAGGTGTGGCCCAGTGTCCAGCACAGGTCTCCCACAGGTCCTTACCCGTGTGCGGTCCTCGATGCCGTAGATCCGGAGCTGCATAGGGATGTTGAAGCTGTGTAAGAAGTTGCCACCAAAAACCAGTGTGTCCATGGGAGTGTACACAGCATGGATCCAACCTTGGGGAGAAAGCAGAGTTGGAAGAATCCTTCTGATCCATCTTGCATAGCTTTTTGTCACCCTGGTGTCATCCTAGATTGTTTCCTAGTTGCGATAGGCCTAGCACCAAGGGAAACAGCCTTCTGAAGTCTGTTCCAACACTCTAAAACACCTTCAAAATAACTCAAGTTCCATTCCTTATCTCCAAGGCTAAGCAATCCAGCTAAGTCCAACATCTGGGGAATTCCAGCATGGGTTTCCTTAAGGCAAAGCCACTCGGTTCAGAAGAAGTGTCAGTTGTGATAACAGACTCAAATGAGTGAGTTGTGCAATCCCTGCTGTTTTCTGTTCCTGGTCCTGCTGCACGCCACAGCTCTGCAGTGGTGTCACAAGACACCCAGGAAGCAGGGGAGCTGCCTTGGGCCAGCCTCTCCTGAACCTACACTGTTCCATGTGTCAACATGACAGGATCTGGGAAAGCCTCCTTTAATAATTAATCAAACATGATATGAGCCAGCCACAGCTTTTCTAACACTTGGGCTGGATCCACAATGCCATCACAGGCATGTTTTGGGAGGTGGTAAGCAAGAGGACAGAGCCACATCACATCTCCCTCTTCCAGTGACTCGAGGGAGGTAAAATCCTGCCAGTGTCCCAGGAGTTTCAGACAAACCTGACCAAGACCAGGATGCCCCTGCCCACGCTGAGGGTACCTGAGGGGATGACAAATGTGTAGCCCTGCTTGAGCTCGATGCGCTGGCACTCTGACACTCTGTCCCCAAGGAAAATGTCTCCCTGCTTCCCTGAGAGAAGCCAGTTTTCATAGAGCTCCAGGTTCTGGGGTGTGGGAGGGATCAGCCAGAAGATCTGCAAATAAAGACAACACCCTCATGTAAGTCATCACATAATGAACAGCTATGGCTTCTTCCCAACATCTGAATCTCTTCCTTGCCCCTCTCCCTGAGAACTTCCCAGCAAAATGACTGCAACAGCTGCCCGCCTTGAGAGCACAAGCAAGGTCTTCCCCAGCCTGACACACTGAGTGCTACAGGTAGCCTGAGCTTGGGATGCTTTTTAAGCTATGATTTACATCAGTGTCAAGAGATACAGAGCCCAGGAAAGCCACCAGAGTGACAAGGAGATTCACTGAGCTTGATTTACCATGTTAGAGCTACACCTGAACTAGGGATTGGCAGCTGTCTGGCTACATGCAATACAGACAAGTTTAGGGTGGAAAATACTTCAATTTGCTGTCTGGTACCTGCACCCTCAAGGATCTACCCAAAACCAGACCAACACTTTCCTAAAGTACCTATAGCTGTCCTAGTTGGTACAGTCCTACCTTTCCCCCTCGGTGGATGTGGTACCACACAGAAGTGCCACCAAAGTCCACGTGGAAATCTGTGTAGCAGCCCTTGACACTCATCAAACAGTATCTGGTGGAAAACAAGATGAGAAGGTGAAAATGAATGGAGATCCACACTTTGGAGCAGATATGACATTCCAAGGGAATGGGTCCCCCAAACCAAGGTCAATTGCTCAGAGCAGTGTCACAAGCCACCCAGCCCCTTTTCCACACAGCTAAAGTGGATTCAATAAGTGACTGCAGAGGCCTTACAAGTGTCACCCACAAAAATAAGCTGGGAGACTGATCCTCCCCCTTCCCCTTGGTACACACTGCTGCTCCCTTGGGCAGTTTTCCTGCAGGAGATTGTTTGCTGCCTGCCACAGCTCATGAATTCACTTACTTCTGCACCTTTGGATACTGCATCTCCAGGATGGCATTGGTAGACTCTGTCTGACTTTCCTTTAGATGCCTGGGCCACATGTTATCAACCCAGTCAATCAAATCCACCTACAGCAGAGAGGTAGGAGACATGAGCAGAGAAAAAAGGGGCACAGCAAAACCTTTTGCTACCCCAGGCTGGCAAATCCCTTTTTGGTCCTTCCCCACACCCAGAAACTTTCCCAGTGCTACTGGGACAGTCCTACACACAAAGCACTTAAGGATCAGGTGTTCAGATGCCAGCTCTGGACTTCCATAAAAAATATACCAGACAGTATCCCCTAGAGGTGAGATTCAATTCCCTAAACTTCAGGAGAGCCAGAGATGTTGAAGTTCCCTCTGTAGTTAACAAAGAGAACTGGCCCCCACAGCTGCCACTTCCACTCTGCTGACTGCAGAGGTAGTTCGAGATGTTCATCTCATCCATCCCACCTGCCACAACTCACCTTCCCAGCACAAAACAGCTTCCTGCCCCTCTTCCAGCACACCTCCAGTCTGGCCTCCTCTGCCCTCAGAGATTTCAGCATTTTGCATCAGGAGCCCTCCCTGCTTCTGTGCCACACTGTGCAGAAGCTATCTCTCCAGAGAGTGACGTGCCAGGAACTTGGCCATGGTCACCACAGCCCAACTAAGCGATCAGCTCCAGCAGCTTCCAGACTGATATCCCTGCTGAGCCCGCACATGTTCCGAGCAGCCCCTCTTCTACCACATCCCAATGCCAGGCTGGATCTCACCTCCAGATTTTGAGGGAAAGCAGATCCCTGTGTGAGGAAGAGCCCCACTCACCGTAGCAGGTCTCTGCACCAGGTTCTCCAGTTTGGTGTGGCTGAACTCCAGGCTGATGACGTTGTAGAGCTTCTCCCGCTCCTCCTCTGGCGTTTCGTAGTAGCGCGCCCACTGCGCCATGGACATCTCGATGTCCCGCTGCGTGTTCACATCCATCACATCCACTATCCGTCGGCTCCCTGCCACGGTGACAGACACGTCACTGAACTGTCCCTCTGCACCATGGACTCCAGGAGGTGAGATCCTCAAAGACCCCAAGTACACAAGTGACTGCAGGGGCACTCCGGACACTTACCCACACACAGCCGCACATCGTTCACGCTGAAGTCCGGATCCGGCATCCTGTGGGACAAACATCTGACTAAAAAAACCGTAAAGTGCTTCTGGCTGCACTCTGTGACCCAGGAATTGGCACCCTGAAGGTACATCTGTGCTGCTTTGGTGTTGGAGAAGGCCATGGAAGAGGATCTCTGGGGGCACAGGACTGGGGTGAAACACTAGAACAAACTTCTGGCTCGGGAAGCAGGCTTGGGAATAGGATGTACCATCTCCAGAGCTGCTGTACAGTGACTTCTAGCAAAGAAGCCAGGAGGCCTTGAACTAAGCAATCCAGCTCTCATTTTAAAGGCTGCTTGTGTGAGTTATCCCAATCCAAAGGCACGGTCAGAGCAGGACACGCAGTATATTCCACTGACACAGCAGAACCACTCCAATGTTTGTACTGGCACCCTTCTCTGTACAAACACTGCTGTCACAGGCAGAGCAGGCTGGCAGCCATTCGAGCAGCTCTTGACCCAGAGAAATATCCAAAAGCTTAGGAGAAATCCAGTTTCAGTCACACTGTAATGTCCAGTATTAAATCTCTACCCTCCCAAGTCACCCAGCAGTTAGACTGAGCCTGGCATGACTTCCTACCCAATTCACCCCAGCAAAGAACATCCTGCACTGGATGAGATGTCACCCATCTGTTCACAGCCATGGAACCCCATGGCTGAGGGACTTTGGAGCACTGCTGCTGGTACTAGCTCTGAAAGTTTGTGAGGGGTCATTTATTCCTCTAATCAACCCCAAACTCTGACCCAGTTTACATTTAGAGCTGCAAACGTCAGTGGATGTACTGCAACAAGAGAGGCAGACACCAGCTCAGAAGTTTGGAAAATCAGGTTGGAATTCTGGAAAATGCCAGAAATACTACAAATTGTTTGACTCTCTGGCAATAGATGCCTATGTTACTAGGAAAGAAACCCAGCCAGATGTTGCATCAGAGCAGCAGTGGGACTTTCCAAACATTTGGTAGAATTCTGATCACCTACAGCCAATTCAGTTCTCTCATTTTTGGTCAAAACAGACTAGGAAGAACGCGATAACTGAGCTGGAAGGTATTTCTCTCACTGCACATAAAGAACAGCATGGACATGACAGTCAAACTAGCCTGGCAGAGCCAGGAGCAGATCCCACAGAGTACAGAGAGATGAAGGAACTGGGCCAGAGTCACCCACCACTCTGTGCTCCCAGCACTTACTTTATCCCCAGGCCGTCCGAGCTTCTGAAGATGAGCGGGTCCCTCAGGCCACCCCGCTGGATGTATTCAACTGTGAAGTCTGGTGTGGGGAGACAAGAAAAGGGAAGGTTTAGGAAAAACTCCTTCAGAGTATTATAGACATGCTCAGGTTGAAAAGGTTCTCTGGAGATCCCTAGTCCAACCCTGCTCCTCACTCTTCTACACTTCTTCAAAAATCCTGAACTCCTTTGCAGCAGTTCTAGGAGGCAGCAGGGTGTGTGCTGCTGACAAGCCTCAGACAGGGCCCCTAAGGAGGGTTTGCTCCAACAGGCTGCTCCTGACAGGTGAACAGCCCGGATTTTGGTGCTCACTTCCCTAGGAAGCTCAGAGCCAAGCAAGAGATGCCTTGCACAAACGCTCCTCCCTCCCAGTAAATCCTCATGAGGGGCTGTGTGATGAAAAGCCATCCCACGGAGCCGTGTGCGTGCTGAAAGGAAGGGGAGACATCCCACACAGTCCTTGAATTAAAGATCTGGTTGACACGTGGCTGCAATTACAGGTGCTGACCCAGGAAAACCCTCCCATTCCTGGCTGCCACGTGTCCCAGCAAGCTGCAGACCGGCTCCGTGCTCTCTGGAGCGAGCAGTTTCCATGCCATTCCACACACACACTCCCTGGGACCAGCAGCCCCAAGACAAACCTTTGCCTTCCATGAAGACCACGAAAGTGGAGTTGAACTTGTTGGTGGACAGCTTTTCCTCGAGGTCAAACGTTCTCTTCCCTTCAATCTCATCATCGGAGATGCCGTCGTCCTCGTAACGCCGCCTCATCGTGCCACGCTGAGGGGAGAACACCGGGAAGGGAGAAGTTAGGGACAGGAAGGGAAGCTATGGAGCAGGAGGAACAACCTCACCCAACCCAACACAGCTCAGCCACGGCCTCTAGGGGAGCTCAGGTCTGTCCTGAACCCAAAGCATACCACTGACACACCAGCTTTGCCCCTCCTCCATCCAGATTTGTGCTAATTGGGCTGTATGCGAGACAGATAATCACTCCTAATGAATTCTAATACGGAAATACGGGAGGAGGGGAGAGAGTTTAGTGTAACAGAGGCAGAGAACAAAGAATCAGTTCCCCACTTTCACAGGTGCATCAGTATTTTGCTGCACTGGAGGTAAAGGCACTTGTGAGTTTAAATCTCTGCCAGAACACCAATGATTAAAAAAAAAGACTCCTAAGTTTTCATCTTTGGCTGTGCTTGTACACAGAAAGCTGATTTATTCTCTTGCTTGTATGGAGAAGAATAGCAGAGTGGAAGGAACACTTTTCTTAGAGGGTCTAGTAAGCACATCTGTACAGGGATTCCTGACAGACATCCTCTTCTGGCATTGCTGGATCTGGAAGAAATTACTGTCCCCAGCTGCTGGCCACCTGGCCAGAGAGCAGAGCCCTGCGTGGGAATGCTCCCTAAATCCCCTCAGATAAAAGGCAAACCTGCTCTGAGTTAGCCAAGCTGCCTTCCCCTAATTAGGGATGTTCCCATTATCAAGCGTGCACACCAACTGCTGGGCCAGCAGACGGCCAGGATGGGGCAGGAGGTGACACAGCTGGTGGCACCTGCCTGCAGCAGGGAGGGGCAGTGTCACATCCCCAACAAGACCACCAGAACCAGCCTGCAATAACCTCACTGGAGAAAGAGGAATCAACTCCCTCATACAGAAGTACTGCTTTAAATAATTTTTTTTTAGATTAATTAGACGAACCAGTGCAGGAGCACGTAGGGACACACACAAAAAAAGGCTTTTCCCCCACCCCCTCCAACATTTAATTTTAACTCCAGTTTCAAGCAGGCTGATGGATGCACAAGGAGTTCCCCTGCCATCACGACAGAGTCACTCACCCATTGTTAACAGCCCATTGACGGTGCTCAGCTTTCCAACCTCCTTACCAAAAACCTGAGTGACTGGGACACAAAACACCTCATCAGCCAGGCACGAACAATTGGCTGCTCCTGAATGGGGCACTTCAGGCAGAGTCTTCAGGATCCTGCAACCAGGGCCTGTCCAATGGCCCCGAGGATTAAACAATCTGGAAAAGCGCTGCTGTCCTTTGTTTTAAGCCATCCACTAAAGATAAGTGGGATCTCCCCGTTTTTAACAACACAAAAAGTCACTTTACTTACGGATTTTTACAGAGATACTTGTATAAAGGCGGGAAAGTGCATTTAAAAAGCACAGACATATGGGAGTGGCACCAGCATAAGTGACGTATTCCTTGGGAACTCTTGGATTTTCACACCGCTAAAGCTGGGCTGCACTCACCAAAAACTGGAACTCCCAAATGTTCACTCTGCCTTTAAACTGAGACTGGCCCTTCCAAGGGGATGCATCAGAACTTGAAGTTTGAGATATAGAGGTGTTGTGACTATGTTATAATGGATGATTAGCCCACCTCATAAAGCACTTACCCTTAAAAATCATGGAATCCATGAAGCCTGCATGGTACTCAGCTTTAAAATGAGGGTACAGAGCAGAGAGGGGTCCGCCCTGAGCAGGATTTAGGGACAATAAGCAAACCTCAAACTCAGCTTTTCCTGAAGAACCCAGCATTGTGGGGAAAGGCCCACTTCATTCTAATCCTTACTAAACCACAGCAGGGAAGTTCAAGGCACACCTATGCCAGGTAAGGATGTGAATCACCTTCCAGCATGACCAGCGTTTCACTCTTCCCAATCCAAGGCAATTCTAGGACTACAGATCCCAGCAGGCAGCTCTCTGTCAGAGAGAGGATGTGCACAATGAAGAGGAGGATTCTGCAGTCCATGGTCTCACCTGCTTTGGGATCAAGTGGGTCCTGCTCAGTGCAGGATCAGGTTGCTTTTTGACCTGCTCCCTTACTCCAGACACTCACTTTTAGGGGGAAAAGCAGCTCCTTTGCCTTTGCTGGATTCAAAACCTCACCTTTTGGGAGGAAAAGGTTTGGCATGAAAAATCTGGCAAGAAGAGGCTATGTCCAAACCAGTCCCTTAATAGATTGTATTTGACTCCCTTGGCTACACTCAACCAGGAGCAGGGGTTACTGCACTGGGCTGGAACTCAGGTGAGTCCCATTTGAGGACAAACCTTGGGATATCCAGGCTGGGATGCAGCTCCAGCCACAGGCAGGGTGACCAGGCATTGTCTGTCCTTCTGGAAGTGGCACCAGGCCAGGCTCTGGGGATTGTGTAGAGCAGCTCATTCAACAGAAATGTGACCATGTGGCTGGGCCTGATTCGGATCCTACTGGTGCCATGGGTGGATGCTGGAGATGCACTGTAGGATCAGGGCCCTGCTCAGACTTTTCCCAGATCTCCTTCACAACACAGCCTCCAAAGCAAACAGGTTGGAACCTTCAACCCAAACCACTCCATGATAAGGCAGCCACACCACAGAAGTGCAAACACCAGGAAACAGGCAGGAACACCTTAAACTTGAATCCCTTTGCAATGAGGAAACAGGGATGCAAAACACAGAAGGAAGAGGATTGTGTCCTCCAGCCAAGCAAATTCCAAAGTCTATTGCTCCTGTCATCAGCAAAGCATCAGCCACAAACCCCCTCAAGCTCCCAGGCAGATCAGCTTCGCCTGTTCCCTTGGGCAGGGAAGAGTCTGGCCTTCTAATTGGCCCAGCATGAGGAGAGCAGGATCCCAGCTGTGGCTGAGGACCCAAAAGCACAATGCAAACAGCTCCCATCCCATCGGACCCAGCCGGGGCCACACTGCTTTCAAGTCATTGTTGTCTTGGGAGGGTGGGGAAAAACAGTATTTCAGGGCCCCAGAGCAGGCAGGAGGAAGGAAAGGCTTCTGTGCTTCCAGGCATGCGTTATGGGAGAGGCAGCATCTGCGGGAGTCTTCCCCTCCTGGAGTCTGCAGCTTCCTCATGGCACAGTGACACAAACCACAGACCCCATGTCCCCAAACTGGGTCTCTGTATGAGGACAGATGTGCTCAGTGGATGCTCCAAAACCCCTTTTCTTCTCATGTGCCACACAGGAAATTGCTGCCTGGATAAATAAATGGCTACATGTGACACCTGCAAAGCCATGACAAGCTAATGCCAACCTTACCTTGCCACTATTGCACACACAGAGCTGTGCCAATCCTTCTGACAGCACCAAGTTGGACTTCTTCCCAGGAAGAGCTGGCTCCCCTTGTCCCACAGCCTGTGCTAGGGACAGGGCTTGGCCGAGTATCCCTTCCCAGCACATTCCTACAGCCCATCCAGAGAACATCAGCAACTCACAGTCCTGGACTCTTAGACCAGAACTGCTTCTTCCTGGGAGTGACTCCACTATTGGGAGACCTTCCAGTATCAACCAGTTCAGCCAGGGACATAGAGCTTCCCAAAATGAGATCAGCAGATGTCCCCAGAACTGCCACCTGTGACAACGTTGTGGGTGAAGTTCAGCTCCAGTGAAGCAAGGGCACAGAGTCAGGCACATTACACTATCTGTGGGACAACCTCAGCATTCAGCATTAAGCAGCAATATTTAAAGATCACTTTGTTTTCCCAGCTTTCTCTTAGGATTCAGGCATTTTTCATCCTGCTGAGAGTTTTACTAAGGAAGAACTGACAAGTGATCCAAACCTTTTCTCTCTGTGTCAGGCAGGGTCAAGATAAAGGCACTTTCTTTATTCATCCTCCAAGACCAGAGAGCCAGCAATTCCCACCTAAGACAGCTGTCCTTCACCATTTCTTTCTGAACCTCCTGGGTACCATTCAATTATTGGAGGAAATAGCTGTCAGTAGGATTAATATCTGTGCTTCCTATCTCTTCTATTCTGATTATTTCACCTGCATTCTCCTTCACCCAAGGATTCCAGGGAAAGCACCTAATGAATCTCCACAGTGACGCTCTCCAAAATCCTCCCTTGGAAACCTCTTTCCATCAGCAAGTGCTGCCTCCATGGAGCACAGCTCCTTCTAACAGCAAAGGAGCTGACAGTCAGCTGAAGAGAGCCAGAAAACTCCTCTCCTGTGAGGTTTTTGAGGGAAGAACGAGTACAAGGTCACATTTGAAAAAAAGAACAAGCCGTCCTTTCGCTGAAAGAGCCTCATGTATTTAAAGAGTGAAACCAACACACACCACAGTATTTTAGTCACTTCCTGTCCTGTCTGCTGCCATCCCCTCCCTCAGCTCCATCTCCCAGTCACCAGGAACCTCTTCCTGCTATGCCACAGCTCCTTCCCCCTCAGGAGACCAGAGCACCCCTCTCACTTTTCCTCTCCCTCTGCTTGCTGTCTTTCCAGAGCAGCTTGCCCGTGTGAAGCCTCCCACAACTCTCTTCTACTCCTTTGACATGAAGAACGCAGAAAGTTTCACCTCCATTTCCAATCCCAAAATTCCCTGTTGCAGGTTTTAACTTTTCCTGGCTCCCAGTGTATCCATAGAACAGTGTGATCTACCAGTGCATTTCTTCATCGCCCCATCCCTTTGCAGGTTTACTCTGCTGAAATGCACTCAAATTTATAATAAATTAACCAGCTCAACTCTCTCCAGTTAAGGAATTTAACTTTTCACATATTTTTACAGCAAACAACTGTGGCTCTTGCCTAGATAAATCCAGACCTGCAACAGTTGAATCTGTCGAAGGGTGTTCTGATCTCTAGTGAGTACCTGAGGCAAGTCCAGAATTCTGCCTCTGAGACCTTGTGCTGAGAATCCCCAGTAATTTTAGCAGTGGCAAAGTGGGAAGAACAACATCCATTTCTCCAGGAAGACACAAGGCAGCCTGACAGGAGGATGGACAAGCAGGGAAGCAGCCAGGCTGTGATCAGACAGACCCAGGGCACAGCAGGTGCCAATGCCAGAACAGGCTATGCAGGGAAGATCTGCCCTTGCCAGTGTTTCCAGATAGAGTGTGAAGAACCAAGGCACCAAGATTATGACACCCAATCAGCAGCCTGCCAGGTCACTGCTTATCTTAAGCACAAGAGCTTTTCTTTTCTATATCCCTCTCCCCTCCAAGTCTGCACCTCCCACTTCAGCTCCTGGGCTGGGCTCTAAGCTCTGGAGCACCAGCACAGCACAGCGGCAGCAGGTTCCTGCCCTCTGTGCCTCTCCCACCTTCAATCCTGGACTCCCTGCTCCCCCCCCAGATATGGGAAGCACCACTTAGGATCTAAAGAACAGGTACAGTCCCCTCAAGAGACTCAGGACAAGAGGAACCACTGAGCTTAACTCAGGTTTAATGCCCCTCACCACCTCCCATTCCTCTCAAAAGCTGGAGTGCTGAATGGGTGTATCCCAGGTGGCACATCCCTGGAAAAAGACAGACTCAAAGCACCAGGCTGACGAGCAATGAGCAAACAGGATCTACACAAAACTGGAGCTCTTCCAGGCTTGCCAGCTCCAGGAGGGATTCCTATCACGAGCAAGGCTGGCAGCACTTCAGAATGACCGGGGAGAACGCTTTGGTTTGCACTTTTGGGTTACAAAATCGAACGCACACGAGGAGTAATTGAGGAACTGGAGCAAGGCAGGAGGGGAGGGAGGATGGAGGGGCCAAGCAGAGCTCCACAGCTGCTCCCAAACCACACACTGACCAGCCACAGCAGCAAAACCACCAGGCAGAGGAACATGCTAGATCAGATCACAGATGGGCAGCTCTGGCAGCAGTCCCAAAAAGGATGCGCTGCTCCTACGAAAGGATACAGCTCCTCACTCCAGTCACCTGCAGCCTCTGTCACACACAGCCACTGTCCTAAAGGGCTTTGATGGCACTTCTCACCCCCAGACTGCCAATTTCCACCACCAGCCACAGCACTGGGAGAAATCCTGCCTGGATTCCATGCAAGCCTGGAGAAACTCTTGAAGGACCATCAAACACTCCACACCATTTCAAGGCTGAACACTGACCCTCAGTGCTAAAAGCAATCCTTTGGCATTCAGCCCTCTTAATTCTGGAGAAGACTGAGAAAACCCCTTGAATTACATCCCACCCCTTCCCAATCAGAAGAAATCCAAGAAAAAAACCCCTGTGTGCAGCCCTTTCCCTGTCAAGTGTCCCCAGCACGTGCCCTATGCAGTAAGGTAGATGAGCAGTACCAGCTCTGCTCCTCCTATTGCTTTGTGCAGGAAGGCAACAGAATCCCCCCCAAATGGAACAAAATAGACCAAACTGCTCCAAAAAAGGCTGGCTTGAAAATTATACGCATTTAATCCATATTCCCACCACTAAGCCCCACAGAGACCAGGAGGCAGAGACCCAGGACAAGGGACAGACAGAGCCATATGCACTCAGCTGATCCAGCAGTAGCAGGCCAGCCCTGAGTGACTTCATTCCTTGCTGGGGGCCTGTCTCCAGCACACTGGGAGATCACAGGGCTAACTTGGATTTTTTAATAAATTTTTTTTTGTTATTGAGAGAAGTGCTCACTCTCCGAATTTCTCAGTGTCCCAATCCAGCTCTTCCAAAACCTGTTGCCAGCTCTGTACCATCACCCAGCCTGAGAGAAGCTGGACCACAGGAGTACTGGAATAACAAAAACGCAGGAAGCTTTGAGGTTTGCCCTGCAATTCCTGCTCAGCTGACACTGTTTTTTAAAGGGAACGGCAGCAGGCTGCCTGCATTGCAGGCTATGGGGCTGAGGATGCTCAGGGAGAGGGAAAACAGCCCAGGGTCATTGGGAAGAACATGGACAATGTGGGAATCCAGCTACTAGGAAGGATATTTCCACTGGACTCTGTGCTGTTACACCATCCCTGCACTCCCTCCCCTTCTCCTCCATAAGGAGCCCAGCACTCATCCCTTCCTTACTCCAAATGGGGCAAAGGGGCTCAGTGACACATGGAAATATTTATGCACAGCAAATTAAAGACACTGAGGCAGCCTGACCTTAAAGGAGCATGCACTGCCAGCCCTCTCCTTTCCACTTCCAGCTGCCTCAGCTCTATCCCAAGATTACAGCTCCCAGGAGCCAGGGGTACATGGAAGAACAAGGAGGACTTTTCTTAAGTGGTATTTTCTCCCAGACTCTGTCAGGACTGGCTAAAACACAACAGGATTATGCACTCAGCTCCCAGCCCTGAGGACCAGCATGAACAAAGCTCACAGAGCCTCCTCCTTGACCTCAAAGGGTGTGTGGGGGCAGCACGTACAGAGCAATGGCTAAAACATGGAAAATCCACCACCCTGCAACCCTGGGCAGATCTCAGCCCAAAAAACTTCTCTAGTTCAAGTTCCTGGAACTTCCAGAGGGATTCAGAATCTCTGGAAAGCCAGCTCATTGCTGTTTACTCCCAGTGCTGTTGCTACAGCAACAGAGATGCACAAGCATGGACACAGAACTCCTGTCCAACAGCTCCACCTCCTCTCCCCTCATCATCGATTCCCAGGATACACTTTGTCACCAGGTTCACCTGAACCACCTCAAGTGGCAGCAAGCAACAGCCACAGCCAGCTATGGATGTTCCTCACCTGGCTGCCAAGAGCTGGGAGAAGAGGTAAACAGGGAGCATAAGCAGCACAGGGAGGGCAGGCCACTGTGGAAAGGGAAGAACAACACCAAAGTTCCTCACAGCCCCCTGAAGGCTCAGCCATCATTTCCTCTTCTGGAAACAGAAACACTTTTCCCTCAGCAGCAGCACCAGAGATCTCATCCTGAAGGGAATTGCTTCCTTTATATATTTTCAGAGGACCAGATTATTGCAGCACCTTGTTTCTCCACCTTTTGAGCATTTCACCATTTTCCCACATGTGCCCTTCCTCCCCCAAACCCAGCCAGTGACCTGTAAATCTGGGTGGCTCCTGACATAACTAAAAAGGCACTGGGGGCACAGGGACTGCTCTCCTGACTTGTCAGTGTCATCTCCAGCTGGGATAACCCTGGGAAAACTTATTCCTGCTTATTATAGGAACATAAATGAAGCCTGCAGAGATTGTTTGGTAACTCACAGGTAACTTGAAGTGCTTCTGAAGTGTTTGGCTCCTTGCTTAGTCAGCACTGCAGCTTCCAGGACACACTCAGGGCACAGCCAGGCCTGGGACAGTAAGAATCCAGCAGATATTTACCTCCTGCATCCCTCTCTGCTGATGTGGAACAGCATCCACTTGGCTTCAGGGACGTATTCTCCCAGGGACCAGCACAGTCATGCATCTGGCAGGATCTAAATGCTCACAGGGATTTCTAAAGCTTTCCAAGAATAGCCTTCAGTTGCTGCTAGCTTCCACCAAAGCCCTGCCCAGACCAAATCTGCACAGCCTCTGAATTATTTAGAACTCATTTATTACACCTGGGTCATTTGGAATGACTCATTTGTAGTGCCTCCAGTTTGAGGCCTGTGGGAGAGATTAATTGCCCCCCTTGCCCAGGTCCTGTCTAGACTGGGCAGTTGAGGTGCGTCCAGCAGACCAGGGACATTTGGCCAGGCTGGGTTTCACACAGGGCACAGAGGAACTCCAGGAAGGAGCTCTGCTTGACAGGAATTGCCAGTGTCACATTTCAAACATGGGGAAGAGGGAGCAGGTGGTGTAAAAACACCCAAATTCTCACCCAGTGCCTGGGGCTCATCCCATGCTCAGTGTCTGCAGGGAGCAACACAGGCAGGGTCACCCCAGTGCACCCATGTGAGTCCCAAATCAGAGGGAGCAGCCCTGGGAAAGACAGTATGCAGTAGGACTGGCCTGTGTCACCCCCCAATAGCTGGGGGTGACAAACACCAGCAATCTCCAGGGATCATTACCTGGCAGTGAGCAGCTTTACAGGACAAACCAGAACTTGGGCTGAACCTGATGGGATTGCTCCTTGCATCCCACTGCTGGCATACTGTGAAACACTCAAGATGGAGCAACACAGGGAAAGTAGGAAGCTGCATCCTCCTCTTTCCTATCTTACCTGACACAGGCAGCCCACAGCCTGCTCCCCCTGACCTCCCTCTCTCAGCTTTGAGGCCATTTATCCCTCAATTTATTCCTATCCTGTGAGAAAAACTGTCACAAGTGTCCTGTCAACATGTGTGGGCCTTCTTGGCCCCACAACTTGTGTCCTGAACCATCACCCCATCCATCCTGCAGAAAGGACACAAACAAGTTGGAAACCACAAGATTCCAGCTGCTGGGACTCTGGGCACTGGTCAGAGCCAGCAGTGCCACCCCTCAGGCATGGGCTGAGCTGGGATCACTCCACAGTACGCAGGGCTGTTAAAAAACCTTGTCCTGCACACTCCCCAGGCTTCATCCCCCAGCTGATGGCTGCACATGCTGCAAAGCCCATCTGAACTCTCTCAGGGGATAGCCTGGACACCGACATGTAAGGGCAGGTTTGGTAACTGCTGTTTACAGGAGAGGCCTCGGCTTCTGGCTGGTAGGGACAGGCAGAGCCTCCTCTCAAATTTCACACAAGGATCTGACCAGAGGGCAGGGCAGTGCTAAGGCAGGACACAGACTGCCTCAGACCACGGGATAGAGCTTCATGGCCCAGCTCCCCTCTCACCTCTCTAATTCTCCAAAACACACAGAACTTCAGTCTCCTGCTCCATGAACCCGTTTGCCTTCATGGGTGTCACAACTCTTTCCACAGCCAAAGTAAGGGTGACACTGCACCCAGCCAGGATGGTCACTCGGGCCCAAGACTCCAGCAGGAGCTGTGGCTCAGCCCACAGAGCCCCCAGGCAGGGTGAGGCCCCTCCTCGGGCTCTCTCCAGCAGCAGAGCCAGTTTCAGAGGTTCCTACCCCACCCAGTCTCCCCATCTGAGACTTCCAGCCCCATCAGGTTTGCTCACTACCCCAGCACAGACAACAGCTGGCACTAGATGCCTCCCCCCAGCCAACTTCCATCCAGGGCAGGATCCACAATTCCCTGAGGCAGCGTTCACCTCAGGGCCATCAGCTCCTGGAGCACTCACGGAGGGAGGGAGAAAACCTCTTCAACCAGCTCTGCCACCCTGGCAATTTTAACTGGGAACCACACCCTGAGATACAGACTGCTGGGAAGGCTGTGATGAGCAGGATTTGTCCTTTGGATAATGGCAGTCCCCTGCTGTGCTCCCAAGTCATTCTGAAGTGATCCAGCACTGCTGCCCTTCATTTCTCACCCTGAACATTGTCACTGCAAGCACATGGCAGCACTATGGTAATGTGCTAATCCCAGCTTGCAATTCACAGGGCCTTGCTAGTCTCAGTTCACAGCACAGGCCTGCCAAAATGAGCCCTGGAGCGGGCAGAAGGTGAGATTTCCTCACACTTCCAGCACCCAGGAACATGGCAGGACTGCTCTGCAGAAGGGCAGGCAGCCTCTGTGAGCAGCAGGCCAATGGCTCTTTTTCTCCAGAGCCTTTAAGGAGTCCAGGCTCCTTGTGGGGAGCCCAACAGCCTGGTGTGACATGGGCTGGGTGCAACCACCCAGTGACAGCCAGCAAAGATTTCCAAGTCTCAGAGAGGGACCATGGCATTGTTAGTGCCAGGGCTGGACTGTCACTCAGGCTCAGGACACAATAGAGCATTTCAGCTCCTCGGTTAAGGGCCTGCAAAACACGCAACTCCAGCTTGAAATGCTGTAAGAAAATGCCCAAGCCCCAGGAACTGCCTCGTTATGCAGCTGGGCAGAACTACACTCACAGAGAATTAGCAGGAAACTACTCCACAGTGACTGCAAGTCCCACCTCCACTGCTCCCAGTCTCTGGGCGAGGAGCACGAATATCCCATAACTTGCTCCTCTGTGTCCTCTTCACACTCAGCATCACCCACTGGCTGTGTGAGCCTCCCAGAGCTCACCAGGACACAGCTTCTCCCACAGATGGTCTTGGATGGGTGCAAGACATCCTCCCAAGATATCCCTGAACCCAGAGCAACTCACCCAGGCCTGTGTTATCCTGGGAGTCATGGATGCAGAGCCTGAACTAAGAAGAAAGTACATTCAGGGCAGTGCAACCCACCTAATCAAAGTGTCATTGTGCCACACAGGCATGTGTGACCCACAAGAGAATTCCTGCAGGAACATGACTGTGCCTGAAACAGAGGTGAAATTCTCCTCCAAACCCAGATCTTGCACCAACACTGATATATTCATTCACAAAACAGACACACATCAGATTTCTGTTGAAGCAGGGGAAGGCAACATTAGTGCAAACTAAATAAAATAACACAGAACACTCAAGTTTTCTCTATGCCCTAACAGAAACTAGTCAGGAAAAAGATGCTGTCAGTGTGATTACCTAACACACCAGAGAACAGACTGCCTCTGCCATCTCAGCTGGTACCACCAAACCACACAATTAATTCAGCTCCTTCACCACCATAAACTATTCTGGTTCAGGTTGCTTGGCTGGTAGAACTACTATCACACCTGGACTGGTTTTTTAAAATACATTTATTTTTTGCTAACTGAGCCCCAGTCACACAGCAGAAACACACTGTACCACCAAGCTCACTGCTTCCCTACTTGGAACTTCTCATTTAGGCCTACTAACCCAGCTCCCAAGTCCCAGGCACATGTGGGATATTAGAGTAAGTCAAATCATGCTCTACAGAAGAAAAATAATCATCTTTTAAGGGTCCTTCAGCAGGAGAGTGTCACTGACACAGCAGGGGCACATAATGAGCTGGAAGTTTCCAGGAAAAGCAAGGCAGGAGGTAGGAGTTAAGCCTCACCCACCACACAGGGGTCATGCCTCCTCCCTGGGGCTCAGGCCAGCACAGACAACACATGCACACGAGGCCACACAAGTCCAGGTGAACCTCACCCTGCTGCCCATGTGCCTTCCCAAACCCCTTAAGCACAGAGCTCATCAGCCTGCAGGCATTTATCCAGCTTAGCACATTCTGCTGGAGCCCAGCCCACCTGCACCAGGACACCAACTCCTCCTGATTTTTATCTGAGAGATGATGAGCATTTTTAAACTGACAAGTTCCTGGCTGATAGCCCCCTTCACCTGCCATATCTTTATCCAGATGTTTTGGGTTAGTCCTGGATCACTGCCCACTCAAACCAGCACCTTGAGCTGCATCCTGCACAGCTGTGGGAATAAATGTGTCAGGATGAGGGAGGAGGTGGGACTGCTGCTGATGCCAAATTAAAACATCCACCAAAGCACTTGGGAACTCCCCAGCACTCAGAACTGCTCATCTTGAGGACAAAGCTTAATGTCAAGAACCACACAGCCTCGCACCAAACGACTCCAGAGGAATAAAGGATAAAGATTCACCTTTATGGGCAGCACCTTGAAGGGGAGGGTACAGGTACTGCTGTGACACAGCGAACCCACCACAGAGCTGCCACTTGCCCTCCCTGGGGGCTTGCAACTGCCTCAAAACAGCGTGGGAGACACAGCAGCTTCCCTCCATCCCTGGGATCTCTGGGAAAATCGCCTCAGACTCTAAGAGCAGTTGCTCCCAAGCTGTTCCCAGTTACAGCCCAATTCCCAGACCACTGGATTCATGCAGTCTCCCAGCACAAACACCAGAGCTCCTGGCAGAGCCTGACTGGGAGCTGAATGCTGGAACAGCTCCCTTCAGAAGAAAACACTGGGAAGAGACACAGGCCCAGGAAGCTTGAAGCTGGAGCTGGCTCCCTCAGCTTTCACAGCCACTCAAATCCAGATTGGTAACACACAGTGTTTCAGGTGCTCTGCTTGTCACAGACACTCAGAAAAAAACCTGTTGTGACAGAAACTACACTGACACCAGTTTCATGTTGCTATCCCAAAGCTCCTTCCCCAGCTTCAGCCTCCAACCCCACTTTCCAGAGCTCAGCAGCCAAATTCCCTTCATTAGGACAAACTCAGTGCCACATAAGGACCCACAAAGCCACCTAGGCCAAGCCCACACCTCTGTGCAGGCTGCATCCATCCACCACCAGCCTGTTTGGGCTGCTCAACCCTCCTGCCAGGAAAAGCCTTTCCCTTCCCCAGCTGCTCCAAGGCTGGAACAGGATTGTTTCAAGGCCCTACTGACCAGTCTCTGGCTGTAACGGATCCGTTCCTCCTCGGGCTCCATCTCCGACTCCTCGGAAGAGAGCGAGAAGGACACGCCAGGACTGCTGTCGTCGTCCTCTTCCTCCTTGGAAGCCAGAGGCAAACAGTGAGAAAGGGCACAGGGACACCCACACCCCTCACTTCCCTTCTCTTGGGGACAACCCCACCCCGCTCTGGGGGCTGAGAGAACCCAGTGGGTGAGCCCACCCCAACTTTTAATGCTCCTATTTTAACTTAGAATAAGTGTCAGGGTAAACGACTTCACCAGCTCTTCTGTAACACAACAGGAGCTGCAGGTCTCCCACCCTGGCTCCACACTACCACCAGCAGCTCCTCTGGCCCACAGTGGGATAAAAAACAGGGAAAGTGCTGTCAAACCCTGGCTTCTCCAAAACTAAACACTGGAGAGCCAACTTCTCCAAACAACACAATCACTGTCCTTGGGATATCCTGTACCGTGGCACCTGGGAGAAACTAGAGTGGTACAGGGTATGTCCCATGATCAGGGAAGGCATATGGGATCTCTCCTACATACAGCACCCAAGCAGGGAAGCAGTTAGGGATCTAACCCCTGGCTGGAGGAAACCTAAATGCTGAGCTCTCCAAATGTGCCACCTTGTGACACCACACACCAACCTGGGAAAACCTCCCAGGGCGTCAGATGGCACCTCCACTTTTTTTTTTAAAGGGACAGAAACCAATCAAAGCCTGGGTATGGCACGGCTCTTAATCCCTAGGACAGACCTTCGGGGAGAAGAATCGGGGAATAGGATCGAGGAAGGGGATCCGCCATCCCCCTCGCAGGGTTACAGAACCGCTAGGACCACGCAGGGAGAACTCGCTCCATCCTGCTCCTCCCCGGCTTCCACAGCCGAGCGCTCCCAGTCCCGCCAGCACCTTCCCCACCCCTGCCTCCCTTGGAACCACGGCACCAGGACTCCCGGCTCGGCCGAGGGAGGCAGTTTCCCCGCACTTGCTGAACTCTGTTTATAAACAGCCGGACAACCGGAGCTCAGCGCGCCGGCCCCGCCGCGGGGGAGGGGGCACCCCCGGCCCGCCGGGCCGCCCCAGCCCGCCCCCGCCGGGGCAGGACGGGAGGCGGGAGGGACGGACGGTCCCCGGGGAGCTGTCAGCCGGCACCCGCCGCCCCCTCCTCAACTTCCCGGCGCGGCCTCCCGGGGCCCGGCAAGGGGAGACCCGCCCGCGCCCGCTCCCGCCCGGCCGCGCTCCGGGGCCCCGCACGAACTCGGGGCTCGCCGGTGACCCCGCGGTGCTCACCAGGTCTCTCCTGCGCCTTTGTCCTCTCCTGCCGCCGGCACGGGGGGGGGAACAGAACAGACGGTGGAGGAGGAATCCCCCGGTCAGCAGCGATCGCGCCCCGGCCCCGCCGCGCCCCCGGCCCCGCCGCTCGCGTACCCCCCCCCCCCGAACCCGCGCGTCGCGCGTGCGCCGTGCCCTCCCCAGCACGGCCCCGCCCCGCGCGCGCGCGTCTCGGGCCCGGCCCCGCCCACTCCCGTACAGACCACGTCCCCTCCCACGACCACGCCCCCTCCGGCGCGTGGCCACGCCCCTGTCGGGGGGGGCTGGAGAGGGGGAGCCCCGGGGGGATTTTGGGGGGGTTCGTGGCCCAAAACGCCCCGCCGTGAGGTCCCTCGGTGTCCCCGCGGGCTCCGAGGCTGCCCGCACGGCTGCGCACGCCTGCATGGGGGTCTGGATGCAGAGACACCGGCAGGTACCTACATCCACCCAGGTAACTACGTACAGCTCCTTAGTTATACACTATGAACAGTGTTTTTATATAAACTATACACTGTAGCCTAACTATATGCGGTGATATATAAAATAAATATAGTGATATGGATGGTTATAAATTAACTATATAGTTAGATATACATTATATATAATGTATATAAATATAAAAAAAAAAAATAACTATACATATGGTTATAGACCTGTTTGTGCAGCACGCACCTGGACACACCTGGACACATGCTCACACACACCTCAACCCAAAACCAGACGGTGACCCCATCCCGGTGGTCTCTCATCCATGGTGGGCCCATGGCGGGACCCCGACACCCACACCATGTCCCTGACACCCACACCATGTCCCTGACACCCACACCATGTCCCCGACACCCACACCATGTCCCCAACACCCCCCGGAGTCCCCGACGCCCCCAGGCCGTGCAGGGGCTGCTGCTGCCCCAGGGACCGTCCACGCCGGTGAGTTTTGTGTCACTTTAATGGCAGCAGGTCGCCCTGCGGTCACCCCGTGTCCCCCTCCGGCGCTGGCCTGCCAGCGGGAAGGTGACCCCCCGATCAGTTCTGTGTCCCCAGAGCCGCTGGCAGCGGGTGCTGGCAGCCGTGGTGGCACTGGGATCCCTGGGACAGGGACAGGACGCTGGCATCCCCAGCGGGAAAGGGACAGGACTCTGGGATCCAGGCGCGACAGTTCATGCCAGGAACGCTTTCCTGCTGTCACCCCGCGGGGACCGGCGGTGCCAGCCCCGGGTGGCGAGGGTGGCAGGGCGTTCCGGTGGCGGCGGCAGAGCTGAGGCAGCAGCGGGAGGTCCCGGGGGGGCTGTGCCGAGCCGGGGGGCTCAGAGGATCACGCAGACCCTCCTGTGTCCCGCCTTGCGCTGCCTCCGGCGGGCGGCACCCATGGCGGCACTGCAGGCTGTCACAAAGATGTTCCCGACGTTGTCCTGGTACCTGGCCGAGCACTCCATGTAGGACACGGCGCGGACCTGCCGGGCCATGGCCTCTCCCTGCGGGGACACACACCGTCAGACCTCCCCAGGAGCCCGCTGTCGCGCTGTCCCGCGCCCGGGACCACCTGTCCTGTGCCACCGGGAGGTGACACCCACCTGCTGGCGGGAGACGGGCTCTATCCGTCCGTCCTTCAGCTTCTGCAGCACCTCCTGGTCCTGCCGCAGGTCCGTCTTGCAGCCCACCAGCAGCACCGGGACGCCCTTGCAGAAGTGGTTCACCTCCGGGTACCACTGCCAGGGGACACGTCACCCCAGGATGGGCACGTGCCACCCGGGGATGGGGACGGGGGACAGGCAGCACCCCCGGGGTTGGTTACCTTCGTCAGGATGTTGTCAAAGCTGTTGGAGTCGGTGACATCAAAGCACATGAGGACAACGTTGGCATCCGAGTAGGACAGAGGGCGAAGCCTGTCATAGTCTTCCTGTCCTGCCGGGTGGAGAAGGAAACCATTACACACCGGCCTGTCACGTGAAAGTGACATCCATGGGGATGGCTGCGGGTCAACCCCCCCCTGCCACGGCCATGGGGACCCCCTGGAGGGGACACCCTCCGTGGCACGCCCACGCAGGTGGGACACCCCAAAACTCCTGGGTGGGAGAGTGGGGGGCGCAACTGCCCGGGCTGTCCCCTGCTGTCCCACCTGCTGTGTCCCACAGGTGGATCTTCACGGGCTTGCCGGCAACCTGGAGGGACGCCGTGTACTTCTCGAACACGGTGGGGACATAGACCTGGCGGGGGACAGGGACACAGGTCACACAGGCAGCTGTGGGGGGCAGCGACAGAGGGCACCCCAGGGGGGATGGAGCGGAGCACAGGGAGGGAAGCAGGCAGTGGGAAGTGGTGCTTCCTCCCTGGGGCAATGGGATGGGAAGTACCCTTGTCCCCCATCCCAGGGCACATGGATGCCCCAGGGATTCAGGACAGGGGTTCTGGGGTCTCTGTGGCTGACCCCCTTCTCTGCACTCCCTGAGCCCCTTATGTGCCCTCACCGAGGGACAAACCCTGCTCCCCCGTGACTCCCCAAGGGAGGCAGAGGTGTCACAGACCCCCAGGCTGGGCCACCCCCTGTCCCCCATCCCGATGTCCCGCTTCAAACGGCCCCGCTGCTGGCACCGTGCCTGTGCCACCGCCCTTTGCCCCGCTCGGGGACAGTCACCCACCCACCAGGGGACAGGCATCCCGGTACCTTGGGGAAGTCCCCTTTGGCGAAGGCCACCAGCAGTGACGTCTTCCCGCAGCCGCCATCCCCCACGATGACAGCCTTGACCTCGGTTTCGGGGGCTCCTGGGCTCTGCTCCCCGCGCTCCTGCTGCATGGGGGTGTCCGGTGGGGCCACGGAGCCCGAGTGGCCTCGGCGGGGACAGGGATGGGGACAGGCAGGCGGCAAGCGCCCGCCCGCTCCAGGGTGCGGCTGTCACCCGCCCGCCGGGCCCGCCCGCCGCGGCCGTCACAGTGGCCGGGACACACGTACGGGTGTCCTGGCACACAGGTGACCTTCTCCCGGCAGGTCCTCGCGGCGCACAAGCGTCACGCTGCCACCTGCATGTCCTGCCTGCCTGCGCGACGCTCCCTCGCACTCCTGCCCGCTGCCTCAGGCGCACCCTCACCCCTGATCCCACCCCTGATCCCACTCCCGATCCCACTGCCCGTCCCAACCCCACTGCTGCAGATCCCCCTGCACAGCGCAGCCGCCAGGGATGGGACCCCCGTGCCCTCCCCGGCGCCCCATTCCCGCCTCCGAGCCTGGGGTTTATTGTTATTGCCCTGAGCATCCGCGGGAGGCAAAGTCCAGGGGTGGAGAGAGGCACGGGGGTGACTCACTGCCCTGGCCCCGCTGTCACTGTCACACCCCTGCTGCGCCGTGCTGAGCCCGGCCCTGCCCGAGCCTCTGTCCCTGGCACCCAGCTCAGCAGCACCTGCCTGCCTTTTCCCAGTGATTCCAACCCGGGTGGGACAGGCTGTGACACCCCGCTTTGCTCGGGGACATGCCACCCCAGCAGTGATGTGCCCCGTGCCCCTGTTTGGATGTCCCCAAAACCCTCTCCCCTCTCCTCTTCTGCCACCCCAAAACTTTGGTGGGGGTGAATGGTGCTTCTTGTGTAAGGTTGCAGGGAGGGATGTGGGGTTGTGTGTGCTGTCCCCTGCCACCCCCTCTGCTTCTCCAGGCTCTCTCAGTGAGTACCAGCAGGACGAGGAGGGCTCTGGAGCCCCCAGACCAATTGGAGTGAATCCAAAGTCATGGCTCAGACAACAAATTCCAAATTCTCACCCAGGCCTGGTGCAGGACGAAGTCGGAGGAGAGGGATCCTCACGCTGGGAGGCTGGGAGGAAAATGCACATGGTAATGAACAATCTCAGAAGGATGCCAGCATCGGGGTAGGATGGGGAGAGGAGGCTGGAGCACTATCAAACAATTAGGAAGGTGGCAATTACCAGTCTCATGAGATATCAGGTTGAATCCTAAAAGCATCAAGATTCTTTCACAACGAGATGTAACTGCTGCAGTGTTCGTCCTCTGGGGTATTTGCTCGGACAAAACATTTCCTTTCCCGCAAGACCAACAGAATTTTGACGGGAGAAGAGGCAGCCTGTGTGCAACTGCCCAGTGCTCTCAGTGCCTGACCCGTGATTGTGCAGAAACGCCCCAAAAAGCAGCTTTATTTGGGGACAAATAGGCTGCTTGGAGCTTCTGAGGACGTGGAGATCCCAGTTTTCCTCACTGGAGAAGACCGTGGCGAGGAGCACCGGAGGGAGGGAGCGAGCGTGCCCTGCTTGGACACACCAACAGGTTGGCCCCAAGGAAAGGTAGGGGATCGGGACCAGAGTCCAGCCCTGGGCACTGCTTGTTTCTCCCTGGATGTCCCCAAAGACCCTCTCACTGCTCCCATGGTTGTCCTCAGTCGGGATGACTGGATTGATCCAACCCCCCTTCTGCCCTCACCTCACCCCCAGCCATCCCACGGCACCCCTGTCCCCAGCCCTGCTGTGCCACCTGACAGGGACCCCCCTCCCTTCACATCCCCTGGGCTCCCACTAACCCCCCTCTGCTCTGGCCACAGCTGGGGACCACGTCCCACCTTCCACCATGGAGCTGAACCAGACGTCCCCACCTCCCTCATCTCCCGTGATGGACACTGAAGGAGATGATTCCTGTGGGATCAATGTCACCGATGTGGCCGTAGATGGTGCCACTCTGCTCATCTGCCTCTGTGGGCTGGCTGGGAACGGGGCTGTCCTCTGGCTCCTCGGATTCCACATCCGCAGGAACCCCATCACTGTCTACATCCTCAACCTGGCCGTCGCCGACTTCACCTTCCTCCTCTTCATGTTCCCCTCCACCCTGCTCTACCTGCTGGAGGACGTGTCCTGCTCCACTGTCGTGTCCCTGAAGTACCTGAGGTCCCTTCTCCTGCTGTCGCTGTTCTCCTACAACATGGGGCTGTACCTGCTGACAGCCATCAGCATCGAGAGGTGTGGTTCAATTCTCTTCCCCCTCTGGTACCGCTGCCGCCGTCCCCAGCGCCTGTCATGGGTGGTGTGTGCCCTGCTCTGGGCCCTTTCCATCGCCGTCATGGTCGTGGTGACCTCCCTGTGCCTGTCACACGAGCAAGAGCACTGCCAGGTGGCTCTCATCTCCATGTACGCCCTCAGCTTCCTCATCTTTGCTCCACCCATGGTCATCTCCAATGTGATCCTCTTCATCAAGGTCCAGTGTGGCTCCAAGAGACGTCAGCCTAAGCGGCTCTACATCGTTATCTTCCTCACTGTGCTCTTCTTCCTCATCTTTGGAGTGCCCCTCAGCCTCTGCAATTTCCTTCAGCAGCTCAGCCCCACCCTTGTGCCCTCCCACGTGGTCTTCCTGCTGGCCTGCATCAACAGCAGCATCAACCCCTTCATCTACTTCTTGGTGGGGAGCTGCTGGAGGCGCTGCTCCGTCGTGTCCCTCCAGGTCGCCTTCCGGAGGGTCTTTGAGGAGACAGGGATCACCACAATGTCCAGCTGAGAGGCTGCTGTGGTCCCACCGGCTGTGCTGCCCACGCTGGCTTCATGCTCAGCTGCCCACCCTTGCTCCCAGCCAGGCCTGCAGGTCATCTTCCTGCACCTGTGAGTCAGGATGCATCCCGCGGCTTTTCCATCCCTTTTCCCATCCCACTGATCCATGTTGTTGTGTCTATCCCTATCCCCATCCCCATCCCTGTCCCCCTCTCCATCCCTATCCCTATCCCTATCCCTATCCCTATCCCTATCCCTATCCCTATCCCTATCCCTATCCCTATCCCTATCCCATCTCTATCCCTATTCCCATCTCTATTCCTGTCCCTGTCCCTGTCCCTATCATTGCATCCCCACCCTATCTGCATTCCCACCCCAGTCCTATCCCCTAACTGTCCTTATCTCGGCTCCCCTTCCCTGTTGCCTGTACCTATCCCATGCTATGCCATGCCATGCCGTGCCATCCCGCAGGTTTCCCACCCGGCGTCCGCTCCGAGCGCGATCCGTCGGGCTCTGCTGCCCTCCTGTGGGAATATTTGGGATTGCCGGCATCCGGACCCTTCCCGATCCCCTCTGACATCCCAGATCCCCCCTGGGGCCGCCTTCCCCCCTGCCAGCCCCGCTCCTGCCCCGCTCCGCCCGGGATCCCCGGCAGTGTGCCCGCTCCTGGCAATTCCACGCTCCTGTGCCCCAATAAACGCTGATGGATCCATCCCGCTGTCGCCTCTGGTCCTTCTCCAAGGGAGGCTGGGGGGCGGGACACCGCGGGTGAAGATCTGGAGGGGGATGTCCCAGGGAAACAGTTCCCGAAAACCGTGCGAGGCAGCCTGGGGTGAGCAGCCCCTGGGGAGGGACTGGAGCCTCAGGCACGGGGCTGGGAGGGATGGGAAGGATGGGAATGGGTGGGCTGCATGGGGAGTGGGGTGGGAGGTTGCGGGGTGGATTAAGGAAGTGGTGAGGCTTATGGGCAGGTGTTGGACATAGTGGGAAGGTGTGGGATGTGGTGGGGCTGGAGACCTCAGCAATGCCCCAGGGAGGCAGGTGGTGCCCCACAGTGCCTGTGGTGACACACACAGGTGTCACCCTGCTCCTGGAAGGGGGTGGCTGTGCTGAGGACATGGCCTCCTCCTCTCCTTGCTGCTGCACCATCTGAGCCTGCTGAGGGAGCAGCTGAAGGCCGTGGAGAGGAAGAACTTCTGAAGGCAGAGAGACCTTTGCACCTGGCTCACAAAATAAAAATTAAAGATCTCTGAGGATATTTCTGCTGTGACACTCACAGAGCACTCGGGGGGCAATGCTGAGCCCCTGGGCCATCGTGTCTGTGCTGGCTGTGGCGCTGCCAGCCCAGCTCTGGGCACTGGGGATCACTGTTCCTCCAGGGAGCACAAGCCATGGGTGTGTGTCCCCTCCCTCCAGCCACATTCCCGGCTGGCAGCAGCAGCCAGAGGAAGCCGGGAGGCGAAGGCAGCTCAGGGTTCACGGTGCTGTTTATTGATATCACACCCCAGTGGGATGCAGGAACCAGGGTGCCAGGGGGAATTTTGGGATCACAGCCATGTTGGAAAGGACCCGTGAGGGAGGAGCACAGCCATGCTCCAATGGGCTCCTCGCAGAGCATCCCCCCCACATGGCCCTTGGCAATGCCCCTGCTCCCTTCTCCTTCAGGATTACAGCACCACGGGGAGGGTGATCCCATGGATATTTGTTAATCAGGTGACTCAAGGAAACCCTCAGCCACTCTGCCAAGGTCCTTCAGCAGAGCAGGGAAGGGATCAGCAGGCTGGAAAGGCTGTGTCCATGGCAGGATCATCACTGTGGGCAGTGTTTTCTTCTGGCTCCTCAAAGACCCTCTGGAGGGAGAGCCGGAGGGATCCCACAGAGCAGGGTCTCCTGCACCTCCCCACCAAGAAGTAGATGAAGGGATTGATGGTGCTGTGGATGCAGGTGAGCAGGAAAACAACCTGGGAGGGCACAGTGATGTAACCGAGCTGCTGCAGGAAATTGCAGAGGCTGAGTGGGAGAGCAAAGAGGAGGAAGAAGAGCACAACGAGGAAAATAACAATGTTGAGTCTCTTGGGTTGCTGCTGCTGGGAGATACACTTGACCTTAATGAAGAGAATTGTGCTGGAAATGACCATGGCTGGGGCAAAGAAGAAGAGGTTGAGGGCATACATGGTGATGAGAGACACCTGACAGTGCTCGTGCTCCTTTGAGTGGCACAGGGCAGTCATGGTGACAATGACAGTGATGGAGAGGGCCCAGAGCAGGGCACACACCACCCATGACAGGCGCTGGGGACGGCGGCAGTGGTACCAGAGTGGACAGAGGATGGATGTGCACCTCTCGATGCTGATGGCAGTCAGCAGGTACAGCCCCAGGTTGTAGGAGAAGAGCAGGAGTGGGAAAAGCGCCCTCAGGAACACCAGGGGCACGATTGTGGAGCAGGACAATTCCTCCAGCAGGTAGAGCAGGGTGGAGGGGACGGCGAAGTGGAGGAAGGAGAAGTTGGCGAAGGCCAGGTTGATGATGTAACAGGTGGTGGGGTTCCTTTGGAGAAGGCAGAGCACAGCCCCATTCCCGGCCAGCCCACAGAGGCAGATGAGCAGTGTCACACTGTCTATGGCCACGTCAGTGACATCAATATCACAGAGATCGTCTCCTTCAGTGGGTGAGGCGGGAGATGGGGACACGGTGGTCTCCTCCATGGATGGACGCTGGGCAGGCAGTGGGATGTGGCTCCTGGCTGTGGTCAGAGCGGATGGGCAGTCAGTGCTTGGAGAATCCAGGGATGGACCACACCACTGCTCAGCAGCTCCCTGCAGTGGGAAGGATTCAGAGGGGGAGGAGTGAGATGTGCAGGGGAGGAGGGAGGTGGAAATTGTGGGGTGGGAGGGTTGGGATGTTCAAGCTCAGGGCAGAGGAGGGGGGACCTGGGGAGAGCAGCGCGGTCACGGGAGAGGATGGCAGGAACAGAGCAGCTGCTGCAGGAGAGGAAGGTGGGGTAGGGAGGAAGGAAACCATTCCACTGACCTGTTCCCTGTGGGGCAGCAGCAGGCAAAGGGGTCTGTGCAGATCAGCGGCGCTTCCTGGTACTTCTTGCTCCTTTGGGATCCATGTCCTAAAGCGGCTCCTGGCAGGTCAGTGACATGAAGGAGAAAGTGCCCAGATCACCAGGAGCTCCCCACTCCCGTCCAGCCGGCTCCTCTCTGTGCTTTGTCCTGGTGTTGCTCCCCAAGGCTCGGGGGAATCACGGGGGAGTCGGAAATTGCATCTTTGGCTACGTCAGAATTCCATTTCTACCGAGTCATTTATCGTGATTTTTTTTTTTTTTGGTGTTTGTCCACTAAGGAAGTGGCTTTTGCCAGACACTGCAAACAGAATTTTGCAATTGGCTCATCATTTCCCCCTGATTAGAAACATTCCTCCCCTGCAGAATATCCCATTCTCCAATTGCTTCTCCTCTCTGAACAGGCTTCTACCATTCCTCATTTCCCTTCACTGCGGGGTCATCGTCCCTCCAGCAGCAGAGGGATGCTGGTGGTGCTGGTGGCACTGGAATGCCGGCAGTGCCGGCAGTGCTGATGATGAAGCCGCTGGATGCTCGTCAGAAACATTTCGCATTCTGGGAAGAGCTCCGGGATCATTGCCAAAACCTTCCCAAAGGGCCAAAGGGCGCTCGGCTGAGCTTCCTGGCCCTCTCCCAATCCCATCCTCATCCCTGCTGCCCGTGGCGCTCTCCACTCCATCCTCTCCCCATCCTCTCCCGTCCCGCCGCTTTCCGGGCCGCCGGCGCCTCCCAGCTCCGAGCGCGGCCCGTGGGGCTCTGCTGCCCTCCGGTGGCCACATTTGGGATCGCCAGCATCCAGGCAGCCTCCGAGCCCCCCGACCCTTCCTGACCCTTCCTGACCCTTCTTCATCTCCTCGGACACCCTAGATCACTCCCGGCCGGGCCACCTCCCAACCCGGCAGCCCCGCTCCTTCCCTGCTCCACCCGGGACTCCCGGCAGCGTCTCTGCCCGTCCTGGCCATGGTGTTCTAGGACTTGGGAGGGAGGAGGAAAGCCCTGCTCCCCTCAGAGCATCCCTCCCACATGCCGCTGCTCCCTTCTCCTGCAGGATTACACCGCGGGAGTGTTCCAAACGAGTGTTTGAGATCGCTGAAAAAGTCACTGCCAAGGGGATCAGTAAAAACCACATTTAATATTGAGCATCAGCACACCAGAGTTCATTGGCCCGGTTCACTCTAGCCCTGACCATACAGGCACACCATGGAAAAAAAACTTTACAAAGGATATCCAGTCAATGAAACAAGAAATATGACACGTGTGTGGATGCAGAGAAACAGTGAGTGCAAAGTCCCTGTGAAAAATTCCCTTCTGGATTTCTCACTCTGGATACCTTTGCAGCTCCTCACCAGGCCAAGGGTTAGGCCTTGAGGAGTGGAAGAATCCGCCCAGGATCGGTGGGAATTCAAGGATCCTCCGAGTGCCACAAATGGGAGAGTTCCTGCTCAGGTGACTCAAGGAAACCCTCAGCCACTGTCTCAGGATCCTTCAGCAGAGCAGGGGAAGGGAACACAGGCTCAGACTGCTGTGTCCACAGCAGCAGCACTGTTGTGGGCAGTGTTTTCTTTTGGCTCCCCAAAGACGTTGTGGAGTGCCTTCTTTAGGGACTGCATGGAGGAAGGCCTCCTGCAGCTCTCCACAGAGCAGTCCCTCCCACAGCTCCCCACCAAGAAGTAGATGAAGGGTTTGATGCTTCTGGTGATGCAGGTGAGCAGGAAAACCACCTGGGAGGGCACAACCGTGTAACCGAGCTGCTGCAGGAAATTGCAGAGGCTGAGGGGGAGAGCAAAGAGGAGGACAAAGAGCACAGTGAGGAGGATAGCTGTGTCAAGCCTCCTGGGCTGCTGCTGCTGGGGGTCAGACTTGACCTTAACAAAGAGGACTGTGCTGCAAATGACCATGGCTGAGGCAAACAGGATGAGGTTGAGGGCGTACATGGAGATGTGAGCTCCCTGGCAGTGCTCGTGCTCCTGGCAGAGACACAGAGAACTAATGGTGACTGTGAAACCGATGGACAGGGCCCATAAGAGGACGTTCACCACCTCCAAAAGACGCTGGGGACGGTGCCTGTCGTACCAGCGTGAGCAGAGAATGGATGTGCACCTGTCAATGCTGGTTACTGTCAGCAGGTACAGCCCCAGGTTGTAGGGGAGCAGTGACAGCAGGAAAAGTGTCCTCAAGTAAGTCAGGGGCATGATGGTGGAGCACGACATGTTCTCCAGCAGGCAGAGCAGGGTGGACGGCACCATGAGGAGGAGGAAGAGGGAGTCAGCAAAGGCCAGGTCGAAGAAGTAGAGCGTCATGGAGTTCCTGTGGAGGAGGCAGAGCACAGCCCCGTTCCCGGCCAGCCCACAGAGGCAGATGAGCAGCATGACACTGTCTACAGCCACGTTGGTGACATCTATCTCACACAGATAATCTTCAGTGGGTGAGGCAGGAGACGGGGAGATGGTGCTCACCTCCATGGATGGACGCTGGGCAGGCAGTGGGATGTGGCCCCTGGCTGTGGTCAGAGTGGATGGGCAGTCAGTGCTTGGAGAATCCAGGGATGGACCATGTGGCTCCTCAGCAGCTCCCTGCAGTGGGAAGGATTCAGTGGGGAGGAGTGAGATGTGCAGAGGAGGAGGGCAGTGGGAATTGTGGGGTGGGAGAGGAAGGTGGGAGGGTTGGGCTGGTGTGCAGGGGGTTGATAAATAACAGAGAATAAACATTTTCAACTCCCCTGAAGTTGCTTAAAGACTGACTGGTCAGAGAGATAAATGGATGTAAAGATGTGGACACAGGATGATAAATGTGGCTGGCGCTGGTGCAGAAACAGATTAGGAGGCCTGCAGTATTTCTGGGGCAAGTTCTGTTACAGGAAGCAACAGTGCATAGCCAGAGGAAAAGTTCAAGGCAAGGTCACCTTTAATATCACAGCACCCAGTGAATACAAACACCAGAAACTCCTCTTACTGAACTTTCAGGATCAAATAATTACTTCTACTAGGAGGCTGACATGTGCAAATAAATTCTAAGAAAATGATGTTTTTGTGTCAGATAAGAAAAACCTTTCAATGTCTATGTGTGATTATGATGGATAAAAGCCCTGTTGTAAAACTCACCACACACGGAACAAGGAGAGATCCTTCTGTATGTCCTGTGCAGGTAAAGAATGTCCCATGGCTGCTCCCTTTCCTTGAAGCACTGCCCATCAGTCTCTGCTGCCCTCCAGTTGGAACATTTGGGATCAGCAGCATCCAGACCCTTCCAGAACTCTCCGACCCTTCTGAACCCCTCTGACAAATTCCGGACCTACCCTGGGGCTGCCTTTTCCCCTATGACAGCCCCGCTCCTGCCCTGTGCACCCAGGACCATGAGCAGTGTCTAGATAAAGAAATAATAAACAACCTTGAGAATGTGAACTGAAGACTTCTTGACTCCTTCTTTGGTTGCTGGGCTGGGGAAAAGAGACTTTTAACAGAGACACACCTCGGGATCTTCCCAACCAGACCAGAGAAAATCCTGAGATCTCTGCTTCTCCCAGCCACTGCCGCTTTTGTACATTAAAATTAACAATTTAGCAAAGAAAGAACAAGAACAGCATTTAGCTGGAAAGGTATCTCATGCCTTGACCTTGCCTCCAGGTCTGACCCATTCAGATGTCTCAGGCACTAACACACCTGAGAGAGCAGCATTTGTGCCACATTTGCCACAGCAGCTGCACACGTGTATGCACAGAGGCAGAAAGAGTCAGTGCAAGGTCCCTGTGAGAAATTCCCCTGGCAGGCAGTGAAATGCTCCCTGGGGATCCCTCTGCATCTCCTCACTGGGCCAAGGGCTGGGCCTGGAGCACTGGGGGATCGGCCCAGGAGCCGTCGGCGTTCGGGGATCAGCCGAGGGCAGCAGACGGGAGAGATCCCAGCTCGGAGAGGCCCCACTCCCAGGGAGCTTCTGCTCAGCGCTGCTGGGCCCAGGAGAGCTCCAAGGGTCTCCTTTTGGGGCGCTCCTCAAAGGACCGAAGGGATGGGCGTCACTCACAGCAATATTTCACCCTGGCCACACTTCGGGCAGGCAGCTCTCTAGGAAAGTGGGAGAGCAGGGATGCTGTGGCCTTCAGGGAAGGAAAACAATTCCCAAGGCTGTTGATAAAGGCCCAGGAGGTGGTTGGACAGCAGCAGTTCCTGGGAGCAGAGGGTGTTTCTGATCAGCGCCAGAGCAGCTGAGCCCAGGGGCTGCTCCTCAAGGCTGAGGCCTCACAAGCACGGATCAGAGCCCAGAGCGGCCTGGAAAGGGGCTGGGGATGCCCCAGCACAGGGAGGGTGACACTGTGGGCATTTACTGACCAGGAGACTCAAGGAATCTCTCAGCCACTGTCCCAGGGTCCTTCAGCAGTGCAGTGGATGGGATCAGCAGGCTCTGTGTCCATGGTAGGTTCAGCGCTGTGGGCAGTGTTTTCTTTTGGTTCCTCAAACACCCTGTGGATCGCCTTCCTTAGGGACTGCACAGAGGAGTGCCTCCTGCAGCTCTGCATGGAGCAGTGTCTCCAGCAGCTCCTCATGGAGTAGGCTCTCTTCCAGCTCCCCACCAAGAAGTAGATGAAGGGTTTGATGCTGCTGGTGATGCAGGTGAGCAGGAAAACCACCTGGGAGGGCACAGCTGTGTAACCGAGCTGCTGCAGGAAAGACCAGAGACTGAGGGGCAGACTGAGGAGTACAATGAGGAAGATAACGATGTCAAGCCTCCTGTGTTGCTGCTGCTGGGACCCAGGCTTGAAATGAATGAAGAGGATTGTGCAGGAAATGACCATGGGTGCAGCAAATAGGAAGAGGTTGAGGGAGTACATGGAGGTGAGAGCCACCCGGCATTGCTCCTGCTCATGTGACTGGCACTGGGAAGTCACCATGGGATTGACAGCGACGACAACAAAGAACAAGGCCCAGAACAGGATTTTCATCACCACTAACAGCAGGCGCTCGGAAATTTGGCAACCACAGAAAAACTGGCAGAGGATGGACCTGCCCCTCTCAATGCTGATGAACGACAGCCGGTAGAGCCCTGTACTGTAGGAGACCATTGAAAGCTGGAAAAGCAAGCTCAAATACATTTGGGGCATTATAGCAGAGCAGGACACTTCCTCCACAAGGAAGAGCAGGGTGGAGGGGACCATAATGATGAGGAAGAGGAAGTCGATGCTGGCCTGATTGAATGCCACAAAGTAAGTGAGGGCATCAATGTGGAGGAGCCAGAGGAATGCCGCATTCCCAGCCAGCCCACAGAGGCCGATGAGCAGCGTCACAAAGTCTACAGCCATGTTGGGGACACTGATGTCACACTGAGTGGTTCCATTGTTTGGTGAAGTGAAAAGAGGGGACACGGTGCTCACCTCCATGGATGGACGCTAGGCAGGCAGTGGGATGTGGCTCCTGGCTGTGGTCAGAGTGGATGGGCAGTCAGTGCTTGGAGAATCCAGGGATGGACCATGCAGCTCCTCAGCAGCTCCCTGCAGTGGGAAGGATTCAGTGGGGTGGAGCGAGATGTGCAGGGGAGTAGGGTGGTGGAAATTGTGGGGTTGGAAGGTTGGGCTGGTGTGCAGGGGGTTGATAAATAAGAAAGAATATACATTTTCAACTCCCCTGAAGTTGCTTTAAAAGTAACTGGGCAGAAAGATAAAAGGACGTAAAAATGTGGACACAGGATGATAAATGTGGCTGGGAGAAGTGGAGAAAGTGATAAGGAAGCACAGAGTATTTTTATGGTAAATTCTGTAAATAGAAGCAAGAGCACATGGCCAAAGGAAAAGTTCAAGGCAGGGTCTCCTGTAATATCACAGCACTCAGGGAATGCGACCACCAGAGACCCCTCTGAATGATCCTCCAGGGCCATCAAATGATGCCCAGTAGGAAGTGGATGCATGGAAATGAGTTCTAGGAAAATGGTGTTTATGGAGACCATAGTAAAAGCGTTTTAATGTCTATGTATGATTATAGTGGATAAAAACACTGTTGCATCTTCAACACCCCAGACCATCCCCGGAGCCCCCTTCTCCACCGGACAGACCAGATCCTGCCCTGCTCCAGCCACGACTCCCAGCAGGGTCTCTGCTCCTCCTGGTCATAGGAGGTCCAAGGATGGAGGAAAAAAGCCCATCTCCAGCATGCTCCTCAGGAGAACACAGATGATAAACGTGGCTGGAGCCACTGCAGAAACAGATGAGGAGGCTTGCAGTGGATTTGGGGCAAATCCTCCCTGTGCATCCCTTTGTATCTCCTCACAAGCACGGATCAGAGCCCAGAGGGGCCTGGAAAGGGGCTGGGGATGCCCCAGCACAGGGAGGGTGACACTGTGGGCATTTACTGACCAGGAGACTCAAGGAATCTCTCAGCCACTGTCCCAGGGTCCTTCAGCAGTGCAGTGCAAGGGATCAACAGGCTCAGGCCTCTGTGACCATGCTAGGTTCAGTGCTGTGGGCAGTGTTTGGCTCCTCAAACACCCTGTGGATCGCCTTCCTTAGGGACTGCACAGAGGAGTGCCTCCTGCAGCTCTGCATGGAGCAGTGTCTCCAGCAGCTCCGCATGGAGTAGGCTCTCTTCCAGCTCCCCACCAAGAAGTAGATGAAGGGTTTGATGCTGCTGGTGATGCAGGTGAGCAGGAAAACCACCTGGGAGGGCACAGCTGTGTAACCGAGCTGCTGCAGGAAAGACCAGAGACTGAGGGGCAGACTGAAGAGTGCAACGAGGAAGATAACGATGTCAAGCCTCCTGTGTTGGTGCTGCTGGGACCCAGGCTTGAAATGAATGAAAAGGATTGTGCTGGAAATGACCATGGGTGCAGCAAATAGGAAGAGGTTGAGGGCGTACATGGAGGTGAGAGCCACCTGGCATTGCTCTTGCTCAAGTGACTGGCACTGGGAAGTCACCATGGGATTGACTGCGATGACAACAAAGAGGAAGGCCCAGAAGAGGACACTCATCACCACCCACAGCATGCGCTCAGGAAGTTGGCAACCACAGAAAAACTGGCAGAGGATGGACCTGCACCTCTCAATGCTGATGAACGTCAGCCGGTAGAGCCCCATGTTGTAGGAGAATAGTGACAGCTGGAAAAGCAAGCTCAAATACATTGGGGGCATTATAGCAGAGCAGGACACTTCCTCCACAAGGAAGAGCAGAGTGGAGGGGACCATGAAGATGAGGAAGAGGAAGTCAGTGATGGCCTGGTTGAAGATGAAGTCGGTGAGGGCATCAATGTGGAGGAGCCAGAGGAAAGCCCCATTCCCAGCCAGCCCACAGAGGCCGATGAGCAGTGTCACAATGTGCATGGCCATGTTGGAGACACTGATGTCACACTGACCAGGTCCATTGTTCGATGAAGTGAAAAGAGGGGACACTGTGCTCACCTCCATGGATGGATGCTGGGCAGGCAGTGGGATGTGGCTCCTGGCTGTAGTCAGAGTGGATGGGCAGTCAGTGCTTGGAGAATCCAGGGATGGACCATGTGGCTCCTCAGCAGCTCCCTGCAGTGGGAAGGATTCAGTGGGGAGTAACGAGACGTGCAGGGGAGGAGTAGGGTGGTGGGAATGATGCGGTGGGAGAGGGAGGTGGGAGGGTTGGGCTGGTGTGCAGGGGCTTGATAAATAAGAGAGAATAGCATTTTCAACTCCCCTGAAGTTGCTTAAAGACTGACTGGTCAGAGAGATAAATGGATGTAAAGATGTGGACACAGGATGATAAACGTGGCTGGAGGCAGTGCAGAAACAGATACGGGGGTCTGCAGTGGTTTTGGGGCAAGATCTGTAACAAGAAGCAAGAGCACATGGCCAAAGGAAAAGTTCAAGGCAGGGTCTCCTGTAACATCACAGCACTCAGAGAATGAGACCACCAGAAGCACCTCTGAATGATCCTCCAGGGCCATCAAATGATGCGCAGTAGGAAGTGGATGCATGGAAATGAGTTCTAGGAAAATGGTGTTTATGTACTAGATAAGAAAAACATTTTAATGTCTTATGTGTGGTTAAAGTGGATAAAAATACTGTTGTAAAGTCGCAAACTTAGAAGTGCTTCAGTTATACATTAATCTTAGCAATTCAGCAGAGAAATATCACTTAGCACCATTTATCCTTATTTATGCCTGATACTTCCTTTCAGGCCTGACCCACTCAGATGTCTCAGGCACTAACACACCTGAGAGAGCAGCATTTGTGCCACATTTGCCACAGCAGCTGCACACGTGTGTGCACAGAGGCAGAAAGAGTCAGTGCAAGGTCCCTGTGAGAAATTCCCCTGGCAGGCAGTGAAATGCTCCCTGGGGATCCCTCTGCATCTCCTCACTGGGCCAAGGGCTGGGCCTGGAGCACTGGGGGATCGGCCCAGGAGCCGTCGGCGTTCGGGGATCAGCCGAGGGCAGCAGACGGGAGAGATCCCAGCTCGGAGAGGCCCCACTCCCAGGGAGCTTCTGCTCAGCGCTGCTGGGCCCAGGAGAGCTCCAAGAGTCTCCTTTTGGGCCGCTGCTCACAGGCCCCAAGGGATGGGCGTCACTCACAGCAATGTTTCACCCGGGCCACACTTCGGGCAGGCAGCTCTCTGTGAAAGTGGGAGAGCAGGGATGCTGTGGCCTTCAGGGAAGGAAAACAATTCCCAAGGCTGTTGATAAAGGCCCAGGAGGTGGTTGGACAGCAGCAGTTCCTGGGAGCAGAGGGTGTTTCTGATCAGCGCCAGAGCAGCTGAGCCCAGGGGCTGCTCCTCAAGGCTGAGGCCTCACAAGCACGGATCAGAGCCCAGAGCGGCCTGGAAAGGGGCTGGGGATGCCCCAGCACAGGGAGGGTGACACTGTGGGCATTTACTGACCAGGAGACTCAAGGAATCTCTCAGCCACTGTCCCAGGGTCCTTCAGCAGTGCAGTGCAAGGGATCAACAGGCTCAGACCCTGGTGTCCATGGTTAGATCATCTCCATAGGAAATGTTTTTTTTTGGCTCCTCAAACGCCCTGTTGAGCACCTTCCTTAGGGACTGCACAGAGGAGTGCCTCCTGCAGCTCTGCATGGAGCAGTGTCTCCAGCAGCTCCTCATGGAGTAGGCTCTCTTCCAGCTCCCCACCAAGAAGTAAATGAAGGGTTTGATGCTGCTGGTGATGCAGGTGAGCAGGAAAACCATCTGGAAGGGCACAACCGTGTAACCGAGCTGCTGCAGGAAAGACCAGAGACTGAGGGGTAGACTGAGGAGTACAACGAGGAAGATAACGATGTCGAGCCTCCTGTGTTGCTGCTGCTGGGACCCAGGCTTGAAATGAATGAAGAGAATTGTGCTGGAAATGACCATGAGTGCAGCAAACAGGAAGAGGTTGAGGGCATACATGGAGGTGAGAGCCACCCGGCATTGCTTCTGCTCGTGTGACTGGCACAGGGAGGTCACCACTGGATTGACAGCGATGGCAACGAAGAGCAAGGCCCAGAAGAGGGCACTCATCAACACCCACAGCACGCGCTCAGGAAGTTGGCAACCACAGAAAAACAAGCATAGGATGGACCTGCACCTCTGAATGCTGATGAACATCAGTCAGAACAGCCCCATGTTGTAGGAGAACAGTGACAACTGGAAAAGCAAGCTCAAATACATTTGGGGCATTATAGCAGAGCAGGACACTTCCTCCACAAGGAAGAGCAGGGTGGAGGGGACCATGAAGATGAGGAAAAGGAAGTCAGTGATGGCCTGGTTGGAGATGAAGTCGGTGATGGCATCAATGTGGAGGAGCCAGGGGATAGCCCCATTTCCAGCCAGCCCACAGAGGCTGATGAGCAGTATCACAATGTGCACGGCCACACTGGAGACATTGATGTCACACTGACCAGGTACATCCTTTGGCAAGGTGAAAAGAGGGGAAGCGGCGCTCACCTCCATGGATGGACGCTGGGCAGGCAGTGGGATGTGGCTCCTGGCTGTAGTCAGAGTGGATGGGCAGTCAGTGCTTGGAGAATCCAGGGATGGACCATGTGGCTCCTCAGCAGCTCCCTGCAGTGGGAAGGATTCAGTGGGAGGAGTGAGATGTGCCGGGGAGGAGTAGGGTGGTGGGAATTGTGGGGTGGGAGGGGGAGGTCGGAGGGTTGGGCTGTTTGGCAGGGGGTTGATAAATAAGAGAGAATAAGCTTTTTCAACTCCCCTGAAGTTACTTTAAAACTGACTGGTCAGAGAGATAAATGGATGTAAAGATGTGGACACAGGATGATAAACGTGGCTGGAGGCAGTGCAGAAACAGATAAGGGGGCCTGCAGTGGTTTTTCGGGCAACTTCTGTTACAAGAAGCAAGAGCACATGGCTAAGGGAAAAGTTCAAGGCAGGGTCTCCTGTAAGATCTGAGCACTCAGGGAGGGCATTAATCCTCCAATTTCAGCTTCAGGTAATGAAGTCATTTACCCCCAGCTTGCCCTCCTCCAATTCACTTTTGTGTATACTTTTCCAGGCCTGAGGCAGTAGAATGTCCTTGAATTCCGGCCTTAAAGGGGTTGTTTTGTCTGCCCAAAAGGTGAAGAGAGTTAACTAACACTTTATATGGAGTTTAGAGTTATGGACTAATGCAGTACAAAACTTGAAAAATAGAAAAGCTAAAATCCTAAGGCATCATGCCCCCCTCTGACATCCTCTAGAAATTCCCCCCAGGCTGCCTTCCCCTCCAGACATCCCCACTCCTCTCCTGCCCCACACGGGACCCCCAGCAGTGCTTCCACTCCTCCTGGCAATTCCATGCTCCTCTGCACCGGGGATGTGGTGGGGCTGGAGAGAAGGTGTGGATGTGGTGGGGCTGGAGAGAAGGTGTGTGATGTCGTGGGGCTGGTGACCTCAGCAATGCCTCAGGGATGTCGGCAATGTCCCGTGGAGCCTGTGGTGACAAACACAGGTGTCACCTTACTCCTGGAAGGGGGTGGCTGTGCTGAGGACCATGACCTCCTCCTCTCCTTGCTGCTGCACCATCTGAACCTGCAGAGGGAGCAGCTGAAGGCCGTGGAGAGGAAGAATTTCTGTAGGCAGAGAGACCTTTGCACCTGGCTCACAAAATTAAAGATTTCTGGGGAGATCTCTGCCTTGACACTCACAGAGCACTCGGGGTGGGCAATGCTGAGCCCCTGGTCTATCGTGTCCATGCTGGCTGTGCTGCTGCCAGCCCAGCTCTGGGCACTGGGGATCATGGCTGCTCCTGGGAGCAGAAGCCATGGGTGTGTTCCCTCTGGCACCAAGATGTTTAAGTCTAACAGCAAAAGCGTGTTAGACTAGTAAGAATTTTGAGTCAAATTTTTGAACATATTGGAAATTTTCTTGCCATAGACTGGTTCAAAGAAAGAACACTTTGCAGGTGTTTTTATACACTATTGTGAACAACAGAATTCACTGCTTAGAGTTTTTTAATGTTTAATAATAATAATAATAATAACAATAATAGTAATAGGATAAAAAAGGACCATATTTCCAGTGCTGGGTTGCTCCTGGCCAACAGTCAAAGAACACGGAAGGGGGGAGTGGTGTGTAATAGACAAGTTGATTTTTATAGTGTTACATTGCTGATATGCATGCATATTCATGTGTTTCATGCATTATTCAAACATTCTTCTGAACTTTCTGATGTTTTGGGAACTCGTTTTCACCCTCTGGCTTATCTGCATGACATTCTGGGTGTCAGGTCAATATGTTTTATTTCTTCTTGTGTCTCCATGCTGCTGTTTCACATCCTCTGATGAGATTTGAGTATGCCCTCCTTAAATTTAACATGGTATTCTCTAATGTCCTCCAGTGCTCTGGTTTGTGTCATGGTTATCTCTTGGACAGGTTGGTGAGTGGATGGCCTTACACTTTTTTTTAGTTACACAAAAGCCTTTTTCACACCTTATGTTTTGCTGAGGTCTGTAACACAGTACATTAATCACACTATTATTTCCACAAGTGATACATAGCTATTATATTCATTACACTACTATTCTGTGAGCAATACAGTGCATTCTTAAGCTGATAGATTATATTAGACAAACATGCAGCTAAAAAGAGTTATAATTGATACGATTTCTAGATACTCATCATCAATAACAACATGCATAGGCTAATACATAAATGTGAAAGCCAGTATTATCTGGCCAATTTTCACACTACAAAATCCACGATTTTTTAATAGATGCACCCAAAAATGCTCCCAGTTTATTGCATCAAGGTATAGGTATTTTGTTTCTTTTAATTACTAGCAGAATATGTAGTCTCTCTTAGTTTAATGCATAACCCAGTTTGTTTTCCAGTAAACAATGTTTTATTAAATTTGATGTCTTGGTTAGACAGTTACCACTGATTACGTTTTCTGAGGTGTACAAGCCCAGGAAATGGCTCTCTTATTGCCATTACAATTTATCACTTGCAATTAATTAATTAAGTCTTCTGGCATGTATAGGCCTCTGAATTCCTAATTCTCTCAAGATATCATTCCTATTCTATGACATCCAATTATTTTCTAGTTATATCATAACCATTAAAAATACTTCATTGAATTTTGCTGTCCATCTATTCAGTAAGTTCTCTAAGGGGTATGGGTCGATAGAGTTTTTTACTGACACTCAGCCAACACAGATCTAAATCAAAACCAGCTAAAAAACCACAGGCAAATATGCCTTGACTAATCAAACATAGTTCATTATGAAATTTCTAAACAATCACAAAATTCCTGTGGCTAACTACCTCTCTGTCCCCTCCCTCCAGCCACATTCCCGGCTGGCAGCAGCAGCCAGAGGAAGCTGGGAGGCGCTGGCAGAGGGGGCAAAGGCGGCTCAGGGTTTACAGTGCTGTTTATTGATATCAGATCTCAGTGGGATGCAGGAACCAGGTGCCAGGGGGAATTCTGGGATCACAGCCCTGTTGGGAAGGATCCGTTTGGGGAACAGCGCTCTAGGACCCATGAGGGAGGAGCACAGCCCTGCTCCAATGTGCTCTGTGCGGAGCACTGTCCCACATGGCCCTTGTTACTGCCCCTGCTCCCTTCTCCTGCAGGAATAAAGGTGGAGGGTGATGCTAAATCACTGCCCCATGTTCCTGCATGGGGACAGTTGAAGGGCTCAACAGGCTCAGACCCCCGTGTCCCTGGTGGCATCATTACTGGGGGCAGTGCTTTCTTCTGGCTCTTCAAAGACCTTCTGCAGGCACTCCCTGAGGGACTCCATGGAGCAGCACCTCCAGCACTTTGTTACTGAGATGTAGATGAAGGGGTTGATGCTGCTGTGCATGCAGGCAAAGAGGAGAAGAAGCCGGGGGAACACAGCGGTGTAGCCGAGCTGCTGCAGGAAATTCCAGAGACTGAGGGGGAGAGTGAGGAGCACAGCGAGGAAGACAATGATGTCAAGATTCTTGGATCGCTGCTGCTGGGAGCTTCCCTTGAAATGAATGAACAGGATTCTGCTGGAAATGACCATGGAGGGAGCAAAGACGAGGAAGTTGAGGATGTACAGGGAGATGAGAGCCCCCCGGCAGAGCTTGCCTTCCTGTGACTCGCACAGGGAAGTCACTGCAGAAATGGCAGCAATGACAGTGATGGAAAGGGCCCAGAGCCCGGCACTCACCACCACCCATGACAGGTCCTGGGGAAGGTGGCAGAAGAGCCCACGTGGGCAGAGCACGGACCTGCACCTCTCGATGCTGATGGCTGTCAGCCGGTACAGCCCGACGCTGTAGAACATCCGGAAGAGGAGGAAAAGGAAGCGAATGTATGCTGGGGACATGATGGCGGAGCAGGAGAAATCCTCCAGCAGGAAGAGCAGAGCGGAGGGGACCATGAAGATGAGGAAGAGGAAGTTGATGATGGCCAGGTCAAGGTGGTAGGCAGTGATGGGTTTCATGGTTTCCCTCTGAATGCGGAACCCGAGGACCCAGATGACAGCCCATGAGGAAGAGGAAGTCGATGCTGGCCTGGTTGAATGCCACAAAGTAAGTGATGGCATCAATGTGGAGGAGCCAGAGGAATGCCCCATTCCCAGCCAGCCCACAGAGGCTGACGAGCAGTATCACAATGTGCATGGCCACGTTGGGGACACTGATGTCACACTGTGTGGTTCCATTGTTTGGTGAAGTGAAAAGAAGTGCTTCTCAGAAACAACTCCTGGGGTAGAGTTTCAGGATCATTGCCAAAACCTTCCGTGGCCCCAAGAAAGGAAACTGAGCTGAGAATTCCCATTTCTGCCATTGCAATGCAGGCTCACACAGCCCAAGGGAAGGACAGCACTCAGTTGCTTGCAGCCAGGTCATCAGCCCTTAGAGCCCACCCTAATTAGTGTCCTTTGATGATGCAATGAAAGCGATTAGGAACCTGATTTTAGGATGCTGTGATCCTCTTTCCAGCCCTTCATTAGAGGTCATCCTCCTCAGATCTGGGAACACTTGTTGTTTTTACCTGGTTGCTTTTACCTGACCCCAGCCCTCATGCCAACCTGTGCCAAGGGCTCACCACCCTCACAGGGAAGGATTTCTTCCCTAATATCCAATCTGACCCCACCCTCTGGCAATGGGAAACCATTCCCCCTTGTCCTGTCACTCCATGCCCATGTGCAAAGTCCCTCTCCAACTCATCTGGAGCCTCATCAGCTCCTGGATCATGAGGTGTTTGCCCTTGAAAGGATTGGGCTGGTGCGGGGATGTGAGATTCCATAGCTGGGGACACAAACACGGGGTCAGCAGGGAAGAGAGGGCACAGTTCTGGTCCTGGGGCCAGCAGTTTGCAGGAGGACCATCTCAGTTCCCTGAGGCACACGTCAGCCTGGGAAGGAATCATCTCACCTCAGCTTTCTAGGCATTTCTTGGAATTCACTGTAGGCTGCTGACTGACAGCCAAGGGAATGTAGAGGATGATTCAAATGAAACCTGCAACTTTTTAAGGATTAAAACCAAGAGAGCAGCATGGATTTGCCTCTTCTCAGAAGAAATGACATTGCTGAAATCCCAAATCATCCTTCTGCTGTGTGCCAGTGCTCCAGCTCAAGCACAGGAATTATTATTGCATGAATTCACTTGGAAACTGCATGGTGAAGGCCTGGTGCCATTGAAATTGTGGTATACAAGTGGGAAAACCATATTTGAACCAGAAATCAAAGTTTAACACCACATTTGTAGTGCAGGGGACTAAACAATGCTGTGCCTGTGTGCAGTGGTGGGAGCAGAGCTGTGCTCTGGCTCCTTGGCTGCTGCATCCACAGGAACCCCACCAGCACCTGTGTGCTCAGCCGGGCCATGGCTGGCTTCACCTTCCTGCTCTCCATCACCATCGCCCTGGGGATATTTTCTGTCCCAGAGAGCTTCTGCCACCAGCTGGGCTCGTGGGGTGTGACAGCTGGGCTGAAGGTCACCATCCCCTTGGCTCTCCCTGCCTCTGCCTCCTCTCTGACAGCCCTCAGTGCTGTGACAGCTCTGTTTGTCCTCTCCGTGTCCTGCTGGCCCTGCCACCACTCCCAGCACTTCCCAGTGCTCCTGTGTGCCCTGCTCTGGCTGCTCTCCTTCCTGCTCACTGCCACCCTCCATTTCTGCCCTTCGCTGCTCATGGCCTTGGTCCTGAGCTGCCTCTTCTCAGTGCTCACCCTGACCTGTTCTGCTCTGGCCCTGCTGGCCAGGCTCCTGTGCTGCTCATGGAAACAGCCCCCAGGGAAGCTCTGTGCCCTGCTCCTGCCGCCTGTTGTCTCCTTCCCCTTCTTCACTGCTGATTTTGGGTACTGGCTCTTGCTGAGGGCGTTTGACTTCTCTGCTTTTGCCCCCAGCACCCCTCTCCCGCTCGCCTGTGCCAAGAGCAGTGCCCAGCCTGTGATTTACTTCCTGGCTGGGAGCTGTGCAAAGGAATTCACCCCCTTTGCTAGTGTTGCCTTCCAGAGGGCTTTTGAGGATGTGCCAGAGCCAGGGCATAAGGAAAACACCGTGGAACTATCATCAGGTGGAATCATCAAGAAACTGAGACATCATAAAATAGAACCATAAAATATCCAAGTTAGAAGGGACCCACAAGGACCATGGAGTTCAGCTCCTGGCCCTGCGCAGGACATCCCAACAATCCCAGCCTGTGCCTGAGAGCATTGTTCAAATGCTCTTTGAGCTCTGTCAGGCTGGTGCTGTGTGCAGCAGGGGAACTCCTGCCTGGGGTGGTTGTGGATGACATGAGGAATCCTCATGGAATGCTTTGGGTTGTGTCCTGGTTTAGGGTAAATTTGGGAGGAAACCTTCAAATGGGATCCCTCTAGTAAACAAGTTCAAGCAGTCCCTCCCCCAGCTGGGTCAGGAAAGGATTTCCTTAGAGGAAAGTGGAAAAAACTGTTTATTTAAGAAGCAAAGTATTCAAAAGCATAAAAAATGAAAACAATATTAAACAATAAAATCTGTTGCTGTTCTGAAGAGTTGTCAAATTCAGAAAGTCCTTGTTGTGGAGTCTAGTTTGTCTCACTCAGTCTCTTATCAGTCCCTCTGGTGCTGGCAAATGCTGTGTGCCAGGCCCCGGTTGGCCACAGGTGGGAGCTGCTGCCGTTCTTCTGAGTTTTCAGTCCCGAGCAGGTTTGAACAGTTCCAGGAAAAAGAAAAACCACAGTCCAGGGAACTTCTCTGCCTCAGCTAGCTAAAAAAACCTAAAAGCAAAGGAGAGCTCTCTGTTGCATGTCTGTGCTGCTGACAGCACGGTCTGGGAGCAGGAATGTGCAGGACTGAGCACAGCTCCTGAAAACAAACTGCCCCATCTTCTCTCCCCCTCTTTGCTCTAGGAACTAATCTTAAACTTATGCAAAGTTTAAATGGGCAAAACCTATTTCTGGGTGAAACAGTCAAATGGGGATTCAATTCAGCATCATGAAGTCTCCCCAGGACAGCTTGGAAGGAACGGTAGAGATCATCTCATTCCATCTCTCCTTCTTCCATGGGCAGGGACAACCAGGAAACCTTTGGCTTTGAAGTCTTGCTCTTCGGAAAGGAAGCTCAGGGAGGGAGTGTCCTGGGTGACAATGGAGACAAGGAAGGTGCTGGGAAGCAGGAAAAGTATATTGGAGGGTCACGATCCTCCTGCACTTGCCTTGGCAGGGATGGCCTGGCTGAGTTGTTCTTCCCTGGACAACAGGTTATACCTTGGAAAGTTTCTGCTTTCCAATGAGCAGGAAATAGGAGATAGGGAGACAAAAATCCTCTCCGATGTCAAAGTCTCTCTCTTCTGTTCATTATTAACAAATCTGTGAATAAATATTCCTTAGCTGTTTCACCTTAACCTTTAACCTATCATCAAAGCCTGTCTCACCACCCATGGCTTTCACTCTCACCTCCCTTTCAAGAAGCAGTGGCACGTTGGTTTCCCCTGGATTTACGGCAGTGGGAAAAGGAGGGACAGCTTCCCCCTGAGCAAGAGATGTGGCTGCTGCCCAGGTCTCTCCCAGGAGGAATCAAGAGCTCTTGGCACTGCCAACATCATCCCAAGCATTGCAGACACGTGCCTTAGGTAGGGCTCAGGTATGAGACAGGTACCTGCCCTGCTCACAGACAAGCCAGAGGCTTTAGAATGGGATAAAATAAGGAAATGAGCCATTTTGGACACTAACACAGGCTCTGCAGTGAAGCCTGGTTGTTGTTTATTCAACAAACTCAGAGGCTGGGACAGGAGGAAAGCCATGCTCCAATGTGCTCCCTGCAGAGCATCACACAAAAACCACCCAAGGCAATGCCCGTGCTCCCTTTTCCTGCAGGAATACATCACCATGGAGAGGGTGATCCTGTGGATATTGATTAATCTGGAGACTCAAGGAAAACTTCAGTCACACTCCTGGGGTCCTCCAGCAGAGCAATGGAAGGGATCAACAGGCTCACACCCCTGTGTCCATGGCAGGATCATTGCTGTGGGACATTTTTTCTTTTGGCTCCTCAAAGACTCTCTGGAGGGAGAGCTGGAAGGACTGCACAGAGCAGGGCCCCCTGCACCTCCCTGCGAAGAAGTAGACAAAGGGTTTGATGCTGCTGAGGATGCAGGTGAGCAGGAAAACCACCTCTGAGGACACAAGGATGTAACCGAGCTGCTGCAGGAAACTGCAGATGTTGAGGAGAAGAGTGAAGAGCACAGTGAGGTCAATAACAATGTCGCGCCTCTTGGGTTGCTGCTGCTGGGAGCCCCACTTGGACTTAATGAAGTCAATTGTGCTGGAAATGAACAGGGGTGCAGCAACGAGGAGCAGGATTATGCTGTACACGGAGATGAGAGCTGCCCGGCAGTGCTCCTGCTCGTGTGATGGGCACAGGAATATCACTGTGGGAATGACAGTGAAGAGAGCAAAGAAAGCCCAATACTGGACAGTGTCCACCACCCACAACAGGCGCAGAGGAAGGTCCCAGTGGCAGCAGAGCTTGCAGAGCCTGTACATATACAGTACAGCACTGCCGGGCATCAGCCGGAACAGTCCCCAGTAGCAGGAGACCACTGAGAGCTGGAAAACGAAGTTCATATACAACAGGGGCAAGATAGGAGAGCAGGACAAATCCTCCACCAAGATGAGGAGGGCGAAGGGGACTGCAATGAGGAGGAAGAGGAAGTCAATGACAGCCAGGTCAAAGATGCCTGCGTTCCTGCTTTTCAGGCTGAGGAGGCCGATGACAGCCCCGTTCCCAGCCAGACCACAGAGGCAGATGAGCAGTGTCACACTGTGCATGGCCACATCGGTGACAGCGATCTCACACAGATCATCTCCTTCAGCAGGCGAGGTGGGAGATGGAGATATGGTGCTCACCTCCATGGATGGATGATGGGCAGGCAGTGGGATGTGGCCCCTGGCTGTGGTCAGAGTGGATGGGCAGTCAGTGCTTGGAGAATCCAGGGATGGACCATGAGGCTCCTCAGCAGCTCCCTGCAGTGGGAAGGATTCAGTGGGGAGGAGTGAGACGTGCAGAGAAGGAGGGCGGTGGAAATGGTGGGGTGGGAAAGGGAGGTGGAAGGGTTGGGCTGGTGTGCAGGGGATTGATAAATAACAGAGAATAGCATTTTCAACTCTCCTGAAGTTGCTTAAAGACTAACTGGTCAAATAGATAAAAGGATGTAAAGATGTGGACCCAGGATGATAAACGTGGGTGGAGCCAGTGCAGAAACGGATTAGGAGGTCCGTAGTATTTTTAGGGTAATTTCTGTAAAAAGAAGCAAGAGCACGTGGCCAAAGGAAAAGTTCAAGGCAAGGTCACCTTTAATATCACAGCACTCAGTGAATACAGCCACCCGAAGCCCCTCTCAATTAACCTCCAGTGCCATCAGAGGACTCCCAGTAGGAAGCGGATGCATGGAAATGAGTTCTAGGAAAATGGTGTTTACATTTATGTTTAAGGAGTTCTATTGATAAGAAAAACTTTTTAATGTCTATGTATGGTTATAATGGAAAAAAGCATTGTTGTAAAGTATCACAATGCTCACAGAAATAAGGGGAGATCTTTCTGTGTGTCCTGCTGCCTAATACCTCACTTGGTAACACCATTAGTTTATGTCAGGAAATTTTTTCTGCCTGATTTGGTATAATTTGTCATCCATCCCGTCCCATCCCATCCCATCCCATCCCATGCCATCCCATCCCATCCCATCCCATCCCATCCCATCCCATCCCATCCCATCCCATCCCATCCCATCCCATCCCATCCCATCCCATCCCATCCCATCCCATCCCATCCCGATGGTTTCCCAGTCAGAGGCCACTCCCGGGCTGCACGTGTGGCCTGTTGGGCTCTGCTGCTGTCCAGTGGGAGATTTGGGATTGGTGGCACCCAGAGCCCTCCTGCCCCCTCCAGCCCCTGTCTGCCTGATGCCTTGGGGTGGCTCCCAGGGACAGAGGCCAGACAAGGGGAAGAGAATAAAAGCAGGCATTTCTGAAAGGCCTTCAGAAGGTTCACCTTGGGCAGTGAAAGCCTCCGAGAGGAGCTACACCCAAAATGGACAATGGTGACGAGTTTTTCAGACAGATATATGTTTGGTCCATTAACAAACCAGGGGTTAATCCTCCAATTTCAGCTTCAGGTAATGGAGTCATTTACCCCCAGTTTGCCCACCCCCAATTCACTTTTTTCTTGACTTTTCCAGCCTCAGTCAGCAGAGTGCGTGCACTGTTGGTGGGAAGAAGGGTGGGGCTGGGGGAAAAAAGGTGTTTTAAAATTTTATGTTACATCTCATGATCATCCTCTGCCTCTGTGAATAATACATTTACTTAATACCATTACATTTGAACCTGGTTTTGTACTCTTGGAGTGTTTTTTCTCCCAGTCCTCAAGTCATGAGCCCGTTGTTAATTTTTGTTTCCCTCTCCTCCCCCAGCTGACAGCAAGAGAAGGTGAGCAAACAGCTTTCCCGGGTGCCTGGTGTTTGGCCAGAGCCAAACCACGACAGGCTTGCAGGACTCCCCCTCCCCTTGCAGCTGAACCATCCGAGCCTGCTGAGGGAGAGGCCAAAGCCAGGGCAGAGGGAGAATTTCTGAAGGCACAAAACCAGCAGCAAGGACATCAGTAAAAACCAGGTTTAATATAAAGCAAGAGCACACCAAAGTGCTGTCCCTGTGTGTGTGTTTGTGTGTGTGTGTGTTCAAGGGCCAGAGAAAAAAGGACAGTGAGGGTAAGGATTAAAAGGAAAATGGCCCAAAACCTTTATAGCGCTCAAACTTAGAAGTGCTTCAGTTATACATTAATCTTAGCAATTCAGCGGAGAAATATCACTTAGCAGCATTTAACCTTATTTATGCCTGATACTTGCTTGCAGGCCTGACCCACTCAGATGTCTCAGGCACTAACACGCCTGAGAGAGCAGCATTTGTGCCACATTTGCCACAGCAGCTGCACACGGGTGTGCACAGAGGCAGAAAGAGTCAGTGCAAGGTCCCTTGGCCAAAATTTAAAAGGATGTGTTATGGATGGATAATGGGATGATTGGATCTCACAGTTAAGGAATGAATAGTGTTTGAATATTCATAGAAGCTTCACTGATGAAAAATTATGTTATTGTAGTCAGTTAAGATGTCCCCTGTGCTCTCCATAGGCCCTTTCCCCACCTCTGTATTGCTGCCGTTACAGAGCCTGAGTCATCCATGACAGGTAGAAAAAAGGGGTGTACAAAGTTTGTTGCTGGGGGGGAGGTGCAGCATGGCAACACCTGGCCCTCCAGTCAAGGTGCAAGAAAGCAGGCTCCACCAATACACACAAAGAAGAGTTGGCAGACAGACTTTGGGAGGGGCAACCCCCGGGGCTATCAAAGGAGAAGCATCCATCTTGCAGGTGAACCAGCCACGTGGTAGGCAGCCATGAGGGAAGCTCCCCGGCCTACTTCTCCTTATTTACTCCTTTTGCTGTATTTTTTGTTCAGGTTTAATAAACCTTTAAAAATTTTAATAAATGGAGTGTGGGGGGTGAGGTGAGTGCCCTGCGGGGAAGTTCTCCAGGCTGCAAGGGGAAACAAGGGCAGACTCTTCTCATTCACCTTAATCAGTGCCTCCTCATTGAGTGGAACCTGGTTATTGATTTTTGGAGCCAGAATTTAGGTCTGTAGGGAATGAAAAGCTATAAATATTGTGGGAAAAGGGAGGGAATATTGAATTGAGTGTCCTGCTGAAGGACTCCAGCAGCTCAGTGATATCAACTGGCACAGAAAAGGCAAACTGAAGTGCATCATCAGGATGTAGAGGGATGGTAAAAAACCAGTTTTTGAGGTGTAAAATCACTAAGAGCCAATTGAGGGGAATCATTGTGGGTGATGGAAGCCCAGGCTGCAGAGCCCCTATAGGTTCAATAACTGCAGTTAGTGCCCGTAGATCCTGTAATAATTGTCACTTGCCATTTTGCTTAGGTATACAGAATATAGGGGTATTTCATGGGCTAGAAGATGGACAGATATGGCCTAAGGACAAGCATTCTTCCATAAGCTGTTTTAAATTTAGTAGCTGTTCCTTTCCTAGGGGCCATTGGTCGACCCGCACAGGGTCTTCAGTCTGCCATGTGAATTTACGTATGTCCAGTATTTGATTTTGGAACGGCTGATCAATGGCCCCTATGAAAAAGGCCCTCCTGTGAGGTTGAGTCTATTTGTATGGTTGTTACACATTGTCCCAGAACATCTCTTCCCATAATGTGCATGGTATAGAGGCAATAATCAATGGTGCAGTCCAGGCAGTTTGCCCATCAGGGCCAAGGACAAGCCAAAGGTGAGCGCTCTCTCTAGGGCATTGCAACCCTCCCACCCCAATTAGGGTTGATGTGCAGCTGACTGTGGGCCAATTACTAGGCCATTCATTACTTTTAATGATAGAGATATCAGCTCCACTATCAACAAGCCCTTCAAATTTTTTGCCATCTATAGCGCATGTTAAAGTTGGTTGAGCTGCTGTAATAGGACTTGTCCAGAAAATCTGGGGCTGACCTGTGCTGCCAAAGTTACCTGTGGCACATTTGCCCTTGCCATTAGGGGTTTTGTAGAAGGGAACAAGTTGTGCTGTACGTTGACCTGCAGGTATAAAGCAGGGTGGCATAGGGGTCCATAGTATAATGTGTATTTGGCCCTCATAATCTGAATCAATAACTCTGGGCAGTACAAAAAGTCCCAACCTGGTGGTGGAGGAACAACCATATTAACAAAGCATGAATGCTATTACCAAGGGGTCCCCAGACTCCAGCAGGAGCTAAATGTACCAAAGATGTCATTAGAGTTATGGATTCTCTGGAGGCAAGATCCAGCCTGGCACTGCCTGCAGTTGTAGGCAGGAGCTCGCTTGCTAAAAGTCTTGTCTCACTTATTTTTTGATTCTCTGGGGCATGAAGACTGGCCCTCAGTTGGAAGCTTCCTGGCTGTGTAGCCTTCCAATTCACAGGGCACTGGGAGTGGCAGTCAACAGCCCAATGCTTTCTCCTTCCACACCTGGGACAATCTTTAGATGGTATTTTAATCCCATCCCCTTGTTGAGGGCAATCCTTTTCAAAATGACCCATCAAACCACATTTAAAAGAGCCTCCCGCCCATGTGTCCGGAACTCAGAAGTGCGCGGTTAAAGCCACTGCCAGATAATTAGTGTTGTAAGCAGTAGTTCCCACATTTTGGCGTGCTCTGCTGTGTCACAAGTATGTGGGTTATGAACAGTAAGCAATGATTTTCTGCAATCTTTTTTTGTGTTTGTAAAAGCAAGCAGCTGCAACAGAATAATTTTGGCCTCAGCACTGTCAACCTGCTGGGAGAGCGCAGCTTGCAGTCTGTCCAGGAAATGCACGAACTACTCCACTGGACCCTGTAAAATCTTAGCAAACAACAGGTTAGAATTGATACCCGTCCCTGGGAGTCGCTGCAGGGCCTGCAGGGCTGGGTGAGCGATGCATCACAGGGGTAGCCTGCCTGCACTGCAGGAACTGCAAAGGGACCCTCTCTGGTCGGCTGCACAACAGCAACTGGTGCATTTCTGTCCTGCAGCGCTTCTGCCTGGGCTGTACACAGCTCTCGGTAACCTGAGCCAGACTGCAAACTTCATCACTGTTAGGATCATTTTCATTATGGTTTTCCATTATGCTTCTTGTGCGGAGGGAGGATATACATGCTCCTGATGGATTGTAGGTAGCTTAGGGTGAGATGGGAGGATATGCTGCTTTCTTTTACTAGCAGCCTCTGATCTGTAATTACTTTGTAGTCTAGCTCCTGATGTGCCAGCTGATGGTTCAGAGCATATATTTCTGGGCAGGCTGTAACGACCACCAAACTGCCCTCCTTCATGGTGGCTTCCTGTTGTTTTTGCCAGCGCTGGACTACTGCATTGCCATCTTGGGCAGGAAGTGAGCCCGTGAGAGTTCTCTGCCAAGGGGTCCTGCCATGCAGGAATTTTTATATGCCAGCGCTGGACTACTGCATTGCCATCTTGGGCAGGAAGTGAGCCCGCCGCCCATTCGCGAGATGAGAGTTCCGTGCCCAGGGGTCCTGCCATGCAGGAATTTTTATCAGGGTAAGGCAGTCCTGCGGGGCCTGGGTTGATCTCGGGGTAAGGCAATTCTGCACGGTTTGGATCAATCTCGGGGTCGTATACGGGTCCTGGTGGCACTGAGGGTTTGGAGGATCAACGTCCGAAGCTGTCAAATGGCCGACATTCGCGTGACTTCCTTTAATGGCCGCCATGATTGTCCCCCATGTAGCAAGGTGTCCGCAAGCTTTGGCATCACTGTCCCTGGCGATATCAAAAAGTCTCTGCCGTACTGCTTGCCAGGTTGCTGATCAAAGCGGCCACTAAAGGGAAAATCTTTAACTTGATTAGATACTCAGTCCAAATCACCCAAGGCAATGCCCGTGCTCCCTTCTCCTGCAGGAATACACCACTATGGAGAGGGTGATCCCATGGATGTTTATTAATCATGAATTCCTGAATAATATCAAGGAAAACCCTCAGCCTCTGTGCTGAGGTCCTCCAGCAGAGCAGTGGAAGGGATCAGCAGGCTCAGACTGCTGTGTTCCTGGTGTCATCATTGCTGTGGGCTGTTTTTTCTTTCTGCTACTCAAAGACCCTCTGAAGGTAGAGACGGAGGGACCCCACTGTACAGAGCCTCCAGCAGCTCGCCATGGAGCAGACCCTCCAGGAGCTCCCTGCCAAGAAGTAGATGAAGCGTTTGATGCTACTGTTGATGCTGGCGAGCAGGAAAACAGCCTGGGAGGGCACATCAATGTAACCGAGCTGCTGCAGGAAATTGCAGAAGCTGAGGAGAAGAGTTAACAGCACAGTGATGTGGATAACCACGTCACGCCTCTTGGGCTGCTGCTGCTGGGAGCCCCACTTGGCCCTAATGAAGTCAATTGTGCCAGAAATGGCCACGGGTGCAGCAAAGAAGAGCAGGATACTGGTGTAAAGGGAGATGAGAGGCACACGGCAGTGCTCCTGCTCTTGTGATTGACACAGGAATATCACCGAGGGAATGACAGTGAAGAGAGCAAAGAAGGCCCAGGACTGAACACTCCCCACCACCAACCACATTCGCTCAGAAAGCTCCTTGCGGCAGCGCCGTAGGATCTTGTCCATATACTGCACAGTGCCACCAGGCCTCAGCCAGAACAGCCCCCAGTAGTAGGAGACCACTGACAGCTGGAAAAGGAAACGCAGGTACAGCATGGGCATGACAGGAGAGCAGGACACGTCCTCCACCAGGAAGAGGAAGGCAATGGGGACTGTGAGGAGAAGGAAGAGGAAGTCAGCGACAGCCAGCTTAAAGATGCCAGAGTTATAGCTTTTCAGGTTGAGGAGCCAGAGGACAGCCCCGTTCCCAGCCAGCCCACAGAGGCAGATGAGCAGAGTCACACTGTGTGTGGCCATGGTGGATACATCTGTCTCACACAGATGGTCCCCTTCAGTGGGTGAGAGAGGACGTGGGGACACGGTGGTCACCTCCATGGATGGATGCTGGGCAGGCAGTGGGATGTGGCCCCTGGCTGTGGTCAGCGTGGATGGGCAGTCAGTGCTTGGAGAATCCAGGGATGCAGCTCCTCAGCAGCTCCCTGCAGAGGGAAGGAAACAATGGGGAGGAGTGAGATGTGCAGGGAAGGAGGGCAGTAGAGATTCAGGGGTGGGAGAAAGAGGTGGGAGGGTTGGGCTCTTTGAGCACAGGGCAGAGGAGGGGGACAGGGGAGGGCACTGCGGTCACCGGGAGAGGGTGGCAGGAACAGAGCAGCTGCTGCAGGAGAGGAAGGTGGGGTAGGGAGGAAAGAAACCATTCCACTGACCTGTTCTCTGTGGGGCAGCAGCAGGCAAAGGGGTCTGTGAGGATCAGCGGCGCTTCCTGCTCCCTCTTGCTCCTTTGGGATCCATGTCCTAAAGCGGCTCCTGGCAGGTCAGTGACATGAAGGAGAAAGTGCCCAGATCACCAGGAGCTCCCCATTCCCATCCTGCTCACTCTCTCCGTGTCTGGTCCCGCCGTTTTTTCACAAGGCTCGGTGCAGTAAGAGGGCAGTTGGAAGGGGTTGTACAGCTTCGGCTTGCTCAGAGTTCCACAGGCTCAGAGTTATTGACCTCGGGTTTTTTTGTTTTCCCTATGAATCAAGTGGTCTTTTTCTTTGTTGTGAGCAACGACGCCTCACTTCTGAAAATTTTTAGAAGTTTATTAAACTATAACAAGGGACAAGGTAAAAGGAACAGTGCTCGGTGCCCACTCGCAGCCAGAGGCACGGCCAGAGGCACACTGCCCAAAATCGTAAAAGGCTTTCTACCCGCTTGCTAAGCCACTCCCCTGGTAATCCATCCCCCACATGTTCCGCTTTTCCAACACAGCTCCTCCTCCGTCCCGCCCTCCCGGAGCTTGTGCAGCGCTTCAGGCTTGGACTCCCCGCAGTGGTCAGAGATCAGCATAACAGCTTTCAACATGAACATAGTACTCACGTTAGAAAAACTCCAAAGCTTAAAAAAAACTTCAAAAAAAATGACAGATGCTCCTTGTGATCCCAGCCCCGCTCCTGCCATCGAGAGGCACCAGCCCCGCAGGGATTTGGGAAATCACTGCCACCCCATGCTGGGTGTGTCCCCAGGGATAAGGTGTCCCATGCTTTGCAGGCAAGAGCTCCCTGAAAGCACCATGAAACTCATCTGCTGAGCCAAAGGAGATGGAGTTCATTCCCTGGGGCCGAGGCCATGAGGGTCATTCCATGGGGAATAGAGCTGGGGAACAGCACTGAGCCCAGCTGCACTGCTTGGAGCCATGTGGATCCAGGAGGGAGGAGGAAAGCCATGCTCCAATGTGTTCCCTGCAGAGCAGCCCACAACAATTACCCAAGGCAATGCCCGTTCTCCCTTCTCCTGCAGGAATACACCGCCACGGAGAGGGTGATCCTGTGGATATTGATTAATCTGGAGACTCAAGGAAAACTTCAGTCACTCTCCTGGGGTCCGCCAGTAGAGTTGTGGAAGGGATCAACAGGCTCAGACCTCTGTGTCCATGGGAGGATCATTGCTGTGGGCCATTTTTACTTTTGGCTCCTCAAAGACTCTTTGGAGGGCGAGCCAGAGGGACTGCACGGAGCAGGCCCTCCAGGAGCTCCCTGCGAAGAAGTAGATGAAGGGTTTGATGCTGCTGTAGATACAGGCGAGCAGGAAAACCACCTCTGAGGACGCAGCAATGTAACCAAGGTGCTGCAGGAAATTGAAGATGCCGAGGAGGAGAGTGAGGAGCACAGTGAGGATGAGAACGATGTCGAGCCTCTTGGGTTGCTGCTGCTGGGAGCCCCACTTGGCCTTAATGAAATCGATTGCGCTGGAAATTACCACGGGAGCAGCAAAGAAGAGCAGGATGATGGTGTTCATGGAGATGAAAGCTGCCCGGCAGTGCTCCTGCTCATGAGAAGGGCACAGGAATGTCACTGCAGGAGTGACAGTGAAGAGAGTAAAGAAGGCCCAGTATTGGACACTGTCCACCACCCACAACAGGCGCAAAGGAAGGTCCCAGTGGCAGCAGAGTTTGCAGAGCTTGTCCATATACCGCACATTCCTGCTGCGCATCAGCCAGAACAGCCCCCAGTAGTAGGAGCCCACTGATAGCTGGAAAAGGAAGTTCATGAACATCAAGGGCATGATGGGAGCACAGGACACTTCCTCCACAAGGATGAGTAGGGCAGAGGGGACTGCAAAGAGGAGGAAGAGCAAGTCCATGACAGCCAGGTCAAAGATGCCAGCGTTATGGATTTTCAGGCTGAGGAGGCCGATGACAGCCCCGTTCCCAGCCAGCCCACAGAGGCAGATGAGCAGTGCCGCACTGTGTATGGCCACACTGGTGACATCTGTCTCACACAGATTGTCTCCTTCAGTGGGTGACATGGAAGATGGGGACACGGGGCTCACCTCCATGGATGGACGCTGGGCAGGCAGTGGGATGTTGGGAGGGGTGTGGGTTGGGCTGCTTTGCAGGGGATTGATAAATAAGAGAGTATAAATATTTTCAACTACCTGAAGTTACTTTAAAACTAACTGGGCAGAAAGATAAATGGATGTAAAGATGTGGACACATGTTGATAAACGTGGCTGGAGGCAGTGCAGAAACAGATAAGGGGGCCTGCAGTGCTTTTGGGGCAAGTTCTGTTACAAGAAGCAAGAGCACATGGCCAAAGGAAAAGTTCAAGGCAGGGTCTCCTGTAACATCTTAGTACTCAGAGAATGAGACCACCAAAAGCACCTCTGAATGATCTTCCAGGGCCATCAAATGATGCCCAGTAGCAAGTGGATGCATGGAAACGAATTCTAGGAAAGTGGTGTTTATGTACTAGGTAAGAAAAGTTTTTTAATGTCTCTGTATGGTTATAGTGGATAAAAACACTGTCGTAAGCGGCCTGGAAAGGGGCTGGGGATGCCCCAGCACAGGGAGGGTGACACTGTGGGCATTTACTGACCAGGAGACTCAAGGAATCTCTCAGCCACTGTCCCAGGGACCTTCAGCAGTGCAGTGCAAGGGATCAACAGTCTCAGCCCTCTGTGTCCATGGTAGGTTTAGTGCTGTGGGGGACTGGCACTGGGAAGTCACTGTGGGATTGACAGCGGTGACAACAAACAGGAGGACCCAGAAGAGGACACTCATCACCACCAAAACCAGTCGCTCAGGAAGTTGGCAACCACAGAAAAACAAGCATAGGATGGACCTGCACCTCTGAATGCTGATGAACATCAACCGGTACAGCCCCATGGTGTAGGAGAACAGTGACAGATAGAAAAGAAAACTCAAATACATCAGGGGCATTATAGCAGAGCAGGACACTTCCTCCACAAGGAAGAGCAGGCTGGAGGGGACCATAATGATGAGGAAGAGGAAGTCGGTGATGGCCTGGTTGAAGACAAAGTCGGTGTTGGGATTAATGTGGAGGAGCTGGAGGAAAGCCCCATTCCCAACCAGCCCACAGAGGCCGATGAGCAGGGTCACAATGTGCATGGCCACGCTGGAAACATTGATGTCACACTGACCAGGCCCATCGTTGGGTGAGGTGAAGAAAGGGGACACGGTGCTCACCTCCATGGATGGACACTGGGCAGGCAGTGGGATGTGGCCCCGGCTGTGGTCAGAGTGGATGGGTAGTCAGTGCTTGGAGAATCCAAGGATGGACCATGAGGCTCCTCAGCAGCTCCCTGCAGAGGGAAGGATTCAGTGGGGAGGAGTGAGATGTGCAGGGGAGGACGGTGGTGAAAATGATGGGGTGGGAGAGGCAGATGGGTGGTTTGGGATGTTCAGCAGGAGGCAGATAAATAACATAGAGAATAAACATATTCAGTTCTTCTGAAGTTGTTCAAAAGCAAAGTGGCCAAAACTTAAAAGGATGTGTTATAGATGGATAATGAGACGATTTGCCCCCACAGTTAAGGGATGAATAGTGTGTGAATATTCACAGAAGCTTTATAGATGTATAATTATGTTATTGTAGACTGCTGTGTAGATGTCTCCTCTTCTCCCCATAATCCCCTTTTCCCACTGTGTACTCTTTCCATCACAGAGCCTGAGTCATCCATGACAGGTAGAAAGAAGGGGCGTACAAAGTTTGTTGCTGGGGGGGGGAGGTGCAGCATGACAACACCTGACCCTCCAGTCAAGGTGCAAGAAAGCAGGCTCCACCAATACACACAAAGAAGAGTTGGCAGACAGACTTTGGGAGGGGCCAGGTTTAGCTGATGCAACCCCCGGGGCTGTCAAAGGAGAAGCATCCATCTTGCAGGTGAGCCTGCCACGTGGTAGGCACCCATGAGGGAAGCTCCCCGGCCTTCTTCTCCTTATTTACTCCTTTTGTTGTATTTTTGGTTAAGGTTTAATAAACCTTTAAAAATTTTTAAAAGTGGGTGATTGTTTCTCACAGGATGTAAAGGCTGGCACACAGGATGATAAACGTGGCTGGAACCAGTGCAGAAACAGATAAGGAGGCCTGCAGTGGTTTGGGGCAATTTCAGGAACAAGAGGCAACAGTGCATGGCCAGAGGAAAATTCAAGGCAAGGCCACCTTTAATATGGCAGCATTCATTGAATATGACCACCAGAGAGACCCCTCTTTATAAATCTCCAGGATCATAAAAGGACTTCCTGGAGGAGGGGGATGCATGGAAATGAGTTCTAGGAAAATGGTGATTATATTATAGAAAAGAAAAACTTTCAATGCCTATGTATGGTTATAATGGATTAATACTCTGTTGTAAAGTCTCACCATACACACAAAATACAAGACGAGATCTATCTGTGTCCTGTGCAGGTAAAGAATTCCTGCTTCCTCATGCTTTGCATTGTGTTAGAAAGTTTGTTCTGGCCCTTTTCACTACAAGGATAGAGACGGGATGCAGAGGAGAAGAGAGGGCTTGGGGAGGGCACTGCAGTCACCAGGAGAGGGTAGCAGGAAGAGAGCAGCTGCTGCAGGAAAGGAAGGTGGGGTAGGGAGGAAGGAAACCATTCCACTGACCTGTTCCCTGTGGGGCAGCAGCAGGCAAAGGGGTCTGTGCAGATCAGCGGTGCTTCCTGGTACCTCTTGCTCCTTTGGGATCCATGTCCTGAAGCGGCACCTGTCAGGTCAGTGACATGAAGGAGAAAGTGCCCAGATCACCAGGAGCTTCCCATTCCCATCCTGCTGGCTCTCTCTGTCCCCTGTCCTGCCACTGTTTTGCAAGAGTCGGCAGGAGAATCGGAAATTAAATCTTTGGCTACGTCAGAATTTCACTTCCTGGGAGTTATTTGTCTTGAACATTTTTCCGGCCATACAGGAAGTAGCTCGACATGCAGATTTCTTTGAATGGCTTCTCATTTCCTCCTGACTAGAAACTGTTTTGAAAATGGGACATTCTCCAAATGCTTTCCCTCTCTCAGCAAGTTTCTACCATTCCTCCTTTATCTACCCTGAGGGGTCATTGTCCCTCCAGCAGCAGAGAGCTGCTGGTGCTGCTGGTGGCGCTGGAATACTGGCAGTGCTGGAAGTGCTCACAGCACTGTGCAAGCATCTGAGTGCTTCTCAGAAACAACTCCCATTCTGGGAAAAGGTCTGGGATCATTGCCAAAACCTTCCCTGGCCCCAGGAAAGAAAACTGAGCTGAGAATTCCATTTCTGTCATTGCAATGCAGGCTCACACAGCCCAAGGGAAGGACAGCACTCTGTTGCTTGCAGCCAGGTCATCAGCACGTAGAGCCCACCCTAATCATTGCCAGTCTCCTTGATGATTCAATGAAAGCTATTACAGACCAGATTTTGGGGTTTTGTGATCCCCTTTCCAGCCCTTCATTAGGGCTCATCCTCCTCCTCCTCAGACATGGGAGCACTTGTGTTTGTTTTTACCTGACCCCAGCCCTCAGGCCAACCTGTGCCAGGGCCTCACCACCCTCACAGCAAAGGGTTTCTTCCCAACTTCCAATGTGACCCCTCCCTCTGGCAGTGGGAAGCCATTGCCCCTTGTCCTGTCACTCCATGCCCATGTCCAAAGTCCTGTCTCCACCTCTCCTGGAGCCCCTTTAGCTCCTGGATCATTAAGTGTTTGACCTAGAAAGGATTGGGCTGGTGGGAGATGTGAGATTCCATAGCTGAGGACACAAATGTCGTGTCAGCAGGGAAGAGTGGGGACAGTTCTGGTCCCAGGGCCACCACACATGCCAGTTTCCAGGAGGAGCATCCCAGATCCCTGAGGCACACGTCAGCCTGGGAAGGAATCATCTCACCTCAGCTTTCTAGGCATTCCTTGGAATTCACTGTAGGCTGCTGACTGAATGCCAAGGGAGTGTAGAGGATGACTCAGAGGAAACCTGCAACTTTTTAAGGATTAAAACCAAGAGAGCAGCATGGTTTTGCTTCTTCCAGAAGAAACAACATTGCTGAAATCCTAAATCATCCCTCTGCTCTGTGCTTGTGCTCCAGCTCAAGCACAGAATTTATTATTGTATGAATATCTTAGAAACGGTGTGCTGAAGGTCCAGTACCACTGAATTTGGGGTATACAAGTGGGAAAACGAGTTTCAAACAGACATCAAAGTTTAACAGGACATTTGTAGTGCAGGGTCTTAAGGATCAACCCCAGGAACGAGAGGGTGCAAGTTCAGGCTGTTCAAAAGACAAAATTTTGGTATTGGGGTTGCTTTAAAACAGAAGAGAAGCTGCCATGGAGACAAACTGCTTTGGCCACAGGTCTGGCTGCTGAGGCTCTCTCCTGTTGCTCATTTCCTGGGCAGAGTGAAGAGCAGATGAGGAGCAGAGCCCTGATCCCGTGCCAGGCTCTGAAGCAGTTCCCTGCTTGTGAGAGCCCTGGAGCACACGAGGCAGCAGGGAGAGCAGGGGCTGTGGCAGGAGCTGGGACAGAGCCCGCGCCGGACGCTGCTCGGGCTCAGCCCGCGGCCTTCGCTCCCCTTTCCAAGGGACCATTGCAGGAACCTGCTGAAGATCCCGACCCAGGGACAGCAGCTGGAGTGTGGGGGGTGAGGTGAGTGCCCATTGAGGAAGTTCTCCAGGCTGTGAGAGGAAACCAGGTCAGACTCTTCTCATTCACCTTAATCAGGGCCCCCTCATTGGGTGGAACCTGGTTATTGATTTTTGGAAGCAGAATTGAGGTCTGTAGGGAATGAAAAACTATAAATATTGTGGGAAAAGGGAGGGTATATTGAAATGAGTGTCCTGCTGAAGGACTCCATCAGCTCAGTGATATCAACTGACACCTGAGAGTCCACGTCACATCCAGCCCAAAGCCATTTGTTCTCTGATACCTCCATGGGCAATCCTCTCCTTCTCCAGTTGTTTTCCTCCTCCAGCTCTGTTGTTTCCACAGCCAAGAAGGAGGTATCTCCCTGGCTTTTGTGCCAGGCATACCAGACCAGGCTCCCACACCGTACTTGCCTTCTGTCCTGTCCCTCACCCCTCCCTGAGCTGCTCCACATGGATGCTGTGGGTGGGAAAAGATGGGAAAGCCACATTTGGGGGACAGCAGCGTTGCTCTGGTGTCTCTGTTTGTCACCCCTCCAGCTGTGTGAGGGGGGGAGAAGCAGCAGAGGTGTCACCATGAGCACTTTGTCCCCTGCCACGGAGGGAGCCAGCCCTGCCTGCTGGAGCCAGCCCGGTGGGAAGGCATCCAAGGGGAGCTGGAATGAGGAGAGCCACGACAACTGGACTGGGTGTGAGAACAGGCACTGGAGCAAAGTGCCTGTCACACTGCTGCTGCTGCTGCTGTGCCTGTGTGCAGTGGTGGGAGCAGAGTTGTGCTCTGGCTCCTGTGCCAACAGCAGTGCCCAGCCTGTGATTTACTTCCTGGCTGGGAGCTGTGCAAAGGAATTCACCCCCTCTAGTAGTGTTGCCTTCCAGAGGGCTTTTGAGGATGTGCCAGAGCCAGGCCATAGGGACAACACAGTGGAGTCATCATGAAAGGGAGGCATCTTAAAATAAAGCAATAAAATATCCAGAGTTGGAAGGGACCCACAAGGACCATGGAGTTCAGCTCCTGGCCCTGCACAGGACATCCCAACAATCCCAGCCTGTGCCTGAGAGCATTGTGCAAATGCTCCTTGAGCTCTGTCAGGCTGGTGCTGTGTGCAGCAGGAGAACTCCTGCCTGGGCTGAATGCTGAATGATGTGAGGAAACCTCATGGAATGGATTGGGTTGGAAGGTACCTTAGAGATCATCTCATTCCATCTCTCCTTCTGCCATGGGCAGGGATACCCAGGAAAACTCTTGCTTTGAAATCTTTGCACTTTTGAAAGGAAGCTCAGGTAGGGAGTGGCCAGGGTGACACAGGAGACAAGGAAGGTGCTGGGAAGTTGAAAAAGTCCATTGGAGGATCATGATCCTCCTGCACTTGCCTTGGGAGAAACCCCCTGGCTGAATTCTTCTACTTGGGACAAGAGGTTTTACCTTGGAAAATTTCTGCTTTTCAACAGACGGGAAAACGGGAGACAGGAAGAGAAAAACCCTCTCAGATGTCAAAGTCTCTCTCTGCTGTTCATTATTAACAACTCTGGTAATAAATGCTTCTTAGCTATTTAACCTCATGTGTGCCTCAAAGCCTGACTCACCACCCAGAGCTTTCACTTTCACTTTCCTTTCCAGAAGCAGTGGCACGTTGCTTTCCCCTGGATTTAAGGCAGTGGGAAAAGGAGGGACAACTTCCCCCTGAGCAGGAGATGTGGCTGCTGCCCAGGTCTCTCCCAGGAGGAATGAGGGGCTCTTGGCACTGCCAACATCATCCCAAGCATTGCAGGCACCTGCCTTCGGAAAGGCTCAGGTATGAGACAGGTACCTGCCCTGCTCATAGACAAGCCAGAGGCTTTAGAATGGGATAAAATAAGGAAATGAGCCATTTTGGACACTGTTTAACAGGTACAGGCTCTGCAGTGGAGCCTGGATGTTGTTTATTCAACAAATTCTGGGGTTGGAATTACCACAGTAGAAACAAACAAAAACCAGAAATCCAAATCTGATGGCAACGCAGTTACAAAATGACAAAGCTCAGCAAAGCCTGGCCTGTGGCTGAAGCCGCTGTGCAGTCGCTGTTCAGCTCCTCCTGAGGGTGGCCAGGTTCAGGATGGAGGTGGTCAAGGGCTTCCCTGGACACTGATGCTGGGGCCCCAGAGGATGGATGGCCCCATTCTGCAGAAGAGTAGCAGAACCCCCTAATTTCCGTGCAATTAAATGGTCCAAATATCTGCTGATGGGAATTTCCATACTCCATGTATTTTCTGGATACAGGCAGAAGGGATCAGTGGAGTTCACTATCAACCCTGCACTTTACTCAGAAGGCTTAAATTCTGGAATTAAAAAATGTGAGGAATTCCCACTGAAAGGATAAGGGAATGTTGCTGTCTCTCCCCAGCTCTGCAGCCCTACCTGGTGTCCCTTCCCATCAGCTGGGAATGCAGGGCTGGCTCTGCCAGACAGAAGGGGAGGGATGCTGCGTGTGATCCCAACCCCTCTCCTGCCATCCAGAGGCACCAGACCTGCAGGGATTTGGGAAATCACTGCCACCCCGTGCTGGGTGTGACCCCAGGGATTAAGGTGTCCCATGCTTTGCAGGCAAGAGCTCCCTGAAAGCACCATGAAACTCATCTGCTGAGCCAGAGGAGATGGAGTTCATTCCCTGGGGTCGAGGCCATGAGGGTCATTCCATGGGGAATAGAGCTGGGGAACAGCACTGAGCCCAGCTGCACTGCTTGGAGCCATGTGGATCCAGGAGGGAGGAGGAAAGCCATGCTCCAATGTGCTCCCTGCAGAGCATCCCACAACAATCACCCAAGGAAATGCTCCTACTCCCTTCTCCTGCAGGAATACACCACCACAGGGAGGGTGATCCTGTGGATATTGATTAATCTGGAGGCTCAAGGAAACCCTCAGCCACTCTCCTGGGGTCCTTCAGCAGAGCAGTGGAAGGGATCAACAGGCTCAGACCTCTGTGTCTGTGGAGGAATCATCGCTGTGGTCAGTTTTTTCTTTTGGCTCCTCAAAGACTCTCTGAAGGGAGAGCCAGAGGGACTTTATGGAGAAGGGTCTCCTGCACCTCCCTGCCAAGAAGTAGATGAAGGGTTTGATGCTGCTGTGGAGGCAGGTGAGCAGGAAAACAGCCTGGGATGACAAAAGGACGTAACCAATCTGCTGCAGGAAATTGCAGAAACTGAGAAGGAGGGTGAGGAGCAGAGTGAGGATGACAACGATGTCGCGCCTCTTGGGTTGCTGCTGCTGGGAGCCCCACTTGGACTTAATGAAGTCAATTGTGCTGGAAATGATTACGGGTGCAACAAAGAGAAGCAGGATGAGGGTGAACATGGAGATGAGCGGCACACCACAGTGCTGCTGCTCGTGTGATGGGCACAGGAATGTCACTGCAGGAATGACAGCAAAGAGAGCAAAGAAGGCAGAATATTGGACACTCTCCACCACCCACACCAGTCGTTCAGGAAGGTCGGAGTGCCAGCAGAGCTTCCAGAGCTTGTACACGTACTGCACATTGCTGTTGAGCATCAGCCGGAACAGCCCCCAGTAGCAGGAGACCACTGACAGCTGGAAAAGGAAACGCAGGTACAGCAGGGGCAGGATGGGAGAGCAGGACACGTCCTCCACCAGGAAGGCGAGGGCGGAGGGGACGGCAAAGAGGAGGAAGAGGGAATCGGCAACAGCCAGGTCAAAGATGCCATAGCTGGGGATTTTCAGGTTGAGGAGGCCGATGACAGCTCCGTTCCCAGCCAGCCCACTGAGGCAGATGAGCAGAGTCACACTGTGTATGGCCACCTTGGTGACATCTGTCTCACACAGATCATCTGCTTTGGTGGGTGAGATGGCCGATGAGGACACTGTGGTCACCTCCATGGATGGATGCTGGGCAGGCAGTGGGATGTGGCTCCTGGCTGTGGTCAGAGTGGATGGGCAGTCAGTGCTTGGAGAATCCAGGGATGGACCATGAGGCTCCTCAGCAGCTCCCTGCAGTGGGAAGGATTCAGAGGGGAGGAGTGAGATGTGCAGGGGAGGAGGGTGGTGGAAATTGTGGACTGGGAGAAGGAGGTGGGAGTGTTGGGCTGTTCAGCAGGGAATGCAGAAGCAAAGCTCAGGGCAGAGGAGGAGGGAGCTGGGGAGGGCACTGCAGTCACCGGGAGAGGGTGGCAGGAACAGAGCAGCTGCTGCTGCAGGAGAGGAAGGTGGGGTAGGGAGGAAGGAAACCATTCCACTGACCTGTTCCCTGTGGGGCAGCAGCAGGCAAAGGGGTCTGTGCAGATCAGCAGCACTTTCTGGTCCCTCTTGCTCCTTTGGGATCCATGTCCTAAAGCGGCTCCTGGCAGGTCAGTGACATGAAGGAGAAAGTGCCCAGATCACCAGGAGCTTCCCATACCCGTGCTTCTGGATCCTCTCCGTACCCGGTCCCGCTGTTTCACAAGGCTCGGTGCAGTCACAGAGCAATCGGAAGTGGTTTTACATTTTTGGCTTCCACAGAGTTCAACAGCCTCTGAGTTATTGATCTTGATTTTTTTTTTTTTAATTTTCCCTGCGAATCAATTGGTCTTTTTCTTTGTTGTGACAGACGACACCTTTTGGAGCCTTGTGGATCCAGGAGGGAGGAGGAAAGCCATGCTCCAATGTGTTCCCTGCAGAGCAGCCCACAACAATCACCCAAGGCAATGCCCGTGCTCCCTTCTGCAGGAATACACCACAGGGAGAGTGATATGTGTGGATATTGATTAATCTGGAGACTCAAGGAATCCCTCAGCCTCTGTGCTAAAGTCCTTCACCAAAGTGGTGGAAGGGATCAGCAGGCTCAGACCACTGTGTCCCTGGTAGCATCATCGCTGTGGTAATTTTTTTCTTTCTGCTTCTCAAAGACCCTCTGGAGGGAATCTCTGAGGGCCCCCACTGTGCAGTGCTTCCCGCAGCTCGCCATGGAGCTGGACCTCCAGGATCTCCCCACGGAGTTATCGGTCCTCCAACTCCCCACCAAGAAGTAGACAAAGGGTTTGATGCTGCTGTTGATGCTGGCGAGCAGGAAAAAAAACTGGGATGGCACAACAATATAACCGAGCTGCTGCAGGAAATGGCAGAAGCTGAGGACGAGAGTTAAGGACGCAGCGATGTGGATAACCACGTCACGCCTCTGGGGCTGCTGCTGCTGGGAGCCCCACTTGGCCTTAATTAAGTCAATTGTGCAAGAAATGAGCAGGGGTGCAGCAAAGTGGAGCAGGATGACGGCGTACATGGAGATGAGAGCTGCCCAGCAGTGCTTCTGCTCTTTTGAGGGGCACAGGAATGTCACCGTGAGAATGACAGTGAAGAGAGCAAAGAAGGCCCAGTATTGGACACTTTTCACCACCAACCACAGGCGCTCAGGCAGGTCCCAGTGGCAGCAGAGCTTGCAGAACTTGTACATATACTGCACATTGCTGATGGGAATCAGCTGGAATAACCCCCAGTAGTAGGAGACCACTGACAACTGGAAAAAGAAATTCTGATACAGTAGGGGCATGATAGGAGAGCAGGACACGTCCTCCACCAGGAAGAGAAGGGCCGAGGGGACTGTGAAGAGAAGGAAGAGGAAGTCGGCAACAGCCAGGTTGAAGATGCGATAGTTACCATTTTTCACTCTGAGGAGGCCGATGACAGCCCCGTTCCCAGCCAGCCCACAGAGGCAGATGAGCAGTGTCACACTGTGAATGGCCACGGTGGTGATGTCTGCCTCACACAGATCATCTCCTTCAATGAGTGAGGCAGGATTTGGGGACACGGTGGTCACCTCCATGGATGGACGCTGGGCAGGCAGTGGGATGTGGCTCCTGGCTGTGGTCAGAGTGGATGGGCAGTCAGTGCTTGGAGAATCCAGGGATGGACCATGCAGCTCCTCAGCAGCTCCCTGCAGTGGGAAGGATTCAGGAGTGAGATGTGCAGGGGAGGAGGGGGGGTGGGAATGATGGGGTGGGAGAGGGAGGTGGGAGTGTTGGGCAGTTCAGCAGGGAATGCAGAAGGGAAGTGCAGGGCAGAGGAGGGGGGAGCTGGGGAGGGCACTGCGGTCTCTGGGAGTCTCTGTTCCCTATCCCAGTACTGCTTGCAAGGCTTGGTGGGGTCATAGGGCAGATGGAAGTTGTTTGCGACTTTGGATACGTCAGAGCTCCACTCCCTCAGTGGTATTTATCTTGTTTTTTTTTTTCTTTGTCACAAAGGATTTGGCTTTGTCAAAAGCTCCAAATGAAATATTTTGCAAATGGCTCCTCATTTCCTTTTGATTAGAAACATTCCTTCCCTGCAGAATATCTCATTCTCCGACTGCTTTCCCTCTCTCAAAAGGTTTCTACAACTCCTTGTTTCTCTTCTCTGAGGGGTGAGTGGCCCTCCAGCAGCAGAGGGATGCAGGTGGCACTGGTTGCACTGGAGTGCTGGCAATGCTGGCAGTGCTGTTGAGGCATGTGAGTGCTTCTCGGAAAGAGCTCCTGTTCTGGAAAGAGTTCTGACATCTTTGACAAAACCTGGGCCCAAAGCACCACAACTGAGACAAGAATTCACATTTTTGTCATCCTACCACAGGCTTACATAGCCCAAAGGAAGGACAGCACTCAGTTGCTTGCAGCCAGGTCATCTGCCCTTAGAGCCCACCCTAATTACTGCCAATCCCCTTGATGAGGCAATGAAAGCTATAGAGATCAGATTTTGGGGTGCTGTGATTCCCTTTCCAGCCCCTCATTAGAACTCATCCTCCTCAGACATGGGAGCACTTGTGTTTGTTTTTATCTGATCCCAGCCCTCAGGCCAACCTGTGCCAGGGCCTCACCACCCTCACAGGGAAGGATTTCTTCCCAACATCCAATCTGACCCCACCCTCTGGCAGTAGGAAGCCATTCCCCCTTGTCCTGTCACTCCATGCCCATGTCCAAAGTCCTGTCTCCACCTCTCCTGGAGCCCCATTAGCTCCTGGATCATGAGGTATTTGCCCTTGAAAGGATTGGGCTGATGGGAGATGTGAGATTCCATAGCTGGAGACACAAATGTGGTGTCAGCAGGGAAGAGAGGGCACAGTTCTGGTCCCAGGGCCAGAAGATACCAGGAGGAGGATCCCAGATCCCTGAGGTACCTGTCAGCCTGGGTAGGAATCATCTTAACACAGCTTTCTAGGAATTCTTTGGAATTCAATGTAGACTGCTGACTGAATGCCAAGGGAGTGTGGAAGATGACTCAGAGGAAACCTGCAACTTTCCAAGGATTAAAGCCAAGAGAGCAACATGGATTTGCCTCTTCTCAGAAGGAATGACATTGCTGAAATCCTAAATCATCCCTCTGCTGTGTGCTCCAGCTCATGCACAGAATTTATTATTCTGTGAATCCTCTTGGAAACTGTGTGGTGAATGTCCAGTACCACTGAAATTGTTGTATACAAGTGGCAAAATTAGATTTGAACCAGAAATCATCGATTTTGTCCTGCAGAATCCTAAAAGTTCACCAGTGGAATGCAAGGTGGCGATTTGAGCCTGTTCAAAGACAAGATTTGAGGATTAGGATTGTCAAGAGGAACCTGACACAGAGACAAACTGCTTTTCCTAGAAGGAATGAGGAGCTCTTGGAACTGTCAACACATGGCTCATTGCAGACAATGCAGACACCAGCCTTAGGAAGAGTTCTGGTGTGAGACAGGTACCTGCCCTCCTCACAGACAATCCAGAGGCTTTAGAATGAGAAAAACTAAGGAAATGAGCCAGTTTCTGATGCTGTTTCCCAGGGACAAGCTCTGCAGCAAAGCCGTGATGTTGTTTATTCAAGAAAATCTGGGGCAGGAGTTACCACATTGAAAAGAAACAAAAGGAAAAAATACAAATCTGATTTAGGGGTAGTAACAAAATGAAAAAGATCAGTACATGAGAGTTTATTCCTGGGGGCCAAGACAATGAAAGTCATTCCAAGGGGAATATAGGAACAGGACTGAGCTCAGAGCCATGTGCTTCCGTACATTTTGCTGTCTCTGAGGTGCCACATCTCCCGGAGCCACATGTCCAGAAGTGCCTCACAGAGCTGTCACCTCCACCACAGTGTCCCCAGGGCCGTGGCTCCCCTCGTCGCTCCCGGCTTTCTCCTCAAACACGCTCCGCAGAGCCACTCTGACGGAGCGCTGGAAGCGGCGCCGCCGGCAGCTCCCCACCAGCACGTAAATCACCGGGTTGAGGGTGCAGTTCAGCAGTGCCAGCAAAAAAGAGGGGTGTCCTGGGAATAAACCACCAGAATCAGGGAGATTGAGGAAAACCTCCACGCAGAAAGGGATGGCAAAGGCGAAGAACAGCAGGATGTTGAGCAGGATGGCCACAAAGAGCTTCCCTGGCTGCCGCCTCCGGGAGCCACAGCGCAGCTTGAGGAACAGGAACAGGTTGGAAACCAACATCATGAGGGAAAAAGCCACGGAAATGGCGAGGGCCACACCTGCAAGGACGGTCTCAGAGTCCTCCGTGTAGGTGTAGGTGAGGTAGAGGGAGGAAACAAAAACGCCGGCGAGGGCCCAGAGGGGCAAACACAAAATGCCGATAGTGATGAATAAAAGGAAGCAAAGATGTGCAAAATGCCACTACGGACAGAAAAGCCAACAGAAGCAGGAGGAACAGGAGGAGCAGGGAGAAGTCAGCAACAGCCAGATTTAGGATGTAGACAGTGAAAGGGCTCTGCTTTGTGTGGAAGCCCAGGAACCACAAGACCACCCCATTCCCTGCCAGCCCACAGAGGGAAATCCCCAGGCACACCTCTGCAAAGGCAATCAGGCTGTAGGGAATGCTGGAGCATTCCAATCTGATCATTTCCTCCCAGTCCAGAGCTCCATAAGCGGTGTTGTTCAGGGTGAGGTTTGTTGTGCTGTTCTCCTCCATGGTGAATGATCCTGCTCCCAGCAGCTGCCTGCTCCCTTTCCCACCGCCTCCTAGGGACAGATGGGGAACCAGAGGGAAATAGGGGACATCAGCACTCCCAGCATTTCCCATCTGTCCACACAGCCCCATGCCAGCCCCAGGAAGAACCCCCACCCCTGCAGTGCCCAGGACAGGCTCCCAGCCCTCCAGCCCTGACCCTAGACAGGAATCTCCCACTAGGCCATCCCTGCACTCCTACCTCCAGCAGGAACAGCGCTGACACAGCAGCACGAGGGGAAAGGATTTGGGGATGGCTGCTGGATCCACTGGCTCTGCTTCAGCCTCAGCCCTCGTGCCTGGGTGCAGCCCCTGGCCCAGAGATCACATCCCATGGTCAGAGCTCCCCACACAATCTCCTCACATCAGTGACAGCTTCCCCTCACATGTCCCAGGGACACAGATCTTATCAGGAGGAGGTGGCCACATCATCCCTTTCCTCTGCCACTCTCCATTGTCATCCCACCATGCAAGGGGCTTCTGGCTTTCTCTGTGTGCGCCAGGTAGTCCATGCATCAATACAGAAGGGGATATAAATCATTCCCAGGGATGGAGGTTGGCAGAGGGGTGAGAGAGATGAGCCAGAGACCTTCAGGAGTGAGAAATCACTGATGTGCTGACATGCAACAGCAAAAGTTGCTCAGTGTCTTTACTGACATGTAACTCGTGGTCACAGACTTTTTCCAACTTCCTTCTGGGAGAAACTTCCAGGAGTTGCACCTTTTTCCATCTCCCTCTCATGGATGGATGCTGAGCCTAAGTTCTCTCCTTGTTTCATGTCTTCCTCTAGCTCCAAATTCTGAAGCTCCAGGCTGGACAGCCTGGAGAGCACATGGACCTTGTGCATTTACACATCCATCAGTTCTGGGGATGACAAGCACAGGATACAACTCCAAAGGAGATGGAAAACACATGAAAGAGGGGCAGAAAGTAAGCAATAAAATGCCAGTCCCTGTGCTGTGAAAGGCTGAGGTTGTGTGGCAGGAACCATTTGGAGATACGAGTGCTCTGGTAGCACCATGTACCCCACAAAGCTAATCTCTGAGGAGACACATGCCCAGCAGGGGTGATTAGGCTGATGATTGGATTAGACAGGATGGGGTTAGAGGCTGTGGGCAAAGCCCTCGTGCAGTCCCATGTCTGGGCACTAGTGATTTCCCACAGCAACTGGATACAAAGACAGTGCTCATCCCCATGGCTGCTGCTCAGGGGTTCTGTTGGCATCTCATGAGGTCTGGAATTTCTGAGGGATTCAGAAAACCCAGCAGTAGCTGAATGGATCATAGTGGAGTCCTCCTTCCATGGACAGGATGTGCCCTAACCAGAGTAGGGTTTGACCCAGGATTCCCAGCACCCGAAGGGACATAACACTATCTGTGCTGTCCTTTCATTTTCATTGTTTTAGATCCAGTAAATGATGTTTAAAATTCGAAAGTTGGAGTGCCTGCATTAATGGGATCATAACAGATCAGCAGCGCCTCATTAAGAACTGGGGGAAGGAGAGGAAGGCAACGACATGGCCACCTCCTCCTGATAAGATCTGTGTCCCTGGGACATGTGAGGGGAAGCTGTCACTGATGTGAGGAGATTGTGTGGGGAGCTCTGACCATGGGATGTGATCTCTGGGCCAGGGGCTGCACCCAGGCACGAGGGCTGAGGCTGAAGCAGAGCCAGTGGATCCAGCAGCCATCCCCAAATCCTTTCCCCTCGTGCTGCTGTGTCAGCGCTGTTCCTGCTGGAGGTAGGAGTGCAGGGATGGCCTAGTGGGAGATTCCTGTCTAGGGTCAGGGCTGGAGGGCTGGGAGCCTGTCCTGGGCACTGCAGGGGTGGGGGTTCTTCCTGGGGCTGGCATGGGGCTGTGTGGACAGATGGGAAATGCTGGGAGTGCTGATGTCCCCTATTTCCCTCTGGTTCCCCATCTGTCCCTAGGAGGCGGTGGGAAAGGGAGCAGGCAGCTGCTGGGAGCAGGATCATTCACCATGGAGGAGAACAGCACAACAAACCTCACCCTGAACAACACCGCTTATGGAGCTCTGGACTGGGAGGAAATGATCAGATTGGAATGCTCCAGCATTCCCTACAGCCTGATTGCCTTTGCAGAGGTGTGCCTGGGGATTTCCCTCTGTGGGCTGGCAGGGAATGGGGTGGTCTTGTGGTTCCTGGGCTTCCACACAAAGCAGAGCCCTTTCACTGTCTACATCCTAAATCTGGCTGTTGCTGACTTCTCCCTGCTCCTCCTGTTCCTCCTGCTTCTGTTGGCTTTTCTGTCCGTAGTGGCATTTTGCACATCTTTGCTTCCTTTTATTCATCACTATCGGCATTTTGTGTTTGCCCCTCTGGGCCCTCGCCGGCGTTTTTGTTTCCTCCCTCTACCTCACCTACACCTACACGGAGGACTCTGAGACCGTCCTTGCAGGTGTGGCCCTCGCCATTTCCGTGGCTTTTTCCCTCATGATGTCGGTTTCCAACCTGTTCCTGTTCCTCAAGCTGCGCTGTGGCTCCCGGAGGCGGCAGCCAGGGAAGCTCTTTGTGGCCATCCTGCTCAACATCCTGCTGTTCTTCGCCTTTGCCATCCCTTTCTGCGTGGAGGTTTTCCTCAATCTCCCTGATTCTGGTGGTTTATTCCCAGGACACCCCTCTTTTTTGCTGGCACTGCTGAACTGCACCCTCAACCCGGTGATTTACGTGCTGGTGGGGAGCTGCCGGCGGCGCCGCTTCCAGCGCTCCGTCAGAGTGGCTCTGCGGAGCGTGTTTGAGGAGAAAGCCGGGAGCGACGAGGGGAGCCACGGCCCTGGGGACACTGTGGTGGAGGTGACAGCTCTGTGAGGCACTTCTGGACATGTGGCACCTCAGCGACAGCCTGAAGTATGGAAACAAGGGCACTCCAAGCCGTGCAGCCAGGCTCGGTCCAGTTCCCCCGCTGTGTTTCTTCCCCATGGAAGTACCTCGCTGCCACATCCATTGGGAATAAACTCTGTGGATGAAGCAAAGTCTGCAAAAATGGGCAGAGCAAGGGGTGTTGGCTTGGGCATGGTGGGATTTGGGTGTAAGGGGGTAAGAGATGGGTGAAAATTGCAATATGGCTAAAAGGGAGAGGAAAAAGAGAAAGAGAGAGAAAGGGGAAATGGAGAAAGGAGGATAATGAGAGAAAAATATAGAAAAAATACAACAAAGGAAAAAGACAACTACACAAGAGAATGAATGGGAAAGAAACAAACAAAAAAAAAAGAAAGCACGTGAGAAAGTAAAAAATAAATTTTGAGAATGACAAAGGATTCACTTGGACAGGACAGATGAAGAAGGATATCCCCGTGTGTTAAGTCCCCATAAATAGCTGGGAGCCGGTCCTGCTCCCTCTGGAGTCATTGGAGGAAATGTTATTCACCTAAGCACAGCAGTGTTATACCAAAAACCATCTGGAATTAGCTGTTATGAAATAAATTTGGCTTTTCTGTCCTTTTTCAGTAGACACTGACTGGAAGGTTCTTCCTGTGCCTTAAATTTTAAAAAAATTATTTATCTGAGTTTACATTCTGTGTGTTTTTATCAGCTGATAAATCAGGTAACAACAAAAACAACAACTTTCAATACTATTTTTATCCCTTTGGGGGGGGAAAAAAACAACAAAAAAGAGAATTCTGGTCTTTTTAACAATACAAAAATGTTTTGTTTGTCCCAATGATAAAAACATTTGAGATATCAAAAAGGGAATATTTTGGACATGAATTTGTGAGTTTTTTCAAAGAAAATTACCCATATTGACTTTTTCTAATAACTTTGGTTAAAAGAATAAATGTTAGGGAGTCTGATAGAACAAATAATACCATTTTACCCTTCAAAGGATTTGGTTTAGAGAATACTTTGTTGAAAATAATGGTATTTATTTACCTTGTTCTGTTTCCTGTATTTTTCCCACTATCCTTTGATTTATTTCTATTGGTAAAGGAGATTTTAAAGCCATGGATTCTGATGTGTCCTTTTAAAGTAAGAAATTACAGCCCAATGCATTGTGTAGATAAATGCAGAGACTCTGCCAAGGGCTGGAGGAAATCAAAATAACATGCAACAATATAATAATATAAAATACTAATCTCCAGTCACGTATTTCACTTTGAAATACAAGACAAGTGAGGATGAAACTCAGTGAATAAATTTTTAAAGCAAGTTGGAAGGAGTTGAAACCCCCTTCTGCTCTGTGATGTGGAAACATCCCTGGTTCAGAGAAGAAATGGACTTGGTGGATGTGAATCTTTTCAGTGCTTGAAATGCCCACATTAGGAAGCCCAGAATGGCTCTGTGAGCCACAAAAGACTGTGTGTGTGCTCTGACATGGGATGGGAGTTCTGAGTTAAGAGGGATAGATGGATTCTCCTTCCAGGAATTTTATGTCTGCTTCCAACAGGAGGATTGTTGGTACCGATTTCATTTTCAGAGATCTGAGTGAAAAGCAACACAGAATTTATGAGTTTATTAATAACAAGGATTTATCCTGAGCAGGATTTCTTTGATGAAATTCAGACACCAAGACATTTCAGCCTTATCAAATTAATATTATGTAGTAGTCATTGGAAAGAAACAGGAAATTTTAATGTGTCCTAAATACAGGTCAGGTAAATCCTATGGTTCAGCTGCTTCTGTGCCATATGGGACACTTGAAATAATAACCCAAAGAGGGTCTTAAGAGAATGGGAACTTAAAATAATGACCTAAAATATCTACAAAGAGGGTACTGAGGGTCAGGTGAGGTGAACTTCCCTCAGTACCTCAGAGTTCCTCAGTTCTGCCGAGACATTCCAGGCAGGATTTTAGGAGGACATGGTTATCGTGTCCCGCGTTTCCCGCTCATCTCTGTCATCTGCTGAGTCTTGGAAGGCCCTCTGGAATGCCAGCCTGAGGGTGAGCCTGAATTTGCGATCCCTGTAGCTTCCCACCAGGAAGTAAATGACAGGGTTGAGGGTGCTGTTGACGCAGGACAGCACAAAGCCAATCTCTGGGGAATACAGGAACTTGAGGCCCAGGAAGTCCAGGAGGATGAGGACACTGAGGGGCACGGCAAAAATGAGGAAGAGGAGGATGGTGAGCATGATGACGGTGAAGAGCCGGCCTGTTTGGAAGGGCTGGGAGCTGCACTTGACCCGCAGGAAGAGGGTGAGGCTGAAGAGCAGCATGAGGGGCGCGCAGACGAGGAAGTCCAAGGCTCCGATGGCGATGAGCAGGCGCTGGCAGACCCTGCGAGAGGGGCGAACGGTGCACAGAACATATCCCAGAGTGTTCAGGAGCAGGGACAGGGCCCAGAGCAGGCCGGACACCACGGCAGACAGGTGCTTCGGGCGGTGCGTCCGGCACCAGATGGGGGACAGCACGGACAGGCAGCGCTCCATGCTGATGGCCGTCAGCAGGTACAGGCCCGTGCCGTACATGAAGAGATCCAGGAAGAGGAATATCCCGAACTGCACGCCCACGTTGAACTGCATCAGGTACTGCACGGTCTCCACGGCGATGCACAGCAGGTACCCGAAGTCAGCAGCCGCCAGGTTCAGGATATAGACGGTGAAGTGGTTCCTGCGGATGCGGAAGCCCAGGTACCACAGGACCAGGCCGTTCCCCACCATCCCACAGGCAGCACTCAGCAGGCAGAAGCTCTCCATGAACTTGAGGACAGCGTAGGATGGCTCGGGTTGTCCCACAGCCCCGCTCTGGTTGGTCCCAGGAGCATGGATGGCTGTGGTTGGAAGGATGATTGGTGGGGTTGAGGGTCTCATAATGGGTGATTCAGACCTGGGAGCAGAAAGGGGAGCGGTGGTAACTCCAGGGTGACTTTTCCTTGGTTTGTTCCAGGGCTATGTAGCTAGAACTTGATTTCATGGAACCTCAAAATAAATTGGTTTGGAAGGGACCAAGAACCTAGAGTAACAGGACAAAGGGTAAAGGCTTCACACTGACAGAGTGTGGGTTTAGATGGGATATTGGGAATAAATTCTTCCCTGAGAGGGTGGTGAAGCTCTGGCACAGGTTGGCCAGAGAAACTGTGGCTGTCCCATCTGTGGAGGTGTCCAAAGCCAGGCTGGAGCACCCTGGGATAGTGGAAGGTGTCCCTGTCCATTGCAGGGGGCTGGAACTGGATGATCTTTAAGGTCCCTTCCAGCCCAAAGCACTCTGGAATTCTGTGATAGTTTTTTATATTGATGAGTGATTTCTATTTTAATAAAGTGCCATTTGATGTGGTTCTCCTGGGTCCCATGTACAGTAACAAATAAACATTTTGGTCTGGCAGAGCCCTCAGCTTCTCCCTCAGAAGCTGCAAGAACCACATGTAAGAAACCACAGGTTATCTCATCCTCACAGGACACGAGAGTTGTGGCTCTGATAACTTTTCCATAGGTTAAGTGACTGTTTCCTTCCCCATGGTACTGAGAGAAATTGAGAATCTTGGGGGTGAAAAAAAATGGGTTTAACACCTTTTTTATGGTCTAATGAAATCAAATACAGTGGTTCTTCTGCTGTCTCCCAACCAGTTGTTAATTTGACATGGAAGGCAGAGAAGTTAAAAAGAGGATAGGAACAAAAGACGGGGTTTTCTGGGAAGATGTGAATCACTGACCCAGCATGAATCTTCTGTTCTCTCTTTGTGGTGCAGCAGCACACATGGAGACAGACTTCCAAAAGCACCCAGAATGTGACAGACTGAATCACTGCTGTTCCATCCCAGCACTCCAGGCACACTGACCCCATGGACAGAGGGAAAAGAAGTGTTTAGTGCAGGGAATTTCAAGGCCAGGTAGGATGAGGCTTGGAGCAACCTGGGCTAGTGGAAGGTGTCCCTGCCCATGGCAGGAGGTGGGACTGGATGGGCTTTAAGGTCCCTTTCAGCCCAAATTATTTGAGGATTCTATGATTTCCTTTAGGATTGATTGAAACCAGGGAACTTCTGGCACTGCAGAGCTGGATGATCCCATCCTCAGCTTTTATGGCACCTTGAGCACTTCTAACATGAACATTGTGGAGAGCAGCCCTGAGGCTGTTCCTCCCTCACAGCCTGCTCCAGGGCTGGCCACAAATGATCACATTTTTTTCAGAAATTAGCAGAAGAGTTTTGTGCAGCTTTTCTTCTGCAAGAACAGAGGAAAGCCTGGTGGTTAAGTGGTTTCCTGGCTTCCGTGCAACCAAATTTCCTCTTGATCTGAAGAGAGTGTGGACATTTATTGTCACCTAAGTTCTGTCTGAGCCCACTGCAGCCTCCACAGGTGCATCTCTCTCCACTGGGGATCCAAGGAATGACAGGTGATAATTCCCAATGTTAAATGGCTTTGTGCCATTGATCATCTAATAGAATCATGGAATGGTTTGGGTTGGGAGGGATCTTAAAGCTCATCTTGTTCCAATCTCCTGCCACAGCCAGGGACACCTTCCACAGACCAGGTTGCTCCAAATCGCTGCCAGCCTGGCCTCAGACAGTTGCAGGAATAAGGCAGCCACAGCTCCTCTGGGCAACCTGTGTCTCACCACCCTCACAGAGAAGAATTTCCTCCCAAGATCTAATTCAAATCTACCGTCTTCCAGTTTAAAACAATTCCCCTTTGCCCTGTCACTCCAGGCCCTTCTCCAAAGTCCCTCTCCAGCTGTCTTGGAGCACCTTTAGGCACTAGAAGGTTCTGTATGTGCATAAAGACTGCCAGGAACAGAAATGGCTGCCATGGGTAAATGACAAAACATCAATAGTTTTGCCTTCTGCTGTAATAGAAGTGATGAAATCCCTCTCTTCTGCAGACCGTGAAGAGGAACACTGCAAAAGTCACTCATTATTCTCATTTATTTATCATATTCCCTTGGAAAGACTGAATTCCTGTTTCCAAGACACATTCAAGACATGGTTCCACTTCCTTATGTAACTAATAAGTGAAAACTCTCCTCAAACAGCAGCAGCCTGAGTCCAGGTGATCTTTTTCTCCCTTGAGATTAAACATCCTCCATGTGATTTGCCTGCAAATCTTGGCTGTAGTTCCTGAAGCAGAACAACCCTGACCCCACAAAGGTGTCTCAGACTATGGACAGAAAGTTCTTCTGCTGTAATGCCAGGTCTCTGAGTAATGATTTTTATATTACAGAGGTGCATTTAGAGCAGTTCAAGAGCACTTATACAGGAACAAAAGTCCCTGGAATGAAGCTTTCCTTATATTGAAAATTATACCATCAATCCCTGACCTACAGCAAATTTCTGTCCAGCAAAGGAAGTAAATTTTTTCTCTTTTTTTCCTCCATTGTTTTTGTTTCTCCTCCCTTCCCCAAAGCCTGACAAACCATCAGAGTGCAACATCAAAGACCCACCTGAGAATTTCTCACCTTCTTTGCGTTCCTGGGAATTTCAGCGCCTGTGCCCGGCAATGTTGTCCCCTGGATGGTGTGACGTAGGGTGCAGCTCGAGTCCTTGTGTCATCCTGCAGTGCTGGGCTGGGCAGCCACTGTTTAAAAAGCCATGGTGTTTTCAGCGTGACCCTCCAGGCAGCCAATCATTCATGGGGGAAATACCTCCCCTGTGTGGGCATGATCACTCAGATTTGAACCACTTCCCCCTCCCCTCTTTGCAGTGTCACGGAAACATTATTTTTTTACTACTTCTCCCTTCCTCAGCCATGAGTTCTTGCAAGAACTGTCCATGCAGACTTTGCACTGGTGTTGTGTCCTGCTTGAGGCCCTGAGATGCTCTGGTTTCACAGCCCCTGAAGATGAGGTTTTAGTGCTGCTCAGGTAGAGAAATTTTAAGTTCTCTCCCATAACATCTTTGCTGGATGTTTCACAATCTCCCTCAGCACTTCTCATTCCCTCCTGTCCCTCCCCACTTGTCACACACACACCACCACAGTGGGTCCTCCTCTGACCCGCAGCCTCTCCTAGCACAGTCCAGCACCTTATGGGATGTCTACTGCTTCATCCAACCTTGCACCCAAACCTTCCACCTCAGCAGTTCCAGATGCCCAAACCCTGCTCGTGCTGCCCTCAGCATGGAGCTCTGGGGTCAGGAGATCTTTCAGTGCACCTTCACACGCCACAGGTTTTCAGCACAGTCTTCAACACCTCAGGCACTTCCGATTTCACAAAATCCCTCCAGCCCCATGCCTTTCACTTCCAGTTTCACAAACTCCCCCTGAAGAGAGCTTCAGGCTCTTCCTCACCTTGTGTTTCCTAAACAGACAGAACCCACCACTACCCACCCACAACATCCCATCCTGTCCATGCACACTCCATGTCCATAATCCACCCCAATCCAAAGGGTGTGGAAACAGAGAAAACACATTTCTCCTTTCCTGACATCCTTACAGGGAACTGTTTTGTCCCTCAGTCCCTTGTGCCAGGGAAGTAAAGGGACAGGAGTGTGACCTGTGGCCACCCAAATGGCTGCCATGTGTGTCAGTGAGCACAGGAACGGGCAGATCCAGCCCAAATTTGCTTAGCAGGTCAGAAATGCGTTTGTACATCTTCAGCTTCTGTTGTCATCTGTTCTTCCTCTTCCTTTCCCAAAGATTTTAAGACTGTTTTTACTTTCTTACCCAATCCTATTTCCTACAGTGGTTACTGGCAACCCTCATTAACCTGGCCAGGACTTCAGGCTATGGCATAAAATGATATTTAAATTAAAATACTATTTTTATCCAGAGCACTATTTAATCTCCTCATTAATTTGAGTATTTCAATTTTCTCTGCATGAATTGCTAGCATTCCATGTTGGGAGACATTCAAAATGCCTTTGTTGTTATTGGGACATTCTGAATTTCAGTAAATGTCAGCAAAACAGAGGGATGGGCAGTGGATGAAACTATTTATTGATGCACCTAAATCTCAAGCTGAAAATACACAGTACGCTTCAGAGCAGTGATGAGTTGGAGCTGCAGTAATACACAAATTCATCAAATTCTGGTATGGTTTGGGTGGGAAGGGACTTTAAAGCTCATCCAGTTCCACCCCCAGGCATGGGCAGGGACACCTTCCACTATCCCAGGCTGCTCCAAACTGTCCTGGAACACTTCCAGGGATGGGGCAGCCACAGCTTCTCTGGGCACCCTGTGCCAGGGCCTCAGCACCCTCACAGGGAAGAATTTATTCCCAATATCCCATCTAAACCCACCTTCTGTCATTTAAAGCCATTTCCCCTTACTGATTGGGTGACTAGATCCATTTATTTCCAGAGGAAAGCCTGGAGTGGCAAAGGCTCAACTCAGCTGACTTCCACAGATGTACAAGAGCTGACTTCCTCCCCTCCCTTAGTTTCCCAATTTGTAAAATAAGGATTTTTTTTTTACTTAATCTACTTCACTGACGTTTGCTGAAACATTGCAAGTTCTTGCAAAAGGCTTTATTCCCTGGGTTACCAGTGATCAAATTTCATGGAAAACACAGACTTGAAGGGTCATCCAGAAGTGACCCAAGCCACCCTCTGTCTCTCTTCTACTTACTACTAGAAACCTTTCAGATTATTTTTCTTTTTTTCATGAGGGCTTGTGGAGTTTTTTTGGGATACACAATGATTTAAAAAATCCTCACAATTTTATTATTACTCACAGTGCCATAAAGCCTAAGCTGTGGACCTAAGGTTTGGGAAACACACAAAGCATGGATTAATGTCAGAGTCTGGGAATGTTAACTTGACCAGGCACACCACATGCTTGTCCAATTTAATATTCAGCTGATCTATTGGCTGTTACTTCCAAGAAACATTGAATTGCTAAGGTTGGAGAAACCCTCCAAGGTCATCGAGTCCAACCATTCCCCAGCAGTGCCACCAGTAATGTGTGTCCCCAAGTGCCACATCCACAGGTTTTAAATCCCTCCAGACTGATGGTGACTGCACCACTGCTCTTGGTAAACTGTGCCAGGGCTGCACCACCCTGTGAGTGAAGAAATTTTTCCTAAAATCCAACCTAAACTTCCCCTGGCAGGATGGGATTAATTTCTTCTCCTTCCCACGCTGAGCATTCACACTTCTCTCCTCCTGCCCCAAGAGCCCTTGAGCTGGGAGATTTCCTTGGAGAGGGTGGAGTAGGTGTCTGTAAACAGGGAATTCAGCCCTGGAGGAGGGAGATTTCCTTGGAGAGATTTGAGGAAAGTTACTCAAACAGTTTTTTTCTCTCTGCATGCTGGGCTGTCTGTGCACCCTTCAGTGCCCATGCTCCCTCCAAGCAGCTCTAACATGGGCAGGAAAAGCCAGGGCACACTGGGTGATAAAGGAAAGCAAGGAATTAAATGAGGTGGGATTAAAAAAGGCATCTCCTAAGCAAGTGTTGGAAGCTTTTCAGAAGCTGTTCTATGTTCTTTAAAGCCTCTACCAGGAAAGGGAGATGTTGGGGACATAAAACCTCACAGCTCTTATACAAAAATTAGATCTCCAAACACAGAGAAGGTAAGTTTTCCAGGATCTTTCACTTTCCTCTTTTCTTTCCTTCTCCTGATTTCCTTTCCTCTTTCCCCCCCCTTCCTCTTGACAAAGGTGAAAATGCAAAAAGAAATTTCCCCTGAAGTTCTCAACTATCTCTGTCTCTCTTTGGCTCTAACCATGCGCACAACTGGTTTTGCAGTCCCAAATCAGGTTATTGAATTCTTCTTCAATTAACCACCTGAGATTTTAGGGGGAAACCTTTGCAATAAGAGGGTGGTACAATCCTTATCCTTTTTGTTTTTTAAATTATAACAGTCCACATTGTATTTATTTCCTATTCCAACTGATTGCACTATATCATGTACCTCTAGTCAGTGACTGAAAATATTATTTTAGAGGTAAGACCTCCCTTTTAACCCCTTTCTTGAGTATGTTTTACCTCCTGTCAGTAAAACTGCAAGCACAGGAGAAGTCACAAACTTTCCCAACTTCCTCTTTAGGCTTCACTTTTTCAAGTTGGAGAGCAATTTTGGTTTTTCTACATTTCAGCATTTCCTGTGGGTGCTTGATCAGCTTTTTGCCTCTACAGGAGTTTCTGATTTTGCTCTATTTTAAAATAAAAAAAAAATAGGAGCCTGGATCAGATGGATCCAATCCCAAAGGGATCCAGTGCGTGGCATCCCTGCCCATGGAAGTGGGGTTGGAACTAGATGGTCTCTAAAGTCCCTTGCAACCCAAATGACTCCAGAAGTCTATGATTCTATGGCTGTGTCTCATACAAGGCAAATTAAATATGTAGAGGGGGAAGAACAACAAAAAACCAAATAAAAAAAACAAAATAAATTTTAAAAGAACTTGATAAACTTAATTCTAATCCTATGTATTTCTAAGAGAGAATGTACTTCTGATAAAGAATTTTTAAGAATGAAAAAACTGATTAATCATTTTGTCTAACTTTCCACATTTCCAGGCTCTATACTGCACATTGCCCACTAGATTGGCACAGAACACTCCAGCAGCATGAAGGAATTCATCCTCCTGGGCCTCTCAGAGAACCAAGGGGTGCAGAAAATATATTTTGTGGTGTTCCTGCTTTTCTATATGTTCACAGTGGCAAGAAATCTCACCGTTCTCACTGTGACAAGCAGCCGGTGCCTGAACTCCCCCATGTACTTCTTCCTCTGCCACTTTTCCTTTGTAGATGTTTGTTACTCCTCTGTTGCAGCTCCCCAAATGACTTCTGGCTTCCTGGTGGAAAACAACACCATCTCCTTTGCAGTTTGCATAGGGCAGCTCTTGGGGCTTCATTTTTTTGGCTGCACAGAGGTTTTCATCCTGACAGCCATGGCCGTGTGCCGGCCCCTGCACTACCCCGCGCTCACGTCCCGCCGCCTCTGCGGCTGCATGGTGGGGTCTGCTGGGTGGGGGGATTCCTGCATTCACCCTCCAGACCCTTCCCACTGCCCTGCTCCCTTTCTGTGGCCCCAATAAAGTCACCCACTACTTCTGTGATGCCCGCCCCCTGCTCCCCTGGCTTGTGCCGAGGGCCTGGCCACGGTGGCCAGCAGTGGGGTCATATCCCTGAGCTGCTTCCCACCCTGGTCACGTCCTGCGTGGTCATCCTGGTTTCCCTGAGGGGCCAAACACTGGCAAGGTGGCACAAGGGTCTGTCCACGTGTGGGTCCCACATCACTGCGGTGATCCTGTGCCTTGGACCCAGCACTTTTGTTTACATCCCCCATCCAGTGGCTTGTCCAAGGACAGGATGTTCTACATGCTCATCACACCCATGCTCAACACCCTCATCTACCCCCTGCGGGATGGGGAGGTGAAGGGAGCCATGAGGAAACTGTGCAGGAGGGAAGGGGGAAGCAGAAATGGGAAGGGGTGGGGCTGTGGTCATGTTCCCAAAGGATCAGAGAAAATCAAGCATGTTTTGCTGAAATTTCTTCTGTGACAATGACCCAAAATGGGCCTTTCGAAGATCCTGTTGGCTCTGCTGTAACTAGGAAGGCACTGAAAGTTCTTTGTATCATGGGAAAGACATTTGGAACTCTGGCATTCCCTTCCTATTCCTTGTCAATGAGCACAGGCCCACACCAAGGTCTCCTGAGCAGCTGCAACATCAGTGCTTAAATACAGTTAAAAATACTGAAAATATTGTCCAGGTAGAACACCCCATAAGAAACAAAAAGAAAACCCAAATAAATAGTAAGAGTTAGTTGGGTGTTTTGCTGATGAAGGAACAGGAGGGGAAACTTCTCCCCTTCCTCTCCCACTTCAGCAAATCTTTTCTGCCCTGTTCCAGGTCAGGCTGGATGGGGCCTGGAGCAACCTTGTCTGGTGAAAGGTGTCCCTGCCCATGGCAGGGAGTTGGAATGAAATGGTCTTTAAAGTACCTTCCAGCCCAAACAGCTATTCTGCAATTCCATAAATATTCTATAATTCTATCTACTTCACCCATCTCTGCCCAAGACAGCACTAAATAAAATAAATGTATTTTTAAATGTTTTGGAGGTGAGCAACAGTAGGGTTTTTTTAGAGATCTCTCTTCTGGGTGCTGCTGAGAAAATATTCACCCATAGCTTATGGAAGGTGTCACTGGAAAGAGTGTCAGGCTCCTCTATACTTTGCAAAGAATTCTTACAAGAATTTCATATTTGAGCTCAGAAGTTGCTTCTGTGCTTTACAGTGTCAGTAAAAATACCTGCTGAGCAAGGAAGGCTCACCACAAACTTCTGTGCATTTTTGAAGTGATTTCCTGAATTACTTCTTGTTTTAAAGTTGTAAGTCAGATGTCTAAGAGATAACACCAGTGATATTTTTGCTTTGTGCTGTCAATGTGTAAGTTAGTAAGAAATAAGATTGTAGGTGAGAAATACTGGCTTAGGACAGAAAGCAAAATTTGTATCCATTTACATTAATTTATATAAATGTCCTATGTAAGAGACACCTTTACTCTGATGTCTCTCTCCAAGGATTACACTAATAACTACCCAAGGAACAATTTTAGCTCCTTGCCCACTGATGATTTCTGACAAAACTCCCTTTGCCTCTGGGATCTCATTACTCCTGACAGCCTTGTGCTTCTGTTGTGTGATTTACTTGAACTATTTCTGCTACAGAAATAATTGTGCTTGAAGATGCTCCTGGAGGTTGTTGGGTTTTTTGGTTTTTTTTTTTTTTTTTTTTATCATAATGGGAAATACAGAAGGTTGGGCTGTTCTTTTCAGGGCTTAGAGTTGGCAGAGATACAGAGCTGCTATCACAACTTCTCAGCAGCACCTTGCAGAGAATTTCTAATGGAACTGAGAGGTTCTGATGGAACCTCCTGAAGTGGTTTGGGGAGGTCGTCAGAGGAGCGACAACAAGTGAGCTCTGTGGAAGTGTTCTGGGATTGTTCCTTTGTTTTGCTCAGGCCCCACTGAAATCCTACCTTTGCAAAGCAGCATTGCTGGTGAGTGACTTTTGGGAGGTCTATTTTATGACTTAGAAAAAAATAATTTAAAATCAGTTACAGATTTAGAATTAAAAATTAAAAATCAGTTACAGGTTTAGAATCCCAGAATGGTTTGGGTTGGAAGGCTCATCTTGTTCTGACCCCCTGCCACGGGCAGGTCCATTGACCAGGTTGCTCAAAGCCCTGTCCAGCTTGGTCCTGAGCACTTTCAGGCATATCACACTCTAGTGATCCTGGTGTTCTGCATGGGAATGCTGTAAGGGGGACTTGGAGGTGTTTGTCAGTAAAGCAGCAACATTTTGTTCACGACCCCAGTGTCACTGCAGGTGTATTTGTGGGGTGTTCCACACCACAGCCAGGACATGGGTATTATTTCTACCACCCTTCTCAGCTAAATAATCAGAGCTTGTTATTACACGTCAGTGACATATTCTGGCTTGGCTTTCACTGTAACTCCTTCAGGGAAGCATTGGATTTAAACTAAAATTGTGGCAAAAAGACAGCAGAAGAAACACAGTGGATATTCATACCAGAGGACAATGTGTGTGTCCTGTTAATGTCTAATGATTTGGCCTTTTCGATCTTTTAAGGCAGCTTTTTTCAATGCCATTAGCATCATAGACATCTGGTTTCTTACTTGTAGCCTCCTGCTTGCTGAGTTATAAACTCCTCGGCAGAAATGAGCAGCAAAGGAATTTCCTGGAGGGATTTTAAATGGACACGTGCATTCCTCTGCTGGTCCCATTTTAACCTACAAAGTGAGTGTATCTACTGAAAAACTTTTAAAAATTCATTTAAAAAATATAGAGGTGAAGAAGCCATGCAGAGTTTTGCAGCTTCTGCTGTGTTAGAAACCCCAATTTCTCCAGTGAGGAACTTCCCAGACCCGGTTTCTGTGCATGTATTCCCAGTTCCAGAGTGGATAAGCTAACTGGAGAGCTCTTTCCTCACTTTAGAGGAGTGTCATTAGGATGAGAACATGGAACAGCTCATGCTTGAGAATAGCAGCATTTGCTTGTAGTCACTTCAAATTTCCAGCAGGTAAAAGGACAGCACAGCATTTTTCCAGCATTAATGGCTCTTGTTATCTGAGAGCAGGATGTGCTGGAATCACCATTCCTGAAGGGATTTAAAAGCAGTATGTAGCACTTGGGGACATGGTTTAGTGGAGGGCTTGGCAGTGCTGGGGGGAGAACTGGGCTCAATGGGGGCTTTTCCAACTTTAACAATTCCATAATTCTGTGATTTCTCCCTGACAGAATGTGAGCACACCAACCATGATGCAGGAAAATAGTAGTCAGAGTGAGTTCAGGGGAGAAGGTCAATGTGGAGGGGCGGGCCAGAGACCTGAATAGGGGCAGAAGAGGGAGAAAGTGCAAACTCTGTTTTTTGTCATTTGTGACATGACACTATGCTTTTTGCAGAAGCAAATGCATCCTGCTCACACTATCCACAAGCCTTGGAGCTGTAGCACATTCCTTTCCCTTCCTGGCCACCTCCCCACCAGTGCCATGGCAGCCTGAGCTGCAGCAATGGCACAGGACAACTCCTCCTGGGTGACTGAATTCATCCTCCTGGGGCTTTCTGACAGGCAGGAGCTGCAACTCCTCTTCTTCACCCTCTTCCTCCTGGCCTACACCATGGTCCTGCTGGGCAATCTCCTCATCATTGTGACAGTCAGGACTGACCCCAAGCTCTCCTCACCCATGTACTTCTTCCTCTGCAATCTGTCCTTCATCGATATCTGCTACACCTCTGTCACCATCCCCAGGGTGCTGGTGGCCCTGCTCTCAGGGCACAAGGCCATTGCCTTTGAGGGCTGCATGGCCCAGCTGTTTTTCCTGCACTTTGTGGGTTCCTCGGAGATGTTCCTCCTGACGGTGATGGCGTTCGACCGCTACACGGCCATCTGCAGGCCCCTGCACTACACGGCCATCATGGCCCGCGGGGCCTGCTGGGCGCTGGTCGCTGCCTGCTGGGCCGGGGGCTTTATCCACTCCACTGTCCAGACTGTGCTCGTGCTCCAGCTGCCCTTCTGCGGCCCCAACACCATCCACAGCTACTTCTGTGACGTGCCGCCCGTCGTCCGCCTGGCCTGCGCTGACACCGCCCTCACCGAGTGGCTCATGGCCTCCAACAGCGGCCTCATATCCCTGGGCTGCTTCCTGGTGCTGGTGGCCTCCTACGCGCTCATCCTGGCCAAGGTCCGGGCCCGCGTCTCCCAGGGGAACTGGAAGGCGTTGTCCACGTGTGCCTCACACGTGATGGCCGTCACCCTGCTCTTCACGGCCTGCATCTTCACTTATCTGCGGCCTGCTGGGACCTTTCTCACCAGCAAGTATGTCTCTGTCATCTACACGATCTTCTCACCCATGATGAACCCTCTCATCTACACCCTGAGGAGCAGCGAGGTGAAGGAATCCATGTGGAGACTCTGGAAGTGCTGCAGAGCCTTCTGAGACGGGCTGGGTTGGCAGAACCCTGGAATTACACCCAGAGTTACACCTGGAGACACATTCCTACTCTACTCCTACACAATAATGACTTAGTGGCTAAAGCCCACAGACTTCAAATTATGTACAAATGCATTTCTACACACGTGTTACTGTTAATATTAAAAATCCATGCTGAAAACCCCAAACTTCCTAAACACTTTCACTCATGTGGGATAATAATTTTCAAATAAATAAATGAATCCAGAGTGAGGCTTGTCTTCCTCTCTGACATGATTTTCCTGTGCTGTGACAGCAGATGGCAGAGGTACATGCACTAAGTGTCCCCAAATCCACCCACCAACACTTTAAGACAGAGACAGCGCAGATTCTGCTTGTAGGGTTTCCTTTAGACATATGCGAATATTTTTAGTCATAATTCTCTCACAGAAGTGAATTATTAAAATCATACAAGGCAAAATATATAGAAGGAGGAGGAGTGAAGATGGCCTCTGGACAAGGGCATGGAGGCAGGACACGTTAGTCATAATTCTCTCACAGAAGTGAATTATTAAAATCATACAAGGCACAATGTATAGAGGAAGGAGGAGGAGTGGAGATGGCCTCCAGACAAGGGCATGGAGGCAGAACAAAAGGGAATGGCTTCACACTGACACAGAGTGGGTTTGGATGGGATATTGGGAAGAAATTCTTTCCTGTGGTGGTCTGGCATCGGTTTCCCATGGCTGCACTGTCCCTAGAAGTGTTCCAGGCCAGAGGGAATGGCTTCACACTGACACAGAGTGGGTTTGGATGGGATATTGGGAAGAAATTCTTCCTTGTGGTGGTCTGGCATGGGTTTCCCATGGCTGCCCTGTCCCTAGAAGTGTTCCAGACCAGCTTGGATGGGGCTTGGAGCAATGTGGGATATCAGGGATAGCGGAAGGTGTCCCTGCCCATGGCAGGGGTGTGGAATGGGATTGTCTATAAGGTTCCTTCCAACCCAAACTGCCTCTGTGAGGGCAGCAGTTACATCACCAAATCCATCAGGGATAGAAATTCAGTGGTTGTCATGAGAGGAAGACCATCAAATTCTTTGTGTTAGAATGGTTTAGGATTGGATTCATCAATAAAATCATGGAATTACTGAGGTGGGAAAAGCCCTCTAAGATCATCAAGTCCAACCATTCCGTAGGGCTACTCAGGCCACCACTAACCAATGGCCACCACTAATCCATGTCTCCAAGTGCCACATCCACAGAGCTTTTAGATTCCTTCAGGGTTAGTGACTCTACCACTGCCCTGGGCAGCCTGTTCCAGGGCTGGAAAACCCTTCCCATGAAGGAATTTTTCCCAATATCCAATCTAAATTGATGCACAGGAAGTGAAAGGATTTCCACTTTGCCTGTCTCTCCTCACTGTCTTAAATTAGGCCTCACTCCCACACTGTGGGAAGAGGAGGATCAGAAGCATCAGTGAGTCATTGATCTTCCTGGTTAAAAGAGATTTCCAAACATCTCCCATCCTTGTGAAAATAAGATTTCTTTTTCATTGTGAATTTCCACTCAGGATCATCACAGAATGGCTTGGGCTAGAAGGGAGCTTTTTTTTTAGTATTAGAGAAAAATGTTGAAAAATGAAAATGTTCTTTAGGTCAATTAGGGTAAATTTCAGTTGAGGAAAAAATGCATGAGTGTGATAATTTTTTAACATTCCAATAAAGCTTGTATAAATATTTTATTTATAAATCAATGCAAGGCACACTGGAGCTATGGTCCACTTATTTTGTGGGTGTCAATTTGTTCACCAGGTATAAATTGGCATCAACAGTGAACTGATTTGAAATAATTGCTCCAATTTTGATAAAATAAATAAAAATTTCATATTTTTGAGAGTGGGGATATCAATACATGGGGCTTGGAGCACCCTGATCCAGTGGAATATGTCCCTGCCCATTGCAGGGGGTTGGAATGGGATGAGCTTGAAAGTCCCTTCTAACCCAAACCATTGTATGAAGACAAACAATTTAATATAATTGATTTTTCTCCCCTGGAAACATCTTGGGATGACTTTAACAAGGCCTCAGAAGATGCTGTTAAAAAGTTGGTGCCCGAGAAATTGCAAAGGTGCAGCTTTGGCAGCTGAGTTTGTCCCTGTGTGTAAATTGGCTCCACTGCGCACCATTAAAATACTGAGTTCTTTCTCTCATGGAAATTATCAGCTCTATGAGCTCATCCTCAGATTTATTGCCTTCACCTAGAGGACAGTGGAAAATGGCCTCAAAGGAAACAAAATCCTTTGAGAACTGGCAGGCTCTCTAGAATGGTTTTGTTAAATCCCAAGAAGCCTGAAGAGATCCCAGGCTAATCAATTTTATTTAAAGACTATGAGACTGAAACACAAATGGACATCAGAGAAAAGGGAGCATTTTCAACAGACTCTAATCAGTCTGGGCTTATCACAAGCATTCCTAGATGGAAATCTCAAACAGTGACAAAGCTGGGTAGTCCCAGAAGTGGACAAAAATCAAATCACTTTGGTTGTATTACAGTGGGGATGGCAGGGAGGAATGGACAAGAGGGGTCTAATCCAGCATGTCATCTATTAGTGCACATCTGGATTTTGCAAGTAGAGATATTTTTGTTGTTGTTTGTTTTGAGGGTTTTTAAAATGAATTTTTATAATAAAATATAATGCAATATAATTTTTATGTATTTACCTCAAGGCAGAATACTTATCTCAAAAACTACCCTTTGTTTCTACTTCTAAATAACCCAGCTAAGATTATCCCTGCAAATAAGCAACTTAGATGTGGAGCTGAGAGCTTGAGTGACTGGCACCTTGATGAGGCCAATGCATCCCACCCCAAAAGAAACATTTAAGATTTATGAGGGGATCAGAATCACAGAATTATTTGGCTTGGAAGGGAGAGGTGAGGGATTGAACTTTTTGCTGTATCTCTGGCATCTGGGTTTATAACAAAATTCCGTAATAATTGTGTAATTGCAAAACTCTGTAATAAGTGTGATGCCTAATGGTCCTTGGGCTAGCTGCAGCACACAGGGAAAGGGCTGAGCCATGGGGATTTATTCCAACCACAGCTCTGCACTCCCATGGCAGGACAGGCCTGTGCTGTGTGACCCTTGAAAAATTCCAGTCCTGGAATGGTTTGGGTTGAAATGGATCTTAAAGTTCACATTGTTCCACCCCCTGCCATGGGCAGGGACACCTGCCACTATCCCAGGCTGCTCCAAGCCCCATCCAGCCTGGCCTTGGACACTGCCAGGGATGGGGCAGCCACAGCTTCCCTGGGCACCCTGTGCCAGGGCCTCAGCACCCTCACAGGGAAGAATTTCTTCCTAATATCCAATCTAAATCCCTTATCTTTTAGTTTAAAACCATTCTCTCTTGTCCTATCACTGTTTGCCTGTGTAAGATGGGGAATCTTTTAATTTTCCAGGAGTTTGCATACACAGCAAACAGGCTGGAAGAATGATGGACAGCAAGAGTCCTTCATGTGAACAGTGCAGAATTTATGGCCAGGTATTGCTGGAATGGGAACAGGCCTGCTCCCAATCCTGGACATCACATGGGGAGTGGCACTCCCATAAATCACACATGGATGCTTAATGGGACCAGGGGGGAATGTTTTGTTAGCTCTTCAAAGTAGTGCTGGTAATTTTGATTCCTTAGATTTCCAGCCCCTTTTGGCAATGATCTGAAAAACCCCTCATACACGCAATTAAGGGAACATCCAAAAAAACTGTCAGACACACTTGTCCCCAGACGCTCCCTCATATTTATAAAACCTCATTAAAGAAGAGAGGTGCTTACTCCTGCAGCCAAGCCAGCCCCTGTGCCAGTGCTGGCAAGTGTCTGTGTGAATATTCCAACGCTGCTCTATCGGGATTCATCTCTTCCTTATGAGTGAAATCATTTTTATGTCACACATAAAAAGAAGGAAAAAGATTGTTTTGTTTCCTGGAGATACAGAAAACTGTAAATCACCTGTAATTAATTCTGTGCAGCAGTGAGTATTTCTGTGTTGTTTCTGTGCTATTTCACCTGAATGAACTCCCCATTTCACGAACAAGTTATGTCCCTTTTATTTCTGCTGAATTAACTATTTCTTATGTAGTTTAAGCCCTGACTTTGCTCCCTCTCAAGCTTCTGGGAGAACATGAGACCACAGAGAAGCCTGGCCAGATGAAATATTTTATCAATCTATTTATCTCTGCATCTCTTACAAATGAGAATGTGGTACAATATTCCCACCATCTGAAAATCAATCCCAAAGCCTCCCAAAAAGGAGGCATTTGGATTCAACTTTGCTTTCCCTCCCTCTGGGGCTGGTATGTAAATCCTTACTGTAAATACTGAGCTACATTCCATGGAGCAGTGTGGGGTAAATGGGAAGATCCTTTAATGCCACATTTAGACTTCTTTGAACTGCGGAAATGAGATGGGGGAAAGTTCAGAGAGATGCTAGAAGTACTAATGGCATTATGGAAGTCTGTAGGGTAAAATGTATAGAAAACTGGGGGGTTTTTAATGGGATGCCTACTTGTCACTTTTTAATGACAGAATCATAGAATGGTTTGGGTTGGAAAGCTCCTTGAAGCTGATTCCAACCCCCTGCCATGGGCAGGGACACCTTCCACTAGACCAGGTTGCTCCAAGCCCCATCCAAAAGCTGAAAAAAAAAACCCCAAAATGCATCTCCCTGCTGATTATGAGCAATTTAATTCTTTTCTGGCAGCATTGCTCCCTTAAAAAGTAAATTTCAGCTTCTGTTACTAATCTAGACCCTTTTAGTAGTATTATTAATACTAAGTAATTTATGTTGAAAGGAATTTTAGGAATCTATACCACACTCCCCTTGCTCAGAGAACCTTAAAAGCCCTGTTGTGCTGCCTGGGGCTGTGTCCAAGCTGGACGCCACAGGGAAGGTAATTTCAACTTCCAGCTCTTCAGTCTGAGGTGGCAACTTGCAAAAACTAACATTTTGCTTTAATCACTGTGAAGTTTAATACCTACACTTTGCCTTTTGCATTAGGAATTTGTGGGTAAAATTTAGATTTTGAGTGCGGCAATGCTTGGAATTTGACCTTCAAAACAGACCAAAAAAAAAAACCCAAACCCATAATCTTTAAAATGTGGATGAAATTGTGATTAAGTTACACCTTCTTTATTCCAGGGAAACCTCTGCCTCATTCCCACAACAAGAGATAAGATGCAGAGAATCAACCTCTCAGCAGTATCTGAATTTGTTTTTGTGGGCCTCTCTGATGCTCCAGAAATCCGTTTGCTTCTCTTTGTGCTGTTTCTGCTCATCTATTTGGCCACCATGGCAGGCAACATCACTCTCCTCGCTGCCATCAGCACTGACTCCCACCTGCACAGCCCCATGTACTTCTTCCTCGGCAACTTATCCCTGCTGGATCTCTTATGTACCACCATCACCGTGCCCAGGATGCTGGGGACCTTGCTGCTGGAGCACAAAGAGATTTCTTTCTCTGGCTGCCTGTTCCAGCACTTTTCCCTCATTGCTGTGGTGGGCACAGAGATTTTCCTCCTGGCTGTGATGGCCTACGACCGCTACGTGGCTGTGTGCCACCCCCTGAGGTACCTGAGCATCGTGAGCACGAAGCTGTGTGCCCAGCTGGCCCTGGGCACCTGGGCAATAGGGCTTCTGAACTCCCTGCTGCACACCTCTCTGGTTTTCACACTCTCTTTCTGTGGTCCTAACAAAATCCAGCAGTATTACTGTGACATTCCTCCCGTGCTGGCCCTCTCCTGCTCGTCCACCCACAGCAGGGAGTTGGTGATCCTGGTGGTGGCCGGGGTGCTGGGGAGCAGTGCCTGCGTGGTCACCGTGGTCTCTTACCTCTGTATCCTCCTGGAAATCCTGGCCAGGAAGTCCCCTGGGATCTGGCACAAGGCTTTCTCCACCTGTGGTTCTCACCTGGCCGTAGTTTGCCTTTTTTACGGGACCACCATCTGCACCTACGTCCGCCCTTCCTTCACCTATTCCCCACACTGGGATAGGGTCGTGTCCATGCTCTATGGAATGCTCACCCCGCTCCTAAATCCCATCATCTACAGCCTCAGGAACAAAGAGGTAAAGTGTGCCCTAAAAAGAGTGATCAGCCAGGTGAGAAGGGCTTCAACAAGACAAGAAAACCTCGCTGAGTCTCCACCGTCAGCTGGGTAGAAATCACAGTTTGTGACTGATCCTCTCTAACTTTCAGACATCTAAAAATTAAATGCTGGAATCCACATTCATTTTCTGGGCTGAAAACTCCTCTGGACTGAAAACTCCTTCTTTTGGCTCCCTCTGCAGTTAGAAGGGAGAGCTGTGCACTTCCAGAATTGCATGGCACAGCTTCAGGCCATTTTCACATGAGAAGAGTCCAGCTGGGAATGCTGTTCTCCACTGAGCACTGAGGAAGCTGAGGTGAGAGCAGGCAGGTGTTGGATGCATATTTTAGGGCAGGAATTCTGGGAACTGATACTCAGGCACACATAGATGCACTGTATGAAGGCAGTTTATATCCCTTTCAAAATTAAACTCCAAATATATTAAATTCTGTTTTATGGATCAGCTCTCCCCTCTCTCTCTCTCTCTCTCTCTCTCCTTGTTGCGTGTCTGTTGTTTGCTGGAATCACCAGAGTTCCACCTCTGGAGCCATGTTTGCCACTACATTTTTCCTTTTTCCCATTTTTTCTCCTTGCTGCATCAAATCCTAATGGAGAGAGAAGTGATGCTGCTTCCTGCAGCTCATCCCCCTCTTCACTACCTCTGTTCTTTGTGGAGAAGTAATAAATAATCCGTAAAAATGCTGAGATTATTCTCACTCGATTGACCCCCAAAGTTTATGATTAAATAGGTTTAATAAAATCTCTTTTATTTAGCTACATATGGCTCTGAATTTTTAAATACTTTCACTCTGTGATGAGACTTTGTATTAATTGTAGCCTTAAAGTGTCTGAAATGCAAAAGAAATTGTCAGTGTGAATGAGATTACGACTGTGAGCAGGATATTTATGAAGGAAAAAAAATCCTTGTTGCAGCTCTTCCAGGGCTCTGAATGGCAGCACAACCAGGGCACGGGAGTTGGATTTGTTTTTATGCACAACTTTACTCCTGACTAGAACCCCTGGAACATGGAATCTGTTCCAGGCTGTTGATGGCCCCCTTGGGATTTCCCAGGCACTTCCACAAGGTTCTGAGGGACTTCTGCCAACCACAGGTTGCTGGCCAGGGGCAGCTGCTGGTGCAGCTGGTGAAGGATAATGATGAAGGATCAATTATCCTTCAAATTCCTGCCATAACTTCTGCCAACCAAGTGGAGGACTAGAGAGGTGTTGGCCAAGCCATGAATTCTCCAAGATGTGGAGAAGTTGAGACAAACTGAATTGCTTTAGAAGTTTTCATTTTCTTTAAAAAGGAGGAAAGTTTCCTTCTCCTCAGCGCCCGTGAAATTATGCCTGGGGACTTGTTAGAAGGATGAGGGAGGTCCACCAGGAGCTTCCTAAGAAGGTTTTGAGATCATTAGAGTCTTCTTCAGGATGCCCAAAAGGGCTTATTAAGATGAAGGGCCTTGGGTGGCTGCTCCCTGCAGGACTGGAGAATGCTCCTCTTTCCAGAGGTGATGGAATCCAAATGCAGCTGTGTGGAGAGATGCCTAAGGATGGACATCAGCCTGTGTGCAATTCCAAACCCTGGACGCCTTTTAAAAGAGGCATCTGAATTCCAAAGTACGAAACTAGAGCCTGATTTTCAATGTGTGTCCAGATGGGAGATTTTGATGCCTCTCCTGGCTTGTGAAGGTGGAAAGGTTGGATTATCAAGTCTGATTCTGCTGCAGTTCCCTCCCTCTCCACCCACCCCAGCCATGTGCTCCCAAAAAGATCCACTGTAAGGAGCTGCTTGCTGCCAGTGGACCAAAGAAGGCTCACAGCAAAAGCTGGGATCGAGTCTTTGGGTAATATGGCAAGGAATGTGTTCCTTCTTTTCTCCTTCTTCCCCAGAGGAGCTGTGGCTGCCTCATCCCTGGAAGTGTTCCAGGCCAGGCTGGATGGGCCTTGGAGCAACCTGGTCTGATGGGAAGTGTCCATTAGAGGTTCACTCTTTGCCATCAGCTGTATCACCCCTTCACGAATCAAGGAGCTAATCCCTAAATATTCCTCAAAACCGAGACATCCTCTTTCATTTTCCTCATGCCCAGTAACCTCTGAGACTGGAAGGAGACAGCTGTGATTTTCTTTGGCACCACTGGAAGAATTTAGCAGGTTAGGATCATAACACACTCACCCAGTTTCTGCTCCTCTTTTCCCCAAGTGTCTATTTTTGGCTGCTCTTGGAAATCAATACCCCTGGACTGACTCATCAGCACAGAGATCCTCTTACATTCCTAGAAGTGGAGCTGCCCTGCTGGAACAGGGGTGGGAGTACACAGAGCACCAAGTAAATCGAGGAAAAATACTCTGTCAATGAAATTCCCACATGAGTGATCTTCTGTGCATTCACACTTTGTTTTTGCCACTGAAAATCAGATTTCACCTATTATTTGCTAATCTCATATAACTAGTGAGAGATCATTTTCATTTATCTATTCCTAAAGATAAAGAATGCCTGAAATTCTTGATGTGCCTTCAAAAAAAAAAAAAAATACAAACCAAACCCTACAACAAAACAAAACTTTCTTTTTCCTTAAGCAAAGTCCAACTATTCAACTATATTATTTATGTGTGGATTTTATGAGTTGCAACGAAACTAGAGCAGATTTTCCTCTCTAATTTTTTTTTTGTATGGTGCTGGCAGATATGAAAATATGCATCATAAAAGAGGATGTGAATGATTTATTTTTCTCCTCTAAAAATAGCATCCACTTGTGAAATTCAGGTTGGGCTGCAGTTCTGGCTTTACAATTCCCAAGACTTTAGGAATCAAAAAAAAAAATTCTATTTGGTGTGTCAGTGCTATTTTCACCTATTTTTAGATTCTTATACAAAAAATGAATTCATAGAATCAAGGCTCCTTGTGAAGAGAGACTTTGTCCTCTCTGTGGCCACCCTTTAAACACTTGGCTTTAAATGGCTTTAAGATGAAGGAGGGAAGGGTTAGATTGGATATTGGGGAGAAATTTATCCCTTTGGGGGTGGTAAAAATCTGGTTGCTTATTAATCCAATTTTAGATAGCTTTGTCTTACCTCACTCAAGGGTAACCACCTAAAATTTTGGAATTTATACTGCTCACCCAGGCTTCCTTTTACTGTCCTGCCTAGAATTTATCCTGGCATCAGCAGAAATGTGTATTAACTTTTGCAAAGTTAGGGTTAAATTCTGTGCTTTTTCTTGTAAAGTTAAAATAATACCCAGAATTCCTTTCTTAGCAGACTGAATCCAATTCAAATTCAAGTTTCAGGTAAAAAGGAAGTGTGAGGGGAATTGCTTGGAAAATCAAAAGATATTTGGGTTTGAATAGTTAAAAACAATGCTCATGGCTTGCTTTCCATCAATTACTTAAGAATTAATCAGCCTCAGGAAAGTAATTGCACCAAATATTTGTGAGAAATCCCAGAATCAGATGCGACATTTAATATTAAACTTGGAAAACTAAAACCTTTTGTACAGAGAAATACTTCCTTTGTTTGCCAGTTCTGCCATACCCTCTATAAAGAAAGGAATAAAATTTTTATATATTTTATCATATTTTTATGGCCTGTTCTGCTGTCACCAAACATCTTTCATGCCTGTTCCCATCCTGCTTTCTTGACGACTTCACCACTTTCATATTTTTCCATTTTTCATTTTTCCATTTTCTCTTTTTGCATGTAGACCGCAAGTCCTGGTTTCTTTTATCATATTTTTATGGCCTGCTCTGCTGTCACCAAACATCTTTCATGCCTGTTCTCATCCTGTTTTCTTGATGATTTCACCACTTTAATGTATTTTTCCATTTTCTCTTTTTGCGTGTAGACCACAAGCTGTGGTTTCCCCTCCCACAACATAATTAGGTTTTTATTTCTGCTTAATTGTGTTACAAAAGGCTTGTTGGTGGTTATGGGAATGTCCAGCCTGAAGAAGGGAAGGCTCCAGGGAAATCTTGGAGCCTTCCAGTGACAAAAAGGGCTCAGGGAGAGCTGGACAGGGACTTTGGACAAGGAGTGACAGGACAAGCAGGAATGGCTTCAAACTGACCGGGGATGGGTTTAGATGGAATACTGGGGGGAAAACTCTTCCCTGTGCGGCTGGTGAGCCCTGGAGTGGATTTCCCAGAGAAGCTGTGGCTGCTCCCTCCCTGGCAGTGTCCAAGGCCAGGCTGGATGGGGCTTGGAGCAGCCTGGGATAGTGGAAAGTGTCTCTGCCCATGGAATGTGATGGTTTTTAAGGTCCCTCCCAACCCAAAGACTCTGTGATAATCAGGACTTTTATAAACACTGGACATGGTGATTTCTCAGAGGAACCAAATGCTGTGGGTATGCCTGCTCCTTATAAAACCTAGGATGCAATTTGACTCTTCTGTTGCAACATTTCATGTTTGGCACAGTTCCACCGGGATTATCTCAGTGTGTGCTCCTGTTTACACAGCCCCGGGCACAGCCCTCACTCACTCCCCCGCCTGACGGGGAATGTAAGGGAACAGCTCCCCCGCGGCCATGACACCCGCCCGCGCCTCCCGATGACGTCATCCCCACGCGACACCGACGCCGGATCCCCACCCGGTGCTGCACCCCGGCAGCGCTGCGGGACGGCGACAACCACCCTGCAGTGTCCGTGAGGAGACAACAGGGGTGGAGCCGCCCCGCCGAACCGGGCAGAAGCCGCTGGCAGGCACCGCTCCGCAGTCGCGCCGCTGAGACTACAACTCCCGGCGTGCCCCGGGGCAGCGGCGCATGGAGCGCGCTGATTGGCCCGCGGGGGTGCGGGGGGGCAGCGCAGCGCGGGCGCCCCCATGTGGCGGCTCGGCCGGGCCGGGACCCCCCCGGGATAGCCCGGGACAAACCAGGACAAACCGGGATAACCCGGGACAAACCGGAACAGCTCGGCTGCCTCCCGCTCCCGTGCCACGGGCCTCGCCCGGGCTGCCTGAAGGGACCCCGTGCTGAGTGTGGTGGCTGGCAACGGGGCCAGGTGCTGCGATCCTTCCCTTCCCTTCCCTTCCCTTCCCTTCCCTTCCCTTCTCCCCATCAGGAACCTCCTCATGGACCACCAGCTCTGAGCTCGATCCGTCCCTTCCCTTCCCTTCCCTTCCCTTCCCTTCCCTTCCCTTCCGACAGATGGTTCCAGATGCCTTTCCTTTCTCCCTCCACCCCTTTTCCAGCTCTCTGCCTGTCCCCTGACACCCTGGGCACAGGATTTTCCCTCGTATCCCTATTCCTCTTGGTCGCTTCCCTCCCCTCTCGCTTTCCTTTCCCTTCCCTTCCCAGATGACGGTGAGCGGGAGGAGCTCTGGGACACAGCAGGGAGATTCCTCCCTTCCCAGGCAGCCTCTGGCAGGCAGGTGAGGTGGAAGTGTCACTTGGAAGGGTGCTGGGAGCTTCTTCAGCGACCAACTTCCAATAGTGTCCTGTTTGTTGACTGTAATCTTAGTGCTGGAACACGATGGGAATGTTAACAAAATTCCCGTAATCTTCATGGAGAGAGCTGTAAAGGACAGCATCCCTCAAAGTGCAACAGAACTGAAATTGCAGCTGATTAACCTTTGATTTATTTCCTGGTTTATGGTATAACACAAGTTTTTTCAGGTGAAATAAAGATGCTTTTTTAATCATGACGTTCCTAGTTTGTTTCTTGTAGATACCAGGCAAAGCACGTTGTCTGAAAATGGAATGTTACATCATTCCCAAGGAGGAGGATGAATAAAAGTCATGTGATGGTTGGGAAGAGATCCCACCCACTTCCCAATTCCTCACCCTCGAGGTTTGGCTGCTTTTGGAGGTGCTGTTGCTCAATCCTCATCCTCCCACCTGACAGGAAAGCAGGAACTGCCTGAAACAGAGAGATCTGTCTGGTTTTGTGGAGGGTGATGTGGGGAATGGGGTAGAACTGTTTTCTCTCAATTACTTCTGGAAAAAGCCACTTCTGAAGGACCTGGAAGAAGACGAAGAGAAAGTTTCCAGCTGATGTAAAGTAATGGTGGTATCACTTTCTCTTCCTATTCCTCAGCCTCTCTGCACTGGTGCTTCTCATGCTGGATGTGGCTGTGAAAACACAGATTCTGGTAAAAACACAGATTCTCAGTCCCCTTCCTCCTTCTTTTCCAGTCTCTGGAATTCCCAGCTCTGTTCCCATCCTTGTCACTGTAGGCCTGTGAAGTGGCTGTGTGAGAGTTTAGGTTAAAATAACGGAATAATTATTATGGAATAATAAATATTAATATATAATATTATATATATTATATATTATATCATTATGAATAAATATTTCCTGAAATAAATTCAGGAAATGCTCCTTTCTCTGGATTGAGCTGCTTTCCTGGCCTCTGGAATCTAGCAAGAAGGGATTGAACCTTTCCCACCTGAGGAATTTTGTGGTGACAACATTTTTCACCACAGCAAGGCTGGTGATTCGAAGGAGAAGGGTTTCCAGCAGAAAACTCTGGAAGTGGATGTTTTCTGACAACCTCCCTATTCCTCTTGAAATGCTTCTAGATATGTGGAGGGCAGTAGGGCCTGGTGACTCCAGAGCAGATCAGAGTAAACACAGGCAGGGAATAAAGTGGGAATTGCCTTTTCCAGGCAGAGTCCACTGGTAGTTAAACCTGCCTGAGGCAGGGATACAGGCAGGAATTCCAAGAAAAGCCTGGTAGCTTTTTTTGTGTGGTCATGCTGAGCCTGCTGGTCTTCATTGAACAAAGTTCCCTGGATGAAGTAACAATGCTGCAATTCTGGCTTCTTTTTTCTTCTTACTCAGAGACTGTTTTCCGTGGTGACCTCAGAAATATCCTCGTGGTTTTGCATCCCTCTGCTCCCTCCCAGTCTGTTGTTTCAGCTGGTGTCAGCCCATTGCTCAACCTGAACCTCCTGACTGGAGAAATGCTTTGTCAGAGAACTCTTCCTTCTGGGCCTGAGTGAACATCCTCCCTGCCCCTCGGGGTCTTGGCATCTTGGGGAAATTCTCTGTGATCACCCTTTGCCCTCGAGTCACTGAGCTCCTCCCTGTGTCTCTAACTCTGGAGCTTTCAGACCCACCCAGTGCCCAAAAGAAACTGGTCAAAAATGCTGTTTTCTGCTAAGTTCACGGCCTGCAGAGACTCTCTAAGGGGTCAGCAGGGTGGCTGGAGACAGGGAAAAGAGACAAACGAGGTGTGGGGGTGTTTCTGTGAGGAATGTAACATACAAACACCCCCACACAAAACACTTTTTGGCCGTGGGAGTGTTTCATCTTCTTTCCTCTGAGCCTGCTGTGGGTTGTGTCCCTGCTCAGAGGCTTTTAGAAGGAGCCAAGAGCACCAAACAGAAGGCAAGGAAGGGCCTGGCCTGTGCTAAGTACGTGTGGAGCGGAAATCTTTTTTGTTTGTTTTTACTTGTCAGACTGGAAAGTTCCCGATTTGAAGTTTCAGTCTTGGTCATTGCTGCCTATTTAGACACGTTTGTGGCCATGCATGACTGAGCAAGCAAGTGGGTGGAAGATTCCTCAGGCCAGGCAGAGCACTCTGGCTGCTGGCTGAGGGGACTCTGAGGGCTTTGCCTCCACAGCTTTTATGGCAGCATCTTCCCAGGACGCTGACCACAAAGGCCAGGGTTTCTGCCCAGGTTCAGGGTTCTGCCCAACCCAGCTGAAACAGCCCCGTGGGATTGCTGAGGGGCTCCTGGGGCTGTCCTGACCCCTTATCTCCCTGTCCCACCGAGTGGGTGGCCTCTCTGTCCCTGCTTTATGGCCTGCTGGAACGCTGATATCTGTGGGCATGGCCCAACATCTGCTGAGCTGAGCACGACAACATCAACACAGTCCTGAAGGCCAACCCGACTTCAAGTGTCACGGCCATTTCTTACCACAACAGAGATGGTTTCCCCTGGTTTATTTCCCTCTCTCTGTGCAATTTCCTTGCTTTTTCCCCCCCAGTTTGTTCAGTGTGTGGGGACAGCACCACTGGATCTCTTCCCCACCTTGAGGAAGGAGCTGTGTCCAGGACAGCTCTCCATGCTTCAGCACTGCCTCGCTGCCCCACAGGCAGCACAACTTTTTTAGGCCCAGCTTGAGCCCCTTGAGCTGCTTTTCAGTATTTTTGCTTTGATGCCAAGGGCCTGAACGTGGCTTAGGAGGAAGTTGGACCCAGCAGGAAAGGTGGATGTGGAACCTGTGGAGTTGTGGCTGCGCCTCTGCATGAACCACAGGAGTGTTTTCAGTGTCCCCTCCCAGCACAGCACAGCAGGAACCAGCTTTGCCCAGAGAAAACTCTCCCTGTGCCTCCCCTCTGCTGAGAACATCCCTCTACATCAACTGAATCCCTTCACTTCTGCTGAATGAGCCATGGAACGAGTTCCTGGAGAGACCTGCCCAGCAGTTCGGGGGTGCCCCCCACCCATCCTGCCCAACAGAGATCAGCCATGGGCCACTGCTTGTTTTTGTGCTGTTTTATCAGGCTGCTGCATGTCCTTTAACTGCCAGCTCCTTGTAAAAGCTTGTTTCTTCTCCTCATGCTTGAAAGCATTTGCTGCTCATCCCTTTTTGGGTGGCTGAGTATAAAAAGCAGCCTCCTCTGAGAGATTTAGTGTCTGCTCAAACTCAGTGCTGTACTAAATCCAAGGAACACCTTTGTGCATCCTCACAAAATTACCTGATGGTCTCAGGGGGGAGAAACCTGTTTGTCTCTTTGATTCCGAAGTAAAACTTCTTTTAAAAAAAAGAACATTTCACCCATGTGTCTAGAATCAAAGCTGCCTGGTGATCCATGAGGGCTTCAACACTCACCAGTGTTTCCCAGGGGAATTCATGCTCAGAAGGAGGGGATTTTTTTTGTGGGGTATTGGGAAATTTCCCTGTAATTGTTGACTTTAAATGGGTGGTCTATTTGCAATTTTTGTACAGTATTTAAAGAAAAAGTTCAATATAACACAAAGAGGGACAGGAATGATCCCCACCCCCTTGTTTTTAACACTGTGAATCTGAGAGAGGGGGAAAAAAGGTGGATGGCACCATGGGAGGATCATGACAGTAGAGCAAATATGGTGGAATGTCAACATCAAACTTATTGTGGCTTTTGCAGCTGGGCAAATCCGTGTTGTGTAAGCACCTGGGGCACAGGCTGCCTTTGCAATCAGGGATGGAGCTTTTCCTTCACAGATAGTGGAGTCAGTCTGAAAATTAGTTTAAAAAGGGATGATACATCCAAGTAAATTCACCAGATCCTGCTTCTGGCTGTACTGACAGAATTACTATATTATTAACATTGTTCTTCCTCACTCTCTTGGCTCTAAGTGTATTTTTACAAGGCTTGTGAAAGAAATAAAAATAAATGAAAGGGTGTTCTGGGCAAATTAGAGAATTACAATCTCCTACACCATTTTGTTTAGACTGTGTGTAAAAATACTGCAGTCAGAAAAAAATCCTGTGTCACAACTGAGAAGTTTGTCTAAAGAGGGTTTTATAGTCCTTGTCTATAAAATCTTGTAATACAAAGCTACAGATTATTCTGTGTTTGGACTTTTTTCCTGCATAAAAACAGCTTCGTTTTTGGTCTCCAAAGCAAATTTCCCGGCAGAACTTCAAATATCCTTTGTCTGTCTCCCTTGGGAGAGTGTTTCCAGGAGCCAGCAGCTCTGTGTACTCCAGCCATTTGCATTCTGTGCTGGAAGTACCCAGTGAAAACTTGTTGCTTAAATCCCGGGTTTCCCACTTGGAAAAATTTGGGCACCTAAAAGAAACAAACTGAAAAGTTTTCACTGAGTGTTTTGCCCAAGGAGCAACAAGAAGGACTTTTCAGTTGAACTCCCAGAGCAAGTGGAGCCCAGATGTTTTTAGTAAGCAGCTTTCAAAACTCACAGTTGAGACCAGTGTCAAATTTCCAGACGCATGATCAACCTTGGAGCCAAGTTTAGAGTTGCTTTTGTGTTTACATAAAGCCTGGAAGCTGAATGGCACTGAAGTTTGTGGATGGAGTGGAGGTTCTCCATAACAAATATTTGACTGGATGCAATTTCTCTTATTTACAGGACTTTGAGCTTTGCGGGGAAAAAAGGAAAAAAAAAAAAAAAAAAAAAGAAGACGGAAAAAAAGAAGAAAAAAAAAAAGAAAAAAAGAAGAAAAAAAAAAGGAAAAAAAAGGGTTACTGTATTTTTGTTTATTTTACATTTGAGGCATATTCATCATTTTCTTGCTCACTGGAATTGGAACAGTTGTTGATTTTTAACAGGGATTTGTTATTATTCTGGCCATTAAACCAGCACGGCCAAATCAAGTGTTTTAAAGCTAGAGGTGAAGCATTTCTACAGGTGAGAAATGACATTTATGCATTCCTGGGCATTCTGGCTCTCTGCTCACACCAAGGCAGCCCTCTCCCTGAAGGTCTAACTGGATGCCTAAGCCACATGCCAAGGTTTTTGCTCAGGGACTGTATCATCAAAAATCTGTCTCAGAATTTACTCTGGGCAAATACTGTCTAGTATTTGTTTAGGAGTCCTGTTTTCTGCCCCTTTGGAAAGGTCATGCACGAGAAGGGCACAGGTAGAGTCAGGATAAATGATATTAAAGTGGGGGTAGGAGGCATGGAAACTTTCCCTTTGGGTATATCTTGATCTCTGACCTAATAACCTTCTGTATCATGTGCAGACACTCACAAAGAAGCTCTGATTATTTTTGCATGTTTAAAACTCAGCTTTACTATCCCTAAATGGGCAGATTTTGGGGTTTGTGCCCTGTGTACAGTAGCTAAGCTGTAAACAAGAGAGCTTGCTCCATTGTTCCTGATGGGATATCATCCAAGGGAAAACAGGGATTGTCTTCAACAATTTGAAGCTTGTGTAGACAGACAATACATTGTTTTTCCATGTGGGCAGCATGAACATGCCTCTCCTTCAGCCCAAGAAAGCAGCTGAGAGGGACATGAATTCAAACCAAGAGCATGGGGCAGGCCCTGGGCAGCTGGGAATGCTGAGGGGTAAAAAAGTACTAAATTAAGGGAAGAATTTCTCCCTAAGCAGTAAAGAATTTTTTTTTCTAAAGTACTTTACAGGCATTCTTGGGAAGAAGTCTGCTAAAAGCATCACCTAACTCAGGCTGGGCTTTCTATCAAGTGACTGTGGGGGTACTAGTTGTCAGGTTTTTTGGGTCTGGATTAAAGGCACTTGAGATAGTAATTTGTGTTTGGACTCAAGTGTTTATTATTTCTTATTAGTAAAACAGTTTCATTGCTGTGAGTTCAGCAGCTTTTCATTAGAAGGCACAAAATGGCTAACAATTTTTTGTTACAAGGTCTTTTAAGACTAAATTACCTAATTAAGAACTGACACTTAGATCATTTTCCCTTTTTACACAATAACTGATCCCAAAGAGCTCTCAATGCAGACTTTTCTGCCCAATTACAAAATGCCACCGAAACCCATGAAGAAGAAGGAAGAAGAAGCATGAAAAAGAAACCCAGGACAACACCCTGTGCCCTCCATCTTCATCCACAACATACTAAAAAATCCCAAAACCTAAATCACCAAATGATACACCTACACTACTCTTTACAATCTGTTTCACACTTTAGTGGATTCTAGTCTATCTTGAAGTCCAGGAAACTTTCTCCATGAATGAGGGTCAAAGTCAGTGCTCCCCTGGGGGTCAGGGCACCCCAGAGCAGACAGAGAAATATTCCCAGTGCCCTGGGTTTCCACAAGTGACTTTCACATTTAGGAGGGAATTCTTCCCTGTGAGGGTGCTGAGGCCCTGGCACAGATTTCTCAGAGAAGTTGTGGCTGCTCCTGGATCCCTGGAACTGTCCAAGGCCAGGCTGGCTGGGGCTTGGAGCAACTTGGGACAGTGGAAGGTGTCCCTGCCCACAGCAGGGGTGGAACAGGATGATGTTTAAGGTCCCTTCCAACCCAAATCATTCAGGGATTTCATTATATATTCATTTTTACAAAGAGCAGCACGAGATAAAGGAACCCTGAACCACGTCATGAGGAAACAATATGAAGTAGAGTCGAAATTAAAACAGTAATTTGGGACAGGAAAGATCTGGGAATGGCTGAGCTGAATCCTGTACGAGAGCAGAGTGGTGAATCTTCACCAGCATTCTTTGCCAAGACATGACCCCCATGGCTGTGCAACCCCGTGTTTCCTCTCCTGACCATGTAAATCTGCTGTCATCAAACACAATGTGCATTGTGCAACTCCAGAAAGCAGAATTTGGGACTTCCCTAATGCTACTGACGTGCGATCACGAGTGGCACAGACTGTCCAAGCTGCAGAGGAAATATTACTGTTGCAAACTTTGCAATTTGGAGTTTGTTTGATGTTCCTGTTGTGAAGACACTCCACTATAAACACAGTAATAAAGAAAAAAATATATTAAAAAAGAGTCTGCCCAGCAGCTACTTATTTTTTTCTTTCTTTTTTTTTTTTCTTTTACATAAGCATTTATGTGGGAGGAGAACAGGAGATTTGAAACGTACCTGGCAGCCTGCTGAAGCATAGGTATGACCCATGTTATCTTATAGATCTTAATTACTTGTGATGGTTAACCGACAGGAGCAGCAGAAAACCCTGAAACAAAGGGAGGCCGAGGCTCCCTGTTCCCTCCGGGGCATTTGGAGTGTCTGGAAAAATGCTCTGGTGCTGCCCTTTACCCACACACAGGCACTGGTGCAGTCACGCGTGGGACATCCCACAGTGCCGGGAAAGGTCAAAGACCAGATAAAAATGTGTAGAAAGAAGTGGTGAGAGGATAACAATTATTTAATCTGAGCTTATGGCCTGAGTACATACAGGAAAAAATATTTAATCTGAGTTTGCAGGCACAGTATGCAGAGGAAAAATTATTTATTCTGAGATTACAGGCTTAGTACATTGTATTTCTGGTGGATTTCAGCAGGAACATTAGCTTGGGAGAAACCAGGGTTGGATGTTGGTTTGGGAAAAGCCAAGATTGGGGCGCTCAGTGCTATGGCATGATCTCAGTTTAAGCATTTTTTATTCCCTTGTAATCTGGTTAAAATTTAAGAAAGCAGATACTAAAAGACTCCAGTGCTTATTGTAAATTAATGACTGAACTGAATGACTCAAAAACCCGAGCTTTATTGAAAACAAATGACGGCACACATCGAGTGACCGGGGTAGCACTAAAAGCAGCTGAAATGGCGACCTCATTACCAACAGGTCCAGCTTTTGACATTTGCCTTTCAGTTTCTGGGTTTAACTTGGATTTTAGGAACTTTTTCTTCCCACAGGGAGGGGGCTCAGGCCCGGAGGGGTGCGGGGCACGGGTGGGCAGCAGGCCTGGCAGCGTGCCCCTGGGGAAATGGCCGGCCTCGGTGGCCTTTGGGGGGGTTTCCCAACACGGGCCATTCCGGGATGGACGGCGCGCGCGCGCGGCGGGAAACGGCGGCGCGCGGGGGGAGGCCCCGCCCCGCTATGGGCGTGGCCTGGGCGGGTGCTGAGTCACGCCGGGCCAGCAGAAGGGCGCCGGGACGCCCCGCGCCTCCGTGGGGGCGTGGCCTGGAGCGCCGCGGTATAAAAGGCGCGGCGGCGGGCGGGCTCCCCTCACAGCGCGTCGGCGGCGGAGCGAAGCGGGTTCCTGCGTCAACAGTGCTTGGACGGAACCGGCCGCGCTCGGGCTCGCCGCCACCCCTTTCCAACACCGCCGTCTATACAGTCACCGGAACAGCTCAGCCATGGCAGCGCCCCCCTCTCAGGTGCGCCAGAACTACCACCAGGACTGCGAGGCCGCCGTCAACCGCCAGATCAACCTGGAGCTCTACGCGTCCTACGTGTACCTCAGCATGGTGAGGGCGCGGGCGCGACGGGGTGAGGGAAGGGTCCTGCGAGGGATAAAGGGGCTGCACGAGGGCCTTGCTCGGCGGGGGGTTCCTGGGTGCTGGGCGGTGCCTGCGCGCCCGGCTCCTCCTCCTCCTCCTCTTTCTCCGCCTCCTCCTCCCCCCCGCTGCCTTCAGGCCCCGTCCGGGCTGTCCCCTGGGTGTAGGTGAGGCTCTTTTATCTCACAGCCTGCTCCGCGGGCCCCGCGGCCGTTGCCCTTGGCGGCTCTGTTATCAGCCGCGCTCAGCGCCTCTGCCCTTGGGGCCGGGCAGGGGAGCGGGCGGTGTCTGACGAGGCTCCTGGCACCTTTCCCGCAGGCGTGCTCGCCTCCCAGGCTCGGGTTTTCCTCCAGGAATCGGGAGGAATCCGTGGTTTCCTTGGGCCCTGTGTTTGCATGCCTCCTTTGGCCCGAGGCGCCCATTATAGCTGTTCCCTGACCTCTGTGCAGCAATCCTGGTGCTTCGGGCGTGCTGGGACATCGAGGCTTCCTAGGGACACTGTGCTGTGTTGTGGCACGTGTTTTGTAGCTGTTTTGCTGTGTTAATTAGGTTCTGAGCCGTGTTTTGAGCTTCTCTTAGTGGGCGATAATGGTGCACAAGCGCCGGTGCTTTGCCTTGAACATCCAGGCCGCTGGTCTAAGAGCAGAGAGTTCTGTGGTAGGTCGGTAAATAATTGGCAGTTCATACAGAACTTTCCATTGGAGCCTGGTAATGGTTCTGAGCAAGGAGTAAACAAGCTGTGTCACGGCTTCTAACTGCTGTAACAGTTGTTTGTTTGGTTTTTTTGTGCTTTCAGAAAAGTAACTTCATTCATATTTTAGTTGCTGTTAAATTCATATTGTAATTCAGTTAATCTCTTGTATTTTAAATGTCACTTTTTTTTTCCCGCAGAAAAGTAGAAAGTGTTTTCCTTAGTCTAATCCCTGGAAAGCCTAGTGAAGCAAGAGAGCTTTATTGCAGGAGTACCTAAAAGTTCTTGGCTCACCTTTACCTGATGTTGCAAGTCATGACCCTGACTTGCAATGTGGTCATTGTAAACAAGCTCAGGCAAACAAAGGGAAGATTTCTCCTTGGAAAAGGCCTTTCAAGGCTGCAGTTTAATGGTGCTCAGAACAGATAGCAGCAGGGTTTCAGGGTTTTTTTTGGTTTTGTGTTTTTAGAACTGAGCCAAGGACACAAACACCATTTTGTGCCCTTGGTAGGGGTACAGGTTAAAATTTAATCCTAGCTGGAAAAATCGAATGATACTAAGGGGAGAATTGTTCCACACTGCCTTTCTGGCCTGGGCTTGGACTGCAGCCATCCTGAAGCAGAGATTTAGAGCCTGTAAACTTTTATTTTTCAGTCCTACTACTTTGACCGGGATGATGTGGCTCTGAAAAACTTTGCCAAGTACTTCCTGCATCAGTCCCACGAGGAGCGGGAGCATGCTGAGAAGCTGATGAAGCTGCAGAACCAGAGGGGCGGGCGCATCTTCCTGCAGGATGTCAAGGTGAGCTGGGGGCTGCCCTAGCTGCAAGGGAATGAATTTTCCTCTGGCTCCTCCCCAGAAGGAGCAGCAGTTGACTCTGGAGAGGCACAGTAATTTGACATGTGGAGCAATTGGATTATTTGTGCTGATTGACTAATAAAAAAGTACTGCTTGTGTAAGGAGAGGGTGCTGAGCCCTGGGTTGTTTGCTGTGGGGTGGGGGCAGAGCCAGAAGGCAATTGGTTCATCACCATCATTAAACTCAACACAGAACAGATGTGCTCTGTGCACTGTTTTGAGAAGTGGGACTTCAAGGGTTTGCTCAGTTCTGTTCTGAGGGTGCACTTCAAACTTTTGACTTTGTGTAAATGCCTAAACTTGGTTTAGGCTTTGCAAGTGATCTAAAGGCTCTCCACCCTGCTGGTGTATGGGTTTTTACAGAAAACCTGTCCTGTGCTTTGCTCTTGTAGAAGCCAGACCGTGATGACTGGGAGAATGGCCTGACTGCCATGGAGTGTGCCCTGCACCTGGAGAAAAACGTGAACCAATCACTGCTAGAGCTGCACAAATTGGCAACCGAAAAGAACGACCCACACGTAAGTGCATGCTCAGGATCAGTGTGGCTGACCAAGGGTGTGTCTTTTAATTGTGTGGCTTTGGGGCTGAGCTCTGTCCCTGGTGTTGTAAAAGCTGTGAGCCAGGAGTACAGCCCTTCCAGACTTTGGTGGGGTTATTGCTGTCCTTCCAGGAGCGTGTTTAAAGTGACAGGGACTTGCTTTATTCCCTCTGAAGTGTCTGTGAACAGTCTCTATGGAGACAATTTCTGAGGGGGTTGAGTTCCATCTTTTTAAGGCTTTTTGTCACGAGGGGTTTTTTGCCACAAAATTCCAGAGTTGCTTTGGAATATTAAAAGCTCTGAAACACAAAATTCTTTTCAGATGGAAGTTTTTGAAAAGCAAGGTTGGATTGAGGTTATTTAATATCAGGAAGAGGTTAATACATGTGAGAATCCAAGCACTCTTGGGAGTGTCCTGCCTAAGTTAGAAGGACTTCTTGAAACAAAAGCAGTGGTGTAAATCCTCACTGCTGTGAGTTTGCTGTGCAGTGGGGGTGTCTCAGATCTGTTCAGGAGCTTGGCTAATGCTTCCTGCTGTGAGGAAGAGGAGAGGCTTCCTGAGCTGCCTGGCTCTGCAGGGTTCTGGAGCAAGTGCACCTACCTAAGCCTGGCTCACTTTGATCTTGTTCTGCAATAAAACTAGAGTCTGCTTCTTCTCAGCTTGATCATTCTGCATCCTGTCCTTTCCTTAGAGAGCCTCAGTAGGGTTTCGGGCCTGAATTCAAACCTCTGGTCTCCCTTTCAGTTGTGTGACTTCATTGAGACCCATTACCTGGATGAGCAGGTGAAAGCCATCAAGGAGCTGGGTGACCACGTGACCAACCTGCGCAAGATGGGGGCCCCCAAATACGGCATGGCCGAGTATCTCTTCGACAAGCACACCCTCGGGGAGTGTCACAGCTGAAGCCTTGCCAAGAGCCATGCTGTGGGTTTCACTGGGACTCCTTCTTACTGTCCAGCCGTGCATGCAGCTTCAGCTACCTAGATAAACAGTTCCATATTCTGTACCAAATATCCCCAGTTCTGTTCATGTTTTATGTACTGCCCTCCAGCCAATAAAGTGACTTGGTTCCAGCTGGCTTCTCCTGTTTAGTTTGGAGGGAGAGTAGGCAGCTGTAGTGAAGGCAGTGGGAGGTAAATTTGTTGTGTGACATGGGGGATTTGCAGCTGCTGCTGAAGGCAGAAGTAGGAAAACCTCTGTGGTTTCTTTAAATTCCTTGCAGGGAACTAAAATGAGGAAATGAAACCAAGGTCCTGGGCTTGAGCCTAGTTTTTTATTTTCTGAGGGTGGGCAGTAAAAATCAGCTGAGTGATGTCTGCTGCCATCCAGCTTTCTCTGAGCACTGTCAGATTCCTGTGGGAGATGGGGAACTTCAGAAGGAAGCCATGTGCTGGGCTGATGCTGCAGCTGCCTGTGCTGGCAAGCCCTTACCTTGCCTTATCCCAGTACTGGAAAACGCTAGCCAGACAGGACTGGAAGAAACCCTGTGGGTCTGCATCACACGTGATGGGGCTTTCCTCAGTCCCTTACTTTGCCCTAGACTATCTTGTTAGGAGTGCAAGTCCTGCTTGAGAAAGGACTCAAGTTCTCATTCTTGCTGTGAGGAGGAGGGAGGTATCCACATTAACTGTGCTCCTGTTCCGGGGTACACCTGGCTGGTCAGGCTGGTACCTGCAATATTTAACACTCAAAGTCTTGCTCTTTTGCTACAGATGGGATTTTTTGGGTGCTTTTGTTCTTGTTGTGTCTCAAGCTGCTGCTGTAGCTGAGGCCAGGAGCAGTGTGTCCTTTGTGCTGGTTTCAGCTCAAGCTGAACTCCAGCTGCATGTCCAGCACCTCTGCTTGGGTGAGTGCCAAGATAAGGCAGGTATCCCACAGATCCATGGATTGCCCTTTAGCTATACTGGTCTATCTGCTCCTCCCCTGGGCTTTCACTGGCCTCCAGGATCACCTCCATCAGCCCCACGTAGTCACCCTCGGCTAGGGAGATTCCAGAGTCATTGGGGGATGGACTCTCTGCTCTCCTGGGCTCTTTAGGAGCTGGGGGGTTGGTGTTTCCATTCCCAGTGTCTCTCATGTTCCTGGAAACCTCTGGGTGCTGGTCTGGAGTGCTGGCTGCATCTTCCAAACTGAGGCTGTGAGCCTCAGGGCCCAGGTTGCCCTTGTGGGATCTTTCCAGCGCTGGAGAGGTGACAGGCGTGAAGGAGAAGCAGAGGGAGGCGCTGCCTCCGGGGGTTTTGTTACTGGGGGTGTGAAAGGCACTGGAATACTCCGAATTGGGAGTGGCTGAGGCTGTGCTCTCCAGGTTTAGCCAGGGTGGACGTGAGGCTTTGGAGCTTTTCAGGCTTTTGAAGCTGCCGTGCTTCTCATGCTCGGGGGTCTCTGGCAGGAAGGGGAATTTGGGGCTGTTGGATGCTGTGGACTGTGCTCCTGGGCTTCCTGTGGTGGCTGCTTCCCTGGAACTGCCCTTTCCTTCTTCTACTGTCACAGCCACCGAGTCAGGACCTTTGCTCCGCTCTGTTGGCCAAACAAAGGTTTCCTTTGCAGCAGAGCCCAGGGAGCTCTGGCTCTTGTCCACATCGCTGGCCCTGGAAGGGGAGGCATTGACAATGACATCCCGAAGGGAAGCGGAGCACGCAGCGATGCTGGAGAGTGCCGGTGGCTTCTTGCGCCCTTGGCGCCGGGAAGGGAAGATCATGGGGATGGAGCTGATGGGCGTCTGTGGAGCGCTGTAGAACCCAGGCCTCTCGTAAAAGGGGGTGGACATGAAAGCATCAAACTCCCTTAGTTTTCCCTCTTCACTGTCCCACTGCTCCTGGGAGTCTCCTCTTGGCTGACTGATGCCACAAGGGCTTCCGACCTTCCCCATGTCCTGGTAGGTATAATGGGAGAAGGGCGACGCGGGATCTCCTCGCCGGCGCAGCAGGTTCATCCGGGAAGAGGACCTGGAGAAGTTTGGGGACTGGACACCCAGGAGGCGGCCCAGGTGTCCCAGCAAGGGAGTGGAGTGGTTGGCCTCCTCGTTCTCTTTAATCTGCTCCAGGGGCTGGAACTCCATCTCTTCCTTCTGCATGCTGGGAAAGGCAAAGTGGACTGTTACACAGCCCCAGGGGGAGGAGAGGGATCTCCTGGAGAGGCCGGCAGCACTGGGAATGCTGCTGCCAGTGGCAAGCCTCTCCCTGTATTGCCATTATCCCCCCAAAACAGGGATGCTCATCATACAGGTGAATGAGGAAAAGAGGTTAGATTTATCCTTTTCCATGGAGAATGTTGGCTGTTGTGGATGAGCCTAAAAGCTCCTCAGGTGTAATGTCCTAATAAAACCTGATCCAGGTGTTGTGACACTTTGTCCCTGCACTCACCTGATGTCAAAAGTGGAGCCCAGGAAGGATGGGCGCTTGTACTCAACAGTGGCTGCGGTGTAGGGTGGCTGGGGATCGGGCTCGTTCCAGTAGAGGTCCTTCTCCAGAATGGGTAAATCCTGGTGCATCTCATCCACTGCCATGAGGGAGACCTGCGGGGGACAGCAGGAATGTCACATGGGGTGAGGAGCATTTTGTGTGCCTGTTACCGAGGGACAAAGGAACACAGAGCTGGAGGAAGCGGTGCAGCGCGGAAGCCAGGCAAGTGGCTGGGGTTGCTGTGGTTTCCTGTCATTTGGGTTGTTTCTCACACAGAGATTTGATTAATTGGAAGGAAAATGGTGCTGAAGGAGACAGGACAGCAACAGACTCATTAGGACAGAAGGGTGGGAGGTGTGGAGTTACTGCATGGCAGAAAGCAGAGAAGGCAGTTTCAGGTGGACACAGAGTAAGAAAGGAGGGGCAGGAATGATGTGTCATTCAGAGGCAGCTGGGACCTGAAACAAGCAGCCTTGATCTATCCCATGTGCCAGAGCATGGACTGAAGCTGCAGGCAGCCTCTGTGTACAAAGATGTGCCAGGAGCCCCAAAATCCCTGCTGTGCGTTGGGAGGATCTCTCCCATTGCAGGCAGGGAGGTGGAGGCAGAGGTGTTGCACGGGGACTTGGTCACTGTCCTGCCTTGGTGTTCCTCTTCAGGTGAGGCTCACCTGGTGAATCTTCCTCCCCTTTACCTGCAGGTTTCTGTCAATGAGCCAGTTGGCTTCAAAGTCATCATCGTCCTCCCCAAAAGGGTTGATGAGCTGCTCAGCCACCTGCATGTGGAGAGCAGACAGCAAAGGTCACCACTGTCATCCCTGCCCCTTTCCCTGCAGGGAGAAGTCAGGTGTGATGTCCCTTGAATACCAAGCCATGTTTTTCTTCCCAAAAGGGGGTGGGTTAAAAGTGGAAGCATCCCAGGGGCTGGGAGACACTGGAATTTATAATAACTCCCCCCTGCTCACACAATCCTCCTGCAACTTAAGGAGCTCCTTTTTTCCCTCTAGTAAGGACCAAAGCCTAGGAAAAGTGCAGCTGGTGTCCAGAATGAGGCAGTTGGAAAATTAGAAAGTCCTGGCACTTCCTCAGCCCATCTTGGCTTCCTGTTATTGCCCACAGATCAAAGAACACAGCAGGGTTCCTGATGAGCTCACACTGGGAAAAACCCTTGGCTGGGTCAGATTCCAGCTCCAGCCGTGTTTTCTTGGACTTACCTTTAACCAGCCAGCATAGAAGAAGAATTGCAAAAATGTAAAGACGGGCACAAAGAGATCCAGCTCATGGCCTGGATATGCTTTCTCTGGATCCAGAAATTGCCTCCCAATCAGACAGGCCAGGAAGAAGCTGTAAACAGCCACGGTCACCACCTGGGAAGAACGCCAAGGGACACACCAGGGCAGCGTGAGTTCCCAGCATCTCCCTTCAGTTCCACCCCACACAACTCCAAAGCCAAGTTCTGTAGCCTCTGGGAAGCCTTGGATTCAGTTCTGACAGGCTTTTTGCAGGGGGATGCATTTCCCTGCAGAAAGCTACAGACATTCCCTTTTCCCTGCAGCTTTTATGTACACTGTATGCTGTCCCTGGAATTATATCTGTGCGGGTGTCACAGGCCAGTGGCAGCAAGCACATGATATCCTGGATGGATGGGAAGCTGTCTCATGGCTCAGTCCATGCTGGCAGGCTGCTTCCAAGTCTGGGAAGGGAACCCTGGCACTTCTATTTGCTCCTTCCTTCTCCTCATGCTGAGCTTTTATTAATATTTTCCTGCCTGGATTTCAGGCTATGCTGAGCTTTGTGCTTTTCCCTGTCACCACAGGACTGGAAACTTCCCCTTTTCAAGTTAAAAGTAACCAAGAATCTCACGTGGTCCCTTGATATAAACAAGGCGGTTCAAAACAGGAATACACTTTACATGTTCCCCACTAACCTCTGGCACTGCCAGAGCAGCAACAACAGCTCCTATTTCATGGTGAAGGGCATCCCTGTTATCTGAGCAGCTGGATTGTAGGAGACAAAGGAGAAAGGTGGTGCCAAAGTGTCTGCCTGGGCTGATAAATAGCTGAGTACACGCCTGGCACAACCTTCCCGGGATGTGATCCCTGCAAGGTGGTGCAGGGAGTGTCTGTGTGTTCCTGTGTTTTCCATAGGTCTGTGTGGATTTGTTAGCCCTGGATAGAGGTTGTTCTGGAGAGGTAGATGTGTCTGAGTTAAGGAAAGCAGGCTGGGCTGGGTGTGTGCTGAGGTACCAAGGGAAGAAAGATGATGTGTGCAGGTGGGGGTGAGGGATTCAAGAGTAACCTGCATTTTTCACGGTGGGTCAGGTATGAAGCACTTCTGCAAAGGCTGAGAGAGCAGGGGTTGTTCAACTTGGAGATGAGGTTTTGGGGAGGCTGTGGCCTTCCAGTACCTTAAAGGGGCTTATGGAAAGGAAGGAAAGGCACAGGCATTTTTTACACAGCCAGATAGTGACAGCACAAGGAACAATGGTTTTAAACTGATAGAGGGAAGGTTTAGATTAGATATGAGGAAGGAATTCTTTACTAAGAAGGTGTGAGTCCCTGGCATACGTTTTCCAGAGAAGCTGTGGCTGCCCCAGCCCTGGATGCACCCAAGGCCAGGTTGGACATGGCTTGGAGCAACCTAGGATAGTGGAAGGTGTCCCTGGATGAGCTTTATGGTCCCTTCCAACCCAGACCATTCCAGGTGTGGGTGTAAGTGGGGATGTGCACGGGCAGTGGAGAAGCAATGGGTGTGGGGATTTCCTTCTCACCTGGGTGTAGACCAGGGGGATGCTGATCCAGTCGTATCCGTAGAGTTTCCCACACTGGCTGCGCAAGGTGTTGAGCTCCTGCAGCAGGGAAAAGGGAATGGCATGTGAGGATAACTTCCCATCTCCTTGCAGAGCCTCTCCAGCACCGCTGTCCTGCATTGCTCTAGCCCTTTCCCTTCTGCTTATACCTTCTCTGGAAGAGGGGCTCAGTTTCAGCCTTGGAGGAATTCCCTGCTGCCTGGGTGTCTCCCCCTGAGCCCAAGATCCCTTCCTAGCTCACTTCACAGCAGTTTCTCATCACAAAATGAGCAGCCAACAGGTGAGGCCAAGAATGCCCTTAGGAGCATCTATTTCTCTCTCCTGTCTATAGATAGATATCCCAGAGGGAGGTTTCTCTGTCTCTGGGGAGATGAATCCTGCTCCAGGGAACAGGGAACGGACATCACGTGACTTTATCTGCACATGAATATCCAGAAGGAGGAGCTGCTCCAGAGCCTTTTTCTGTGCAGCTGGGCAGGGATTGTTGCCAGGTCTTGCCTGTGGAGCATGGCCTGTTGCCCAAAACTAAGAGTTTTTAATAGCAGTGTTTTCTACAGGACCTCAGTTGTTGAGGGTGTTTTTGACCTCTCCTAGACTTCCAGATATATTCTTCCTTGTGGCTTTCCATCTGGATCCTAGAAACCTCCATGGGCATTGGCTGTCCTGGAATGTGTCAAGGACCTGTTTCATAGGTGCCTCCTGTTCCCCAGGATCTCAAAGAGTGCCTGTCCCCTCTGTCACTCACATTCAGGATTCCTTGGAGCAGCACGCTGTCCCGGATCCTGCCGTCATTCCTCGCCTTCACAGCCAGGTTGGAGAACCACACACATGGGATCCAAAACTTGTTGTGGGGAGAATTCAAGCTCTCAAACTTCTTGTGCTCTTCTGGTGTCATGAGGCCTGGATGGAAAAGAGCAGCTGGGAGGGGGATGGACATAGAAGGCAGAAGGAACTGATCTGGTCTGAAATGAAAACATCTGAATCTCAGGTGGATGCCTCGGCCCTCCCTAAAAATCCCAGTAAAGACTCAGAATTTGGGGAGACATACAGAAGGACAAGTCTCCTTGTTAAAACATTGAGTGATGGAGGTGGGATAATGGGATTTCACTTTGGATGTCTGCAGCACATCAGATCAGAGCCATCAGGGAGATAAAGCATTGCTGAGGGTGCAGCTGCCTAGTGTCCATAGATACCTGCTGAGAATGGGATCATTTTTGTCCCTGAAGTGCCTTTTTAAGAGGCCAGCAATATCACATCTCTGTGGATTGCCAAGGGAACCCAGACAATGTGGGCAGACTGGGAACTCTGCTGGACCTTGAGGAGCATCTCCCAAGAAGATGCAGTGTGCCCAGCAGTTAAGCTCAGAGACTTGGGACTCGAATTCCCACCTGCCCTGAGGGAACAGCACAACCCCATTTCCAAAAATCTTTCCCAGGGCCCCCTGCCCCTAGAGGAGCAGCAAGGAGCAGTGCTGACCTGCCCTCACGACGTGCTCCATGCTGGGGAAGCGCTTGTAGACGGCGGTGCTGACGGAGCGCAGGATCAGCACGCTGACCAGGTTGCTGTAGCGCATCAGAGTGCGGCGCAGGAGCCTCCCGTACTCATCCTCCCCATCCACGTTGCAGGACACCAGGTTCATGATCCGGTCTGGCCATGGGATGCTCTCGTACTGGGCCCACCAGCGGGACACCACCAGGGCCACATAGAAACCTAGAGGGGAGCTGAGAGTGTCAGGCATCTGAAAAGAGCTTCTTCCTGCCATTCTGTCTGATCTCCTTCTCTTCTGCTCACACAGGGATGGGTGCAGGAATGTCTGGAGGGGAATTCAGTCCTCCATGCTAAAAGGAGGCTGGATTTCATACTTCCATTCCAGCCTAAACTGTTCTGATTCTATGAAGCAACCTTAAAGATGACTTCATTCCAATCTCCTGCTCTGGACAGGGACATCTTCCACTAGACCAGGTTGCTCAGAGCTCCATCAAGTGTGGTCTTGAAAACTTCCAGGGATGAGGCAGCCACAAATTCCCTGGGCATATCTGGTGCCACTTGGAGCTTGCCCTCCTGTGCTGGGGACACTCACAGCTGTGCCAATAAAGGATATATCCCACTTGAGGAGTTTTACAAAGGCAGAGGGAGGACCTGCTCTGCCAGCTGAGCTCTGCCGAACCAAGGAGAAGAAATGCTGTCCCATTCCCCTCCCTGCTGGATTCCAGACAGCTCCTTACCCAGCACGAAGGACACGGGGATTAGCTCGGCGTAGCTGTTGCAGTACAGCGCCAGCTTCTCAAACATCAGCCTTTGGCTCTCGCTCAGGATCAGCCTAAAAGGGCAAACAGAAGCAGTTCTCCCTATTCCTTCTCTCCTTTCTCCCCTCCCCTTCCCTCCTGTGAACAAAGTCTGGCAAGTGCCTGCCCAGCAGGATCCCTGCCCCAGTCCTGTGTTTCTCCTGTGTCCTGCCCCAGGCCAGGCTGTGGGTGTGAAGTTGCTCACCTGTAGACAAGGCTGATGGTAAAATAGAGTGAGATGAAGATCAGGAACTCGGAGTAGAGCAGTTTGTAGATGCTGCCTTTCCATTGGAGCAGGAGCTGGGAGAAGGTGCCCAGGCGGGCATCTGCCACGCGATTGGTGTAGGTCACTGTCATCACAGCTCCTGTGCAGGCACATGACAAGCAGGACTTGGAGCTTGAGCAGGAGGAGACACAGGGACATCCCAAGTGTCCCAACAAGGAAGATGGGAAGGAAGGAGAAAACAGAATAAGCTGAGATCAAAAGCTGGGTAAGATGTAGGCAGCAGCACAGAAAACCAGGAGGAAATTGACAGCAGGCAATTAATTTGATGAGTTTGCCATCTTTTCTCTGTCTTTGGTCTGGTTATAGTGACTGAGAATATATTTTCTGGTGGATCCCTTTGTTTTTAGTCTTTGATTTTTGTCAGCATTCAGGTTGGACTAGTTGGTTGAAGAGGACAAAGCCCATGTGCCACCCCTTTCAACAAAATACTTGTGGTAAGATTAATCTCAGGGTCACAAACTGCATAGCTTATGCTTAGCCCAGTAATTTTCTTAATATGGTTTTTGTTCCAAATATATTTCTGTAAACCTATTTGCTGGGAAACATCTTCCTGAAATACTGCTGGGGAAAAAAAACCAAACAAACAAACAAAAAAAAAAAAACCACAAAGGAAAGGAAAAACCCCAGAAAGATTTCTTGGGACTGATCCAAATGAAGGCATCCCAGCAAGGATAGCTATCTGCACTCTGCTGGTCCTAGTCATGTAGGCAGAGCAGCCTTCCCTGTTGGAGATCTGTGGGATGGAGTTTGGCCAGGCTCACAGGGCCCAAATTCCAGCAGCTCCACCTCCCCTCTCCTTCAACCATATGTTGCACAATAAATCACAGTGGCTGAAAAATAGGCATTCAGGCTCCTGAAATGCTCGCCAAACATGCAGCATCCCCATTTCACTTCTAGACTAACTTGCATAAATAATTCTTTATAATCAATTAATAATCAGACTCATGGTTGCATAAACCTGACTTTATTTTAAAAACATCCCAACAAACAACAAGACACCAGTGTTATCTAATCCAAGCAGATTGGTGAATGATTTCTTGGGTTAGAAATAATTACCCAGTGTGAACTATTGGTATTTTTGAATCCTAACATGTCACCAGGCATTGCTATTTAGAGGTAATAACGTTAATGATTATGGGGCCTTGGGCTCTTCCCTGAATGATGGGGATGAAGAAGCACTTCAAGGGACAGGTCACACTCTCAAGCAGCTGAAGGCAGGTAAGTTTGGGCCCACCTTCCTCATTTGTTTCTCATTTAAGCATCCCAGTGAAAGATTTACATTTAGATGGGGACAACTCAGGTCCCAGTGAGCTGCTGCTGTGAAGAAAACCAGCAAAGTTGGTATTTTTGGCTATTTCAACCAAGCAACATTTTTGTCCTGGGTTTGGCTTTTTGGTGCCCCTCCTTTGGGTTTTCCTGTCATAACTTAGGTCCCTGAGTCCCCTCTTAAGGGTGATACAGAGGAGCAGAGCTGTTCCTGTCCCCAGCTGCACAAATGCCCATTTCAGTAAATCCTTGTGTCCGTTCCATACGGATTTCTGGGCACTTGGAAGAGTAGGTTTTAACTGCCCCAGAGGCTGAACCCACAGGCTGCCCAGAAGAGAAAACCCATACATTTTTGGGACCCCTTACACAAAGCTGCATCTTTTCTCTGGGCTTTAGGGCTCGAAAGCGCTCAGGGAGTTTCTTTGTTGCGTAATTCAAATACAGATTCCCTTTTTTACCAAAGAAGGAAAACTCCAGCTCTTGGCCGTGTAAATAATGGATGTTGCCCACCTCTACTCTGTTCTGCTCCTGTGTGGGATATGGGGCTTTTCCCAGTGCTTTTCCCTCCAGCCCTGAATGGGTAAGGCACTTCCCTGCCCACCTGCCAGCCTGTGCTGAGCTGCCCTGGGGTGTCACTGGGAAGCTGACACATTCCATTAGTGGCTGAGGTCTGTGGTGGGAGGTGGCTCACTAGGACCCTGGAGTCAGGATGGGCAGGAAGAGTCCACCCAGGGAGCTGCTGCCTGCATCCCCTGCTCATCCCTCTGGACTAACCAGTACACCTGGAAGTCAGCTGACCTGGAATTCAGTTGTGGGAGCCCACAGCAAGCAAGATTCTGGGACATCGGGTGCATCACCCACCACAAACAGACCCTAGCAGGTATTGCAAAGACAGACAGCGAGCAGACAGAGCAGAGGGATGGAGCCAGAGGAAGTCACAGATAGGCAGGAAGATGGATCTCTGCAGGACAGAGTGATCTTCCTGCTGCTATTAGGACCAGATACTCACAGTCATGGGCTCCTGAGCCGTGCTGGAGGCTGGGGAGGTTTGGTCCTGCACGTGTCCCTGCTGAGTCCTTTGTGGCCCGGGCCACCGCCTGCATCCTCGTGCCCCCTTGGCTCATGGGGGATTGGACCTGCCCCACACGGTGTGCTAAGGAGCCTGAGACCCACTTGGGAGCTGCAGCCGGTCACTTGATGCTGTAATCCTTCCTCATTACAAAAGAGACTCTGTTGTCTTTTGCCCCGTTCCCTCCTAATCTTCTGAGTAAGCCCTGCGTGTTTATAGAGGCGGCCGGAGGAGGGGGAGGCAGGGCTGGCTGCTCCGCTGCTACTAACTCCTGGCACAGCCATGGTGGCTGCCAGAAGAGAGGCATTTTTCCTCTAATTCTTTCCTGTTTGGTCCCTCTCTCCGTGTCACAATCTTACAGGAACCCCAGGAGATTATGCAGGGCTGGAATTTTCCACCAACGCTGTAAAACACAGTGTGCTTGGGGGCTGCCCTCTCTTCCCTAGGTCAGTGAAACACCTGGTCTGTGCTCTGCTTGGCTCTCATGGGATGCTTCCCTGTCATCCCTCACTGTCCCTGGATGAGTTTGCCACCTCTTCCAGCTGTGGTTTGGATGCAGAGGATTTCCACTCTTCCACTGGTTCTCCGAGACTCTTTCCATCTGTTCCCTTTCTTTTGCTCCTGCTTTTCCAGCAGTGCTTGAGAGCTGTCACTGTGCTTCCTTGCATGATATTCTGGGAAACATTGGTCCTTGCCTTGCCCTCAAACTTCCACCAAGCCAGGGAACTCCTTCCCTCTGTCTTCCCAGGGTCCTTAGTCGCTTTTCTGTTCCTTCCCAACTGTGACCATCCTTCCCTTCTACCACCTCCTCAATGCTTCTGCTTAGGTCTTAAGGACATTCCCCTTCCGTGAGGTTCTGAATCAAAATATTTTCTTAATGAACTGGTCTTCCATCGTTTAGGCAGCTCTGGGACACTCTGGAGAGGGAGCACAGGTCTGATCCTTCAAGGTAAGAGCAGCTAGGGACCCATGCTCCTGTAAGAACCAACTTTCTCCTGTGCTTTGTCTTTAACACTTACTTAACATCAGTAGTTGGGATCAGTTTGTCCCAGCTGTAGTTTTCTCTTTCCTGTGGCTGATCAAGGGGAGTGGGCTCTTTCACTGCTCCTCTGGAGCAGGTGCTACCTGGCATCTGCCTGTTGTGGGATTTCTGGTGCAGTCCTGGGAATTGCTGCCAGTGGCAGGGAGAGCACAATTTAAAATGTGGATCAGTGCTCTGTGAAGGGACATGAGATCAGGGGGAGCCTCTCTGAAGTGAATGTGGTCTACTTCCAGGGCTGGAATTGCTGAACAGGCAGGCTGAGATAGATCTTGAGGGTCTTAGGGTTTGAACCCTCATCCCCACACAGAGCAGGGAGACCAAAATGCTTCCGGTGAGGTATTCGCTGCAGCTGTTGGGAGCAGTTTGGCTGCTCCTGGGGACGTGGAGCAACAAACCCCTGAGTGTGCTGCTGTTTGTGGAGGGATGTGCTGGCATCTGGGGGCCTCTGCTGCCCTCCTCTGAGAGCAGCTCTGCTGGCAGCTCGTGAGCTCCACAGCTGCCCTTGCGACAGCAGGAAATATGTGCGGAATTTAATATTAAAGTAAATAACTGAAGGGCTACCAGCGTGGCAGAGCTGCTTGGATCTATTTCCACATCTCCTGTGGCCTCAGACCCTGAGGAGGAGAATGGTCTGAAAGCCTGCCTTGCTCAGCAGAGCAGGAAGCAAAGAGGTGCTGACATCCATCCTCAGCCTCAGAGCCCTGGAATCATCCTCATTTTCTCCATGCTAAAGATGTAGGGATTGAATTGCTGTGCTGGGAGTTGAATCCCTGCTTTGGGAATGCCAAAGGGCCATTCTTAATGCTGAGTTAGCAGCAGCTGGCTCCTGGGAAAGGCACGGTGCCCTCCTTGCTCTCTCACAGAGAACAGTAAGCATTTTTAGGGACAGTGGGTCCCAAAGCTTGGTGAAATCCCTTTCCCTTCTCCAGTTTCAGTGCTGGGATAGATACAGAGGCAGCTGGCATCAGAGGTGTCTCTCCAAACTACATGCTCCCTTGAAATCTGATGTCATTTTTTTAAAAAATGAACTGGGAAGTGTCTGGGGAGATGCTGTTTTTCATGGACAGGATTTACTCAGAGGTTTGAGCTGGCCAGAAATGTTTGAAGAGGATGCAGTGACCCTGCAGTGCTTTTGTGAGGACCCCCAGGCTTGTTCCCATTATGCTGCAGAATTCCTTACTAATTCTTGCTGCCCTGAGAGCTGGGAGTGCCTGTCCCTGTGCCAAGCTCCATCTGACCCTTTGCATTTTGCTTTTAGGGGCTTGGATGGTGACAAGTCTCTCACTTTGCCTCTGATGTTGCACAGTTCAGTGCATACAGCATGAAAATGAGGGAAGGGTCCTTATTGAGGTCCCTTGTTTCTTGCCTTAGGAATTGTGAAGGGGATTAGGTGCCAAAGGGAGGATCAAACGTGCTGGTGCTGTAAGTCAGAGACCCCAGAGGAGCCTTGCTGCAGCCCTTGCAGCCAGCTGAGCAAACATGTGGCACAGCCAAGGAGCCAGCCAGGAGGGGCTGGATGGAGCCTGGAGTTTCAGGCCATTTGTTCTCCTTTCCACGCCAATACCATCTGGTTTGACTTTGCTGGGTAAGGGGTGTCAGCAAGTCAGATTCTGCTTTCCAAACTCAAAGATAATGCCTGTTCTTCCTTCCCTACCCAGCCTCTGTCTGGCTTTCTTTTTCTTCTCCCCCTTTCCTTCTCTGTCATTTCCTTCCTTTTATTTCCAGTTTTCCCTTTTTCCTTTCCTTTTCTGCTTCTCTTCAGGGAAGAAGAGGGGAGCACTCTTCCCCTTATGACAAGTTACTTTTTCAAGTGGCTGGGATTCAGCACATCCCTCTCAAAGCTTCCTGTCAGCCCTATCAGTTCTCATCCTTCCTGCCTTTGTTGGCTCCTGCAAGCACTTCTACCTTTCTAATCCAAGGACCCTCTGTTGCTGCTGGCCAAGCCTTGGGAGTTAATAATTACAAAGACTAATTACATCTGGTGCTGCTTTGCAGAGCTGAAGATCTTTCCCCTCCTCCCAAAAGTTCTCTGAAGATAGCAAAGGTTGCAGCCAGAGACACAAACATCCCGGACACTCCGTTCCCAGACTTCAGAGCACGGGCTTGGCCTGTGCTGTCCCTGTGGATCCCAGCCATGAGGCAGGGCAGGGCTGGAGGTGACACAGACACCTAGGAGATGCTGGGACAGAGAATTGCTCCCTGTGTGGTATCCACAGAAAAATCCTGCAGTGGACACCAGGATCACCATGTCTGACTCTCCTGCCTCCGGTGCTGGGTCTGTCCCAGTGGCAGATGATGGACAAGCTGAGAGCAGGGAGGGAGCTGTCACTGTGTGTGAAGGCTCCAAAGGAGAACGGCTGCCTGGAGGGAAGCCCAGGGCAATGGCAAGGTAGGATGTGATTGGAAATGTCCTCTGAGGGCAGCAGCAGCTTTTGGTTCAAAATTCCAGTGCTGTCAATCCACAGGTGGCAATGGGATCCACTGTGGGACGGGGTGACAGCAGGAGTGGTTTGTCTGTTGGGTTCTGAGCCCAATGCTCCCCTTGAAGTGTAAAAACCCTGGACAATCAGCAGCTGATTTTCCCTCAGCCACATTTCCCCCATCCTTCCACCTCCCTGCGTTTACATCCCAGGTTTCCTCTCTGTGTGGCACCGTTTTGGTAGTGGGGGGCTGCAGGGAAGCAGAGATCCACCTGCAGCCCATGGAGGAGCCCACCCTGGAGCAGAGCATGCCCGAAGGAGGCTGTGGCCCCACAGGGAGCCTGTGCTGGAGCAGGGTGCTGGCAGGACATGTGGAGAGAGGAGCCCACAGTGGAGCTGCCTATTCCTGACCCTGTGGAAGGGATCCACACTGGGGCACTGCATGAAGAGCTCCTTGGAGAAGGAGGACTTCTTCCGTGGGAGGAACCCACTCTGGAGCAGGGGCGGAGTGTGAGGCATTCTCCTCTTGAGGAAGAAGGAGCAGCAGAGACAGCAGCCCCCATTCCCCATCCCGCTGTCGGGAAGGAGGCGGAGGTAACCAGGAGCGATTCCGAGCCGGGGACGAAGAGCGGAGCGGGGTGACGGCTGCCGGCCATCTCCTTGCACCTCCTCAGAGCCCCGCGGTGAGTTGACGGGTGACAGGCGCCGCCAGCTCGGAGCCCAGCCCGTGCCGGCTCCGCAGGGACCCTCGGCCCGCGGCGCTCAGGGCGCAGCCGCGCCCGCGTCACGTGGGCGGCGGGGCCGCGGCGGCTCGGGATCGGCTCCGGAGCCTGCGGGAACCGAGCCCTCCTGCCTCCGCCGGAGCCTCCGGTTCTGATCCCTCCTGCCTCGGCCGCGGCTCCTCCGGGCACGGATCCCGCTCCGGCTCCTCCGGGCACGGCTCCCACTCCGGCTGCGGCTCCTCCGGGCGCGTCTCCGCTTCTCGCTCCGGCTTCTCCGCTCCCGGTGCGGCTGCCCGGCCATGGGGGCTCTGGCGGGCGCGCCTCCGCCCTGAGCAGCAGCAGCAGCAGGACCCAGCGATGTTGCGGGGGTAGGTGCGGGTCTGGACGGGGAAGGAGCGGCGTCCGTGTGCCGGGGCTCTCTGTCTCCGTAGAGTCCCGGAATGGTTTGTGTTGGAAGGGGTTTTGCAGTTTATCTGCTGCCACGGGCAGGGACACCTTCCACTAGACCCGGTTGCTCCAAGCCTTGTCCAGCCTGGTGTGGACACTTCCAGGGATGGGGCAGCTGCGGCTTCTCCGGGAAATCCAGTCCATCACCCTCACAGGGAAGAAGTTGTGTGGAAGCCAATTAAGGAGATAGAATACAGAGGCAGCAGCATCTCCAGATACGGGACTTGGTGTTTCGTTGCTGGGGCAAAGACAAGAAATGCCAGTGTGTGTTCTGCTATAATATAATAGCATAAAAATATAACAAGCCACTATCAGACGCTCTGCCAAACATTTGAGGGATGATGCTGAGCACACATGGGATGATGAACCTCTCTGGAGTGATGCTGGTCCATGGTGGTGCAGGTCAGGCGTCCATCCCAGTGGGGATGGAAAAGTCAGGCCCTGCTCCCAAACCTGGGGGTAAGAGTTTAACCTGGAGAGAGCTGGAGCTGCTTGCACAGGAAACAACCCCGTCGGATCAGCACTGCAGGAAACATGTGGGGCCCGCTGGAAAAAGTGCAGATCCTGCACATTTTTTTGCTTTTTCTACAGAAACCAACTTTAGAAGGTTGTGGGGTGTTGGCGATTTTTTTTTTTTGGTAGTTTGCATTTCTTGTGTCAGAGCATGACTCTTAGGATATGATCCATTTTTCCTGGAAAGACAGCTACTAGTCAGCAAGAGAGGGAGTGTTTCTGGTGCTCCTTTGGTCTCTGGGATTGGATTTCAGAGCCCCACCTGGACACTGAGCAGAATCCAGCCTAGCCAAGGCTTCCATAGGGATTCTTTTTTGCACAGTGCAGAGAAAGAATGAGCTATTCTGTCGTAGATGATTTTCCAGGATATGTTTTTGGCATTACAGAGTGTGGGTGGGACTGTTTAATTCCTCCATATCCTCCAGTTTTCTTCCGTAGTGTGTGGAAATACGCTGAAATATCTGTTTCCTGAGGCAACTTTCAGATGAGAATTAGAGAGTCATAAAGGAACAACATTATTTTTCCTTCCTGTGGGTTAGATTAAGTGTATTTGTATCAGTAGACTGGTGAAATGTCTCTTTTCCTTGCTGCTTCTTTTAGTTATTATTTTTATCGTCCGTGCTCTGATTTCGTTGCTCCTTTCTGGTGTGAATTCTTCCCAGTGTTCAGAAAGTTCTCCACGTGTGCTTTTCCACATGCTTTCCTATGATACCTGAGGTGATTTTAGCTGGGAGCTGCAGCTTTGTTCCCTTTTTGGAAGGTGGCTGTGGACAGCTGTTGGTCTTGGAGAGCTTGAGGGACACAGAAAGGGAGAAATTAGAGTGGAAGAGGTGATAGAACACTGGGACTGAGGAGATAAGCCCAGCCTGTATGGAGTCATAGCAAGGGGAAAGAGCGTTGACTGGCTGGAATGCAGGAGAGGAGAACACAGAGATGGGGCAAAGGGAAGAGGAAAAAGTGAGCCTGAGGAAAAGGAGGTGATGGCTGCTCTGCAGGAGGAGGTGATGGGTGAGGAGCAGTGACCAGGAGTGTGGGAGGAGGTGCACGAAGAGAAGGGCACCAGAGCTTGTGAGCCAGAGATAAGCAGCAGCAGGTTAATCTGCCGGGCAGTGCCTGTGTCTGGGCAGGACAGAAAACTTCCACGTGGGGAAGGCTTGCACACACTGCCACACTGCCTTCAAATGGAGGGAAAGACTATGGGGAGAGTTCAGCGAGGAAGAGGAGAAATGCAAACACTGCAGTGACAGCAATGCCCTGCATGCAGGCACTCAAATGATGTTTTCATTCCTAAAGCTTCTCCAGCATCTGTGTTAATTTGGGAGTTGACAGAGCCCTACTGAACACTGGGGTGCAATGTCCTGGGTCACTCTTGTGGTTTCTTCTTTCTAGGATATCTCTGCTTGCTGGCCACTGAAACTAAAATATAGGGCTTCAACTCAGCTTGGGGGAAATACAGTGGTTTAGAGAGCTCTGTGGGGGATTTTGGTGGGAAATAGGTGGGAAAATAGGTTAAAAATTGGTTAAAAATAGGTCTTTTCCTTCTGAAGCAGATGCAGGGGGTAGAGGAAGGCTGGGTTAGCAGCAGAGGGGATTGGGGTCTTTATATTAAGAATAGGAAAGCTAAGCTGTATTCCTTTTTTTTTTTTTTAACTAGTTCAGTAGGCAAGTCTGACCTTAGGTCTACTGGGTGTATTCTGGAATCCTAAAAGTCTATCTGCAGGGTATTTCTCTTGGACACCAGGTGAGAATGGGATCCCTGGAGGAGCTGTCCTTTGTTCTCCTGGTTATTATCCTGATTTAGTATGGACACCCTGCCAAAAGGGTAAGGCACTTCCATAGGTTTGCAGGGCAGAGGAACAGGTGCAGCTGTTGCTGCCCAAATTCTTCCCCATCACCCTCCCTGCCTCATTCCCACTGCCTGTGCCTGGATGTGTTGTGAGTGTTGGAGGAAGGCTCTGGATCACCCGCACACTCATTTACCGTGTGCTGTTACCCCCAGCCAGGTCAGTCTTGAGGAAGAGAGCCAGAATCCACCCTCTGTGGGACACTGGAAGCCCCTGATGCCATCCAAAGGCGACAAGGAGGAGGCAGAGAGTGGATGCCAGGATGCTGGAGGTGTGCATGAACCGCAGTCCACAGAGCAGCTCAACGTGTCCCGGCTGCGCAGCTCCTCTGTGGAGATCCGGGAAAAGGGCTCGGAGTTCCTGAGGGATGAGCTGCACAAAGCACAGAAGGTGAGCCCCAGGGTTTTTGGGAACTCCTGGGGAGGGTGGCACAGGTTGGAGCAGAGGGGGCTTTCCTGGAGGTGGTGACAGGAATCTTGGGGCATGGATCAGGCGGGGAGGAAGGGCTGTGATTGACAGGCTGGGACAGGACATCAGCCTTCCTATCCCTCTCTATTTCCTCAACAGGAGCTGAAGCTCAAGGACAAAGAATGTGAGAGATTGTCAAAAGTCAGGGAACAGCTGGAACAGGAACTGGAGGAGTTAACAGCCAGCCTGTTTGAGGTACCACCCTCTTCCTTTCCCATCATTTCTTAAGCTGAGCTTACATCCAGCTCCTTTAAGACAGACTTTCCCTGTACTTCCAGCTCTCCTCCCACAATTTCCTCCTCTCCCCTGTTGTTCTTTCCTACTTGGAGAAGCAGAGCTGGGCAGCGGTGCAGGTGGAGTCTTTACCTGGATTTCCTTCCCCTTCTAGAAGCTGTGGGGTGGCATAAAGAGCACAGTAGTTGTGGTTCCAAAATGTGGGAATGCCTGGAGGAGCCAAGCATAGCTCCCTGTCCCTCTCCATGCCTGCTCTGCAGTCTGGGCAGCTGCTCTGTAATAGAGATGATTCCCTGGCTCATCCCAGCCTTTGCTGGGGTTGGGAACATGCTGGATGTCCTCATCTACTCTGCTCCAATGAGTGTCCGGAAGGCTTGTTGGTTGTTGTTTTTATTTTGGTGTTTTTTTGTTGTAATGGGTTTCTTGCCAAGCTGTATCCTGGCAAAACCCTATTCACCAGCAGCTCTAATGTCTGGATCTGTCTGGATAATGAGGAAAGCCAGAGCCCATCTGTACATTTGAAACACAGGGCTGTGAGAGCCAAGGAAGCACTCCCTCCCAAAATTTTGGCTGCCTGAGCACAGGGTGATCCTGGAGATCAAGTAGCCAAGGGCTGTCCCCTTCCTTTGGTGGCCTTGGCTAGATGCTGTTTCCAGACTGCAGGGAGGCCCCAGCTGGGCTGCATCTCACTCCCTTCTTCCTGTGGGAGAAGCTTCTAAGCCAGTTTCCACCATTTGGTCCCCACGTGAGCTCCAGTTCCTGCTGTGTCACAGCCTGCCAGCTGCTCTGAAAGGGAAGCAGGAGTAAAGTACAATAACAAGGCAGGCAGGAGCAGTGCCCTCACCATGACATGGAGCAGTGAGTGTGGATCAGGATCAGAGCCACAGGCAGCAGTCAGAGTCAGGAACCAGTGCAGGGATCACCCAGCAAGGCTGCAGTGACTGCAGGAACCAGGCTGAGGTGAGGCTGGAGTCACAGCTGTTGGAATAGGGGCAGGCCCAGCTGTGGTGTGGAACAGGTGGGTTCTGATGTCAAAGCAATTCCCAAGGGCAAGGAAAGGCAGGTCCTTGCTTCTGGCATTCTCAGCAGCCCCTATCAGTGAGAGATGACCTTGGCCAGCTAAACTCCTTAACGTAGCCAGCTACACTCTTGGAAATGGGATGTACTCCAGGCTCTGGCACTGGCAGCCTTCTCTGGGAAATTCTGAGGGAAGGCTCTGCACAGCTGAAGGAGCAAACCCCCTGGATGTGGCAGGGATGTCTGTCTGTCCCCTTGCCTGGAACATGTGATGTGGCAGATCTGGGACCTGCCTTGCTGGCTGTGTGAGCTGGGGTGCAGCAGGTGGATTAAAACTCTCTCTGGTGCAGGAAGCCCACAAGATGGTGAGAGAAGCCAACACCAAACAGGCTGCGGCAGAGAAACAGCTCAGGGAGGCCCGGGGCAAGGTGAGTGGCTCTCTGTGACTTCATTTTTGGGGTTGGTGTGGTGGCATCTCTGCCCAGCCTGGCCACAGGGCTGTTTGTTGGCTGAGCAGAGTGAAGTGCAGCTTCATCTCTGAGATGCTGTGGTCCCTTTCTAGCAGACACTTGAGTGAGAGGGAAAAGGCCTCACAGACAACCTTGCTTTGCAGTCTCCTGCTGATCCAGCTCTCACTAGGGAAATGGATCCACAGAGAAATGACAAGTTTAATTGTCACAGCTCTGGGATGGAAGGATAGAGCAGGAACATGGGGAGTTGGAATTTCCTGACATGGCTGCACCACAGGGCTGCTCAAATGGCTCCATCTTGAGGAGAGAGAAATTTCTTTGGAGTGATTAGTTCTGAAAAGAGCCTGGGACAAAAGCTTCCCAAACAGCTGCTGTTTAAAATTCTGGATGATGGTGGCACTGCGAGGATGGGAAGAGGCTCTGTGGTTGGGCTTGTAGCTGCTTCCCTGTGATTTTGATGTTTGATGGGATGCAGCAAACTGGAGGCCAGTATTTGCTGAGGATGACTCTTGCTTGTGTCCCAGATTGACATGCTGCAGGCAGAGGTGACAGCCCTGAAGACGCTGGTGATCACATCCACGCCATCCTCCCCGAACCGAGAGCTGCACCCTCAGCTGCAGAGCCCTTCCAAAGCTGGCTTCAGGAAGGGCCACGGGCGGAACAAGAGCACCAGCAGTGCCATGGTGTCAGCTGCCAGCCAGAGCGTGGCTCCAGAGCCTGTCAGCCGGGAGTGCAGAGAGGTGGGTCAGGGACATTGGCCTCGGAGCCGCCGCTCTGGGAACGCTGGGCTTCCCACAGAGCTCTGTGGTCTCACTGAGCAGCTCTTTGTGCCCTGTTCCCTAAATTTGTGCTGAGGCAGGCACTGGAGGACTTCCTTTTGTGGCGGTTTCCTCCTTGTCGGGACAGGAAGCAGTCGAGGGATTACTGAGGGGCAAATCCAGGGGGTGCCAGTGCTGTGAGCAGATGTGCAGAGCTGCTGAGCAGAAGCCAGTTCCACTAGCCAGATGTGGATACAGCTGTCCTGGGAAGCAAATAGGAGGCACTTGGTCAGGAAGAATGAAACTGAAGAAGAAAGTGCTGCAGGAATATGTCTCACTAGGGATTTTTTGTGAGCTGCAACCTGTGTCTTGAAGAATTGTTGAGGGAACACTTGTTGAAGATTTGGATCTGTCATTTCTTCATGGAAGCAACTTCCACAGGGTGCAGATCTCCTGGGGTTTCAAATCTCAGGGCTCAGCCTCCAGAGTGCCCAATGTTATGTATCAAGGATGGGATGGTTTTTTGTCCCTCAGAATTCTTATGTAAGAGGTGATAAAAGGGAACCTGGCATTCAGAGACTTGGTGCTCTATGGGAAAGATCTTAGATTGGGCCTAAAAAAGGTAATTTCTGTTCCCTTTCTGCACCTCAAGCTGAAGTCTAAAGATGTGAGTTGTGGCCCTGTGGTGCCTGGAGGACCATGCTCAGTTCCTCCAGGGGAGGACTTGAGCCTTTCTCTGTATCTCATGTTTTTTACCTCCCTCTTTGCCTGTCTCTCTAAACCTCTTCCTTCACTGTCTGTCTCTCCCTCTGCCCTCCAAGTCTGGTTTCCCTGCTCTCCTCTCCCTGCTCCTTTGCATCCTCCCTGGGAAGGCTATCCACATCACCTATGAGCCAGGCTGGCAGGCCTTGGGAGCAGATGCTTCCTCCTTCTCCTCTTCCTCACGGCAGGTAACCAATCTTTGGGAATGGGTGGGACCCACCTGCCTCTCACGCTTCCAGCCTTTCAGTTCCAGCTTCCTTTTACGCTAATCTCTTTTTTTTTTTCCATTTTGTTTTTCTCTATTTTTTTTCCCTTTTACGCTAATCTCTTTTTTTTTTTTTTTCATTTTGTTTTTCTCTATTTTTTTTCAATCTTGTGGCTCTGAAGCTGTTGCTGGTCCCAGGTGAGCAGTCTCCATGGCACAAAGGGGATGTGCTGGAATCTGGACTTTTCCAGCTGCATTCATTCATGTTCTTTGTGTTGCTCAGCTTAGTTTTATTTTTTCCTTTCAGAAGCTTTTGTTGGGCTTGTAGGAGCTGCTCTGCCAGTCAGGGTGGTGCTTTGCCCAGTGATCCATCTGGGATTTAAATGCCCAATCCCACAGAGTTTCCTCTTGCCCCTCATCATTCCTCACCACACATTGAGCATGCACTTTGTCTATTCAGTGGTTGTGTGGTGGCTTTCCTGCAGCCACACGAAGGAGGAAAAGCCACCTGGAGGAAAATGGGATAGAGAAGTGCCTGCAGGCTTCTGGCACACACAGCCCAGGGTGGCTGTGTCACTCTGGCACAGAACTGCTGCTGGGTGGGACATGAGAGATCCTTGGAGCCAGACAGTTTCCCTCAGACACTTCTGTGATGTCTGAGTCTCTCCAGCTGCCAGAGCAGGTGTTTCATGGGTTTCCTGCAAAGTATCAGGTACTTTCTGACAAGGTATTCCTCCCTCTTCCTGCTCCTCTTGGACGCTTGCTGCAGGTCGACTCCATTTTATTTGCCGAGTTCCAGGCCTGGAAGGAATCTCCAACTTTGGACAAATCCTGCTCCTTCCTGGACAGAATTTACCGAGAAGATGTAGGACCTTGTCTGGACTTCACCAAGCAGGAGGTGAGTGCTGGAGAAGCAGGAGAAGCTGGCAGCTCTGGAGTGTTACCCTCCTGGAATTCATTCCTGCTCTCCCTTGTTTTGCTGCAGCTGTCGGAGCTGGTGCAAGTGGCAGTGGAGCAGAACACCCTCACCATCGAGCCAGTGGCTTCCCAGACTGTTCCTGTGGGGAAGGTGGCAGCAGAAGAGTGTGGTGGCCCCAAGTAAGGACCGTGTGTCCCTGCCTTGTCCCCTCCTTGTTGCTGGTTTGTCCCCTGTCATGGAGTGGTGTGACAGGCAGCTTGGAGCCACCTCCCACTAGCGGGAGTGATGTGAGATTCCAAACAAGGAGGAGGGATTTTATTCAGTTATTAAATTTAAGTCCTTTCTTACCTTCTGAGGTGTCCCTGTGACAGAAGGGACGTGCAGGTTTCCTACCACCTTCCTGCAAATTATTCCCCAAACAACCCATCCTGTGTTTATCAGTTTCCTTTTGATTTTTTTTTTAATTTTTTTTTGTCTTCACAGTGGCTTCCGGTCACAAATCGTAACGAAGTGAAATATTTATTGTTCAGCCAGTGATCAAAGGTCTCTGGAGCATTAACAAGTCACTAACTCAGCACCATGTGGCAGCTTGGAGGTTTTTGCTCAGCTGACCTAACCCTTTAACTCTGTCTAAATTCCACCCAGGCAGGATGGGAAGGAGCCCATCGGCAATAAAAGACCCAAAAGGAATTTGTTCCCTTTTTTCCCAGATGCAAAACACTGATTTTTATGGCAATTTTGGTTTGTTTGATTGTGATAGCTGTGGTTTTACACCAAGTGGTACCAATCAAGCAAGAGTCACTCTTTTCCAGGATGTTGCAATGCTTAAATATGTGGTTCCTTACAGGTATCTTGTTTACAAAGTTTTTGGTCATCCTGCACCTCTTGGGAATTCAGTCTCCTTAGGTTGTGTTAATATTTGGTAAATGATTACTTCTCCTTGCATCTGGACACTTGGAACCCGTGCTGCCACTCTTGGCTAATGTTTGCCTTGGGAGCAGCAGAAAACAAGCCCAGGGACAAGCTCAGGAGCTCTCTGACACATCTGCTCCCCTCTGCTGTCACCTCCTGTGGCTCCCCTGAGAAGAGTTTTTGTAGTTTGGGAGTGATGCTCCTCTTCCTCCTGAGTCCCTGAGGAACATGGTGATAACTGTGCACTAGAAAATTCTGCTTTATTGCTTTAAGTGGTGATGGGAATCATCTGCCTTGCAAATAGCAGGAGAAAAGGGAAGAAAATAAAGGAATGCTGCACCCCTTGCTGATGATTGTATGGAAAAGGCTGTTTTCACCCTCTGCAATCTCAAAACTGGGAAACCAAGCTCCTTTCCTGTCTGCCCAAGGAGGGGTTGGCTTGTTTTGAGTCCTTGGTATGTGCAAATCCTGCTCAAATGCTGGATTTACCTGTTTTGAGGCCAGCTTTGGTGCCCAGCCAGCATGTTTACATCTCACCAGGAAAGCTGATACACCTGAGCCTGCCCTGGAATGTGGGGGACATGTGCAGAGACCAGGGGACTCTGAGGCTCTGCTCCAGCCTCACCTCTTTAATATTTCCTGTGGTTTTCTCTGGGGCTGTGTGTCAGGGAAAAGGTGCTTTCATTTAAAGTCTCCTAAACTTGCCATTTATGGAATATTTCCAGGAGCAAAAGAATATCAGCCAAGGGGTTTTTTTTTCCCTTCTTCACACTGTCTGACCCAGGGGCAGCTTCTGATCTCTCACTTCCATCTCTCCAGGTGGCTGAATTACTGGATCTGTGCTGTGCCACTGGATTGCTGAAGTGCTTTTCCCTTTTCCTGCAGGAAATGTGCTCTGAGCGGCCTCCCCAGGACCTGCAAGCACCGGATCATGCTGGGGGATTCTGGGAATTACTACTACATTTCCCCTTCCTGCAGGGCCAGGGTGAGTCCTTCACCTCCTCAGGGTGCCTTGACCTTCCCACAGCATTCCATGCCCTGCACTGGTCGAGTTCCCGAGGGTCAGCCCTGGAATTGAGGAGAAACTGTGAGATTTGAGATCATTCTTGAGGTTGAGGTGTCTCTTAGTTGGTGATTAGGGGGCAGATCCAGCTCTTCCTTCTCCTTTCAGATAACCTTCAGTGTGTTCACTTGCCATGATTTCATTCAGTACAGAGCTTTGATTGTTTGGCTCTATTGTTATTATTTAATTCCCCTTTGTAAAACACAATGATTTTCTGCTCTTTGGAGGCTGTTGCTGTTCCAGTCTGATCCGTGCCTGGCTGTGGGAACAAACTGTCCTTTCTGTGGAGGGCAGGGAGAAGGTGGATCATTTGTTAATGTTGCTGTTGGGGCTCTTGTTCAGTGGAGGATTTTAGAAGTTAATTCTTTCCTGAGCTGCATTTTTGAAGAGCTGATCCCACAAAAAGTTGGTTTTTGTGCACGGGTTTGACTAATTTTCATTACTTGCACCAAAATAATGTCTAAAATCTTTGTTCCTTTTTTCCCCCCTTCTTTTCCTCTGTCACCCAGATCACAGCAGTGTGCAACTTCTTCACTTACATCCGCTATATCCAGCAAGGCCTGGTGAGGCAGGATGGTAAGAGCTGGCTCCGGGGGGATGCTTTCTGTGGAGGCAACCGGGAGGAATTGGGAGGAGCTATTTGGAGTGTCAGGAGTGGGGTTGGCTGGGGGTGTCTCTGAGAAGCAGATAAATGACAAAAGAGAGGTGTGAGGGGAGCATCTCTTCCTTCCTTATCAGCTTCCTGGGAGTTTTGCTTAGGGGTGGAGCTGGTAAGGGGTGACCTGATGGGCCTGTGCTGCTTCCCTCCACTCTGGGAATGCTGGCAGCACAGCAGAACAGGAGCTGGTGACAGCTGTGCCCTCCTTACTGATTTTTTGGTGTTTTTTCCTCCTTCTCTGCCCTCGTTGTGCTTTGCAGTGGAGCTGATGTACTGGGAGGTCATGCGGCTCCGGAGGGAGATGTCTCTGGCCAAACTTGGATTTTATCCCAGCGAGATGTAAGCAGAGCCCTGAGCATGGAGGAAACTGCTCCTGGAGGAAGGGCTTGGAGTGCAGTGCCTGTCCTGCTCCCTCCCTTCCCTCTGCCTGGAGCAAGGAACAAGAGGCACAAGTTTCACCTTCAGCTGTCCCACTCCTCCAAGTGTGACTGGAATGCAGCTGCCACGCTGCCCCTGGAGCTGGGCTGGCCCTGGCTGCTCCAGGATGGCCATCCATAGACTCTGGAGTCTCCTATATGCAGTGTATATCCATTTTTTTAACCTTTTGTTTTTATATGCAGCCTGCTTTGGCATAACCCGGGGCCAGGCCTGTGCAGGGTGGGAATTCTGGACCTTCCTTGTGAGCCAGCCTGTCAGGACAGATGCTGGCTGTCTGTTCCACTCGTTTTTTTGGGATGGAGGGGGTGCTGTCCCTGAGGTCCTGCTGACCACAGCAGCCCTGAAAATGCCAGCAGAGCACAATAATCTTGGACAGTTTGTTTCCAAGTACTTCCTTGTTCCTTTTCAAGGAGCCTGTGAGAGAATCTTGTTGCCAGCAGAGTCACAAAGAGGGATTTGTTCCTGTTTTTAGCTGCATGTTTGGCACTAGGTTGTGCAGGCTGGGGAATGGCTGGAGCTGTGCACCTGGGGCCTCCAGCAGAAGAAAGGGAGCAGGGAAATTCCCTAGCTCCCTGCAAGCTGCAGGATTTTTTCCCCTGGACTAGAGAATCTGCTGGAGTAGTCAGAGGCAGATGCAGGACCCTGTGACAGTCCCTCATGATGCTCCTAAACACAAACCTCACCCACAAACAAGACTTGGAGCTGTTCCTGCTCTTGAGGGGGCTTTGGGCAGTCCTGTTCCCAGTCTTCAGGCAGAACTCTTGCCCCAGGTTGGGTTCTTTGTGTCTCCAGGAGGAGCATGCCCAGGATGGGCAGCCCCAAGGCCCAGAGATTCCTTCCCAGTGTTACATCAGACCTGGAGATGCCTGTCCACTGGGAATCACAACTTTTCCTGGGCTGCCATTCCCTGGTGAGGGAATCTGAGACCTCTTTGTGTGCACATGAGGAATGTGGCTGAGGTTCCTGCCTGCCTCAAAATGTGCTGGGAGGGAGGCATGTCACTGGAGCTGTAGGGATGCACAGGCCTGACACATCCTGAGCCCAGACCCAGGTTGATTAAAGCCATGACAGTATTTTGTAGCCTTTTTTCAGTGACTCTGGAATCAGCTCAGCCATCACCCACTCTGGGGTTTCCATTTCTGACAGGGTTGTCACCCTGTCCCTCTGCCACCCTCAGCAAGCTGGTGCCCATCCTCAGCTCCATTATTCCATCCTTTCCTGAAGGATATTACAGTAGGAACTTGATTTTCTTCCACTGAGCTGCTGGATTTTATCTAGGGGAGAGAGAAATAACACGGCTTTGGTTTTCCCAGCTGTGGATTTCAGTTCAGGTGAATTCCACCCCTGGAATTTCTCCCTGCATCTCTTCCCCCAGCCTTTCTATCTTTCCATGTCTTCCTGTGCTGTGGGCTGCTACACTGCACAAAAATGTTGCAGCAGTGGGAATGAGATGATCTCCCTGGCTAGGAGATGTTTTGGTTTGTGGGATATTTTTTCCCCCTTGGTGTCACATTGAAAAGCACTTTGAGACAGAAGGAACTGGAGCAATGCCTTGTCTGAGGTTGTCTTGCATTTCAAAGCAGAGAACAATTTGTGAAGGAAAATGAAGTCACTCCGTTAGCAGTGGGATGGTTGCACCCTGCTCTTTCATAAAGGAAAATAAACATTTGCTATTAACCTCTACAAGCCTGGTTGGAGTTGGAGGGTTGGGGTGCTTGGGGTGCAAGAGAAAAGCCTACAGGATGGGGTTTGGGGTGCTAGCCGAGCAGGTACCTGTTCTTCCTGGGGGAAGCTGAGGCTTCTCCTGCTCCTGGAGGTTTGTCTCCTTTAAATTGCTGGCTTGAAGCACTGCACGGGTGCTGGGTAATTGGAGGATCTTCTTCCTTCCTTCTTCCTGATCAGTCTCCTCCTCTCAGCAGGCAGAGGTTTTGGGTTGCTCTAGTTTCACTAAAACCTTTTGCTCTCCTCCCTGCTCGGCTCTGCACATTGACATGGAAGATCTCCTCATGCCCTCTGGGAGATGACAATGGGAGCGCTGTGTGCAGAAAGGGATTTAATTTAATTTTCAATTAAAAAGCCACGCAAGAATCTGGTTGTGCAGCACAGTCAGGCAGCCACGAGAGGGCACAGGCAGCCCAGGCAAGGACTGTCCTCCCTCCCTGGGAGAATGGAGTATCTCCAGGACCCACCCCTCCTGACCCTCCCTGCAGCTTCCCTGTGCTGCTGGGAGGGAATTGGGCAGCTGGAGAAAGGAAAGGAAAGATTTGGATTTCTGTATGGGATGGTCAGGTGAGACACTGGGAATGCTTTCCTGTGTCTGGATCTTTCAGTGGAATGTCAGCAGGGATTGCTGTCAGAAACTTCCCTGTGACATTAGCACCTAAGCTTCTAAGGTATGAGAAGACATCATGTCCCCTATTCCCAGCCTTTTCCACCAAAACTTCCCTGCTCTTTTTCCCCTCATAAATCAACCACGATTTGAGCAGAGTCTCTGGGTCCTCTGGTACCTTCTGCAATCTTCCTTGCACCTATTTGCACCCACAAAGGGTTTGCCAGCCTGTCTTGGGCTGAAATAAAGAGCTTCAAGGGATGGGAGCCAAAAAATCTGCTTTTATAGGTGTGTTTGACTTGCTTGATTTTGTTTTCATTCCTGTTTCCCTCAAGTTTGGGAGACAAAAGGGATATTTGGATGATGGTGGAGGTTAGTGTTGTGCACAGTGAGGTGCTTCTAAGCATTTGGATATTAGTATTTGGGAAACTGGGATTTAGACCGCAGAGATTTGGTTTTCCCTGGAAGTTCTCTGTGTCTGCTGGCTGCATCCTTTCCCTGCCTGTGGAATTACTCCAAGTTTGCTCAGGGCTGTAAATCAGGCTGTCTTTGTGCAGCTGGTCAGGCTGTCCCCACACGCCCACACACAGAGATGGATGGTTCCTGTTCCCAGGAACCAACAAATGAAAGATTTTAATTTTTTTATTATTTGCTTCAGGTGCAATCAAAGAAAAGACAGAAGACAAGCAGCTGGCCTCGGAAAAGTCAGGACTTCCCATGCTTTCCTGACCTTCCTGTAGGATGAATCCATCAAAGCAGAGAGGATTCCCTGCAGAACAGGCAGCTCTGGGCCAGCCATGGGGAAATTCCAGTCATTTCGGACATTCAGGGAGTGTGGCCCTGCCAGGAAAAAGTCAGATGTCCTGGCACAACTCTCAGTGTGCACGTGGCACCCACGGCTGGGGCTGGCCAGCTCCGCCAAGGCAACCCGTTCCTAATAGGAGCAAATCCCTGTGGTGCCACCAGTGCTGGGAGCCAAGGGGTCAGATTTGCTGTTTATCATGTCAATATTCCTATGTTTGTGCAAGGCTCACTGGGCTCAGCTGGAAAGTTGACTTTAGCCAGGCTGAGAAGGCAGCTGGACTTTGTGCTGGTTTATATAACTTCCAGAGAATGTTTCAGCTCCTTTGGGAGTGGATTAGGAGGGAATGGGAACATAGAGAAAATGAGACTCAGCCTAGTTGTGGGCTGGATGTGATGGGAAGAAGGGGAAATGGCTTTGGAATGGCCTTAAGATGAAGGAGGGTAGATTTGGATGAGATACAGGAAGAAATCCTTCCCTGTGAGGGTGCTGAGGCCCTGGCACAGGTTGCCCAGAGAAGCTGTGGCTGCCCCTGGATCCCTGGAAGTGTCCAAGGCCAGGTTGGATGGGGCTTGGAGCAGCCTGGGATAGTGGAAGCTGTCCCTGCTCATGGCAGGGGTTTGGAATGAAATGGGCTTTGAGATCCCTTCCAACCCAAACCATTCTGGGATTCTGTGATAGATCTGAGCTGCCAGTGGTGTCCTGGCTCAGGAGATGAGATAGCACTGGCTGGAGTGATGGAGCAGAGGGACAGCAGGGAAGGTTTAGGAAAGAAGAGGCACTCCTTAGATTTTGTTTGGCTTAATCTTGAAATTGTTCCCCTTGCAGGAGAAAACATGGCTGCACAGGAAAAGCTGAGCCACTGATAGAAATCTGGTTATTTACAAGTCACTCCAGTGATGGAAAAGCCATTTGTGCAGGAGTACAATCCCAAAACAGCTCCCCATGGGACTGTGCCAGAGAGGGGAGCTGGGAGAAAGAAGCTGAAGGTGGAGGTGTTCCCCAGGAAGCTTTGCAGTGCAAACCCCAGCACTCAGTCCTGTGCTGTTCACAGAGCTTCCAGGGATATCCGTGTGGGCACACAGAACATCCTGAGCTTTTAACTCTGCTAATGCTTCTGGTTTCTGCTCCCTCTCTGGTTCTGGGACTGCAGGCCTCCCTCTGGCAGATGTAGCCATGGAATTGGCTCAAGGACAGCTCCCTGCCCTTAATTCCCCTGGCTCACTGTGCTAATTCTGCTCTGTTAATCACCTTAGAGTCAATTTAAGGTGCTTCATGCCAAAGGACACTTACGTGGGTCACAGCTCAGTTACACCTTTGCTCTTTCTGCATCAGCACCTGGACAGAGGTGACTTGTCCCTTGCCTTTGGTGACCTTCCCCTTTGTCAGGCCACCTGTGCCATCTGGCAAAACCAGAAGGAAGGAGGGAAGCACCAATCCAACTTTCCATCAAACTGAGGGCAGTGATAAATAATGTCTCAGGAAAGGTGGAGCAGTGTCTCATGGTCCCACAGTGCTTTCAGACAAGGCAAGTTTTGCATTCACCCCAAAATCTGGGCAGCTCTGGCAGACATTAGTCCTTAATAGGAGAGGGAAACTGGGTTCCAAATCTGATTAATTTCACACCGGAATGATGTGTATGGGGAGGAGACCTCATGGGCTGTGTTTGAGTATGCCTGAACCAACTGAGTTGTGGAAACCCAAAAAACCATTTTTCTGTTGTCAGCAGTTGGGCGTCGCTACTTTCTCCTCACTGTGCTGGTTTTAAAAGCCTTGCTTTACACATTCAAAACCACAAATGAGTTAAACCCTCTCTGTTACTGCAGCACATGGGACTCATCCCTGTGCCAACACTACCACATCCAAGAGAGCTTCTCTGAAACCATTTACTAAATATTTCAATAGAGATCTTTAAAACTGTTCCTCTCTGTTTAGAGAGACGTTGCAGAAAGGAAATTGCTTCTTAATCTCTGTCCTCTGTTTTGTGTTTGATTCATTTGTGCATCATGGGGCAGAGCAGGCTCAACGTCTTTTTGCTTTTAATTCTTTATTTTATTCTATGCAGACAGAAACGTTCCCAGGGAATGGTTCAGGCTTGAAGGGATCTCTAAAAATCATCCAGCTCCTGACTTGCCCAGGAGCTCCTGCTGCACCATTCAAGCCCAGACATCCTGTTTCTGTGGAGCTGTTGATTTTCTGCAGGGATGTGGAGGAGTCATGGTGCTGGAATGCTGCTGGAGCACCGTGGCTCCACCATTCCTTGCCCTCTAGTGCTGTTGGACTCCGTTTCACTCGCATACCTTCACCAAATCAGGTGCTCAGTTTTAGACTCAGTGCACTCCAGCATGATGGGGAGACAAGAATGAGCAAGGCATGGAATTGGAATTGGCAGCAGCACTTTGATTCCTGGTCACACTTTATTTCTCCCCCACCCAGGGTGATGGTGAAGCACAGGCTGTGCTGCTTTGCTCCATTTGGGGTTGTGACTGTGGCCTAAAGGTTTGTGGCTTGGCAAAGGGTGATAATTTCAGCTCGGAGTGATTGACCTGGAGATGCTGGACCAGGAACTGGCCCCAGCTGAGAAACCAGCAACATCTTCAGCTCAGAACCCAGACTTCTGGGTTTTATTAGGCATCTGTCAGCAATAAGGGAACAAAACACACAGAGAAAGTGCAATATGGCTCGTATATTTTATAGAAAAACCAACTGCTGCTTAAGGCCAGGCCAACTGAGGCCAATTAAATTAATCAGGCAAGTGAACCAGCCACACCCATTCTGAGGAGGATGGGTGCAATCATGGGCAATTACTGTGATTAATCCTCTCATTGTCAGCCCCACAGCCAGTACCTGGCCAAGAAGTTGGGGAGTTACCTAACTGTGCTCAGGAGGATGCTGCAGGCGAAGGTGGTGCTTCCAGGTGAGGATCCTTCTGCTTGGCCTTTTCCCACTCCTTTCTTCAATTTCTGCTGAGCCTCCCTTGACCTGAGCAGCCTGGGCTTGGCCTTCAAACCTCAGAGGTTGGCAGAAGGTGGAAAAGCTCTGACACAGGGTATGTTAGAACACATCATCTTCATTCACCCCAGTGAAAGTTACGTTTGTACCCTCCAACCTCTGTGGAGGGTAGATAACATATGTATTTTTATTTATAGTATGTAAATAATTATTTATATAATTTATACTTATTATCTTTTATGTTCTGCTGTCGGGGAATTATTCACCTCCTGGCTCACTCTGGAATTCTGGATTATTCCCTTCATACTCTTTACATCATGGTTTCCAAATGGATAAGTGTGTGGCTGGAAATGTGAAAAAAATATCACCTTACAGCAGCTGAAATAATCCCCTGTTCTATGGAAACTCCAGGACAGAGGGATGGTGTGGGGAAGACTCAATATGGAAGTGCTTCTATGTGATATTTGAGGAATTTAGGCTAATTTTTCAATAGAATATATATGATAACATGATATAACCCAGCACAAACACTGGAAAAAAATTGAGGGTTTTTTCAGAGGCTGAGCTTACTGGTTTGTTGTTGTTTCATTGAGTTTTTTGTTTGTTTGTTTTTGGTTTGTTTTTTTTAATAGAGTTTTAAAAACCTGTTGCAAGAAGGAAGCTCACAAATGTGGCTGCCCCATCCCTGGAAGTGTTCAAGACCTGCTTGGAGGGGTTAAAAACTGTACATCTGAACACCATGAAGCTGTTTCTCCCCATGCTGATGCCACACACAAATTATGCTGTGAAGAAGTTTCCTGAAGCCTCTAGAACTGGGCCCCTGCAGAGTAAGTAAAACATGATTTTTTTAAAAAGCAATATTGTTCATGGATGAAGTTATTGATTTGTAACAGTTAATTTTTGTGTAAGAGCCACCTGTATTTGCATTAGGGGAAGCTGTTTGTTCTGGGATGAAATGAAAGCCCTAAAATTTGGGTCATTTTCTGCTTTGTGTTTTGTGACAGCTCACGGCACCTGCTGTTGGGCAGGATGAGTTTGCCTATGGAGCAATTCCTTTGGACTCTGGCAAGCTCCAGTGTTGGTTTTAGGGGACAGATAAGGATAATCTGGCCATCACTTTGTCTCCTGGCCCTGGAGAGCCTGTGAGTTCCCTTTGTCTGCCCCTTCACCTGATGGGACATGCTTCAATGGGATCACCTGGCAGAACCAGCTCTGTTAAAGCCTCTGGGCTGACCTCAAAACACTTTTGACCTAAAATCTACTGCTGCTGTTGACCCAAAACCCACCAGAGCATCGAATGGAGCTGTGGGTTGGAAAAGCTGCTGCAAGGTGCTCAGCACACCCCAGGATGAGCCATGAATGGGCACAAAATGGACTGTAAGAACACTTTAATATGCTTCTATGAAGTTTTCACAGCAATTTTGTTCTCAGCTGCTTCCTCAGACAGTCTGGAGGCTGAGTTTGAGTGGCCAGGCAAATCTTCGACAGGAAAGTCTCCTTTCCTTTGGTGTTTGTTCCCAGGATGAGGGGAAGCAGCAGCATTGATCATGAAATTGTGAAGGCTAATAAAGAAATCCATCTGTGCTATTAAAGTCAATGGTATCAAAGTAATTCCACTAATTTCACCACGTGAAGTGGAAAAAGGATGTTCCACTCTCACTGGCTAACAGCTCCTCCATAAAAAGCCCCAGGAAAAACAAGGGAGGCCATAATAAGCAGTCTGATCCCAGGTCCTTTTTTAGTTTGCTTCCACAGTGTTCTTGGCTTGGGATCTGGTTTTGAACTGCTAAAAAAAAAAAAAAAAACCAAAAACAGTTACAAGGCTAAATCTGAAACGGGAGCTTGAATCACCCTTTATGTCAAATACCTACCCTGACTCATTACAATTCTGAATTTGAACATGTTTTTGATCTCAGAGCAAAACCTGGGTTGTGACATTCCCACCCTAGAAATGTCCTGACTTGCTCAGTTGGCATCTCCATGCCACCTGCTTGTGGGTTTGTATGGCAGAAGGCACTCCAAGAGGGAAAAAATTCCCTGAGCACCAGTGGTTCTGGAAAAAAAAAGCCACATAAAACATCTGTATGGTCAACAAATAGTTATGATTTTATTGAGTGGTAGAATACACAAGGAAAAAAAATTGTTCTTTTTGAGTTACTGGATTTTTTTTCCCAAAAAATTAAGAAAAACCAGGAGCTGTCCTATAAAGAATGTGGGTTTGCTGATTTAACATTGGAAATGTTAGGGCTTTGTTAGGAAGGCTTTCTTAGGAAGGCATCTACTGAGGAAAAGGATGTCTTTGCCCTAACGAAGACCTCAAATCCAGCCAGAGAGCTCAGCCCCTGCAGCAGGGAATGATGGTGTTTGGACATGGGTCCTGACAAGCCTCCCAAGCCCTATTTCAGTGAGCAGCTGGGATCTAGACTCCTCAAATCCATGCTTGGAGGGAAAACTCCAAGGAAAGTTCCCTAATTCCCACTGTGCCTCTCCCTGGAAGCTGAGGGCAGTGAGTCCCTGCTCCCAGAGCTGTGGGAGGGGGGCTCAGTGTGAGATCCAGCTCACTCTGAGGTGCCTGTGGATGTCACCAGTCCCTGCCACCCCCTCTGAGCCCCAGCTCTGCCCTGTCCTGCCCTGTGTCTCCAGCACAGCCCTCCAGGCAGATTCCAGCCATGCTGTGAGATCATGGGACACCTGATTCCAAATTTCTCCTCCTTCATCCCTCAGTATTTTTTCTCCCACTCTCATGCATCCCTCCCCAACCCCTGACCTTCCCAAACTTCTCCCATCTCTCATTCTCCTCCCAAAACACACCCAGAGGCTTCTCTTTGCTGCAGTTTGTGCTTTTCTCTGGCATCCTCGATCATCCTGGTCCTCCAGCTCCTACTCCAGTCCCCCACAGTGAGTGGGGAGAGCAAATCCACTCCTTCCCTGGCTGTTGTTTGATTCTCTGCCCTGAAACCAGCTCTGTGTTTCCAGCTCCCCATTGCCATGTGGTGTAGCTGGGTTCAGTAAACCCTGGCAGGCTTCCAGCACCTCTTACTGGCTTAGGTTTGGTTTTTGGTTTTTTTTTCATGTTTGTGTCTCATTACAGTGCAAATGAATGACCTTTATCAAGAGAGAAAGTGGACAAGATTTCACCTCATTATTTTCAGGTTAGTTAAGAGTCCTCAGAAAGCTGGGCAAAGCTGTGCTGAAAATTCTGTGTTTCAGTCATTTTGATGGCAGATTTTAACCTGCTCATGTCTCACTCATTGCTCCCTTGTTGGAGACAAAGCTCATGGGAAGTTTGTATCCATCTACATTTCCAGTCTTAGTGAAACTTCTGGAACATCTCCAGATAAACCTAATTTTACTTGGAGAACAATGATAACAAAGCAGATTGATCCAGACTTCCAGGGCTCTTTGTCAGGGATCTCTTTGACCTGCTCCAGTTAAAGAGGGGAGAGCTTGTAGAATCCTGGAATGGTTTGGATTGGAAGGGGCAATAAAGATCATCCAATTCCACCCTCCTGCCACGGACAGGGACACCTTCCCTAGACCAAGTTGCTCCAAACCTCATCCAACCTGGCCTGTAACACTTGCAGGGATGGGGTGTCAACAAGGAATCAAGGCACATAAAAACCAGCTCAAATTCCAAGGGAGAAAGCTGAGATTTTTTTTGGAAGAAGAGGAAAAAGCTATATGAGCCAGAGAGGCTTTGCCTGAAAAAATAGTAAGTTTTTTGGGGGGAAAAATAAAGCCCATTTGCCTAACAGCTGATCTTTCCCCAAGATCAACCCAAACAGCTTCCCAAGAAGAAAAGTGAAAAGAAGGGGGCAGAGCTAAGGAAGAAAATATTTGCTCTGGAAATAAGACAAAAAAAACCCAAAAAAACCCAAGGGCTGTCAGAAGAAGCTGAATATTTAAAAGCTTGCACTGCTGATGCCTCTGTTCTCATGGTCATCCTTGCTGGAGCACAGTGAGGTACATTCTAGGAAGGGATGCACAAATTAAGGCAGTCCTCATGAGGTTAGCCAAATTCCAGGAGAGCTCCTCACTACCTGCCTGGGAAATCACAGCATCCAGAAGGATGTTACTTATGCAGCTTTTCACCCTAAACATTCCTGGTGGTACTTGGGTGAGCAAGACCCCCAGAACAAGCCCTTTACAAACGCTAAGCATTGCTTACTGAAGTTGCAAGATGCTGAATTCCCCACTGTAATCAAAGATAAAATCTCATTTTATTTTCCAAAGAGGGTGGGGAGGGAATACTTTTTTTTTTTTTTTTTGCAACGCTGGCCACAGTCCCAGAGTAGTCTCTATTCATGATGAAGCACCTTGCTGATTCTGTGGAATGCAAAAGGATTCAGGGATTTGACAGAGAGGATCCAGTTTCAGAGCTGAGGGAAGTAATGAGGCGTGCAAAGTAACCAGAGTCTCCCTCCTGGTGATTCCTGGGAGCACTGAGGCTGGAGCTGGAGGCTGCTTTTGGAACCATGGCCCTTTGTCCTAACCCAAATATCTCTTCTGTTGTGTTGCAGCTGAACCTGAACCCCTGGATTTATTTGGGGTCAGGTCACCTGTTCCAGAAGCACCTGGAAGCTGTCCAACCATATCTCCTGATAAACCATTAGTGAATTTTGGTAATTAGGTGCTGGGCAGAAAATGGAGTTTTAGACAGCTTGTAAGAGGGTTCTCCAAAGGTCTCACAGCAGCAGCACAGCCTGAGCAGGGCTGATTCCAGCTGGGATTTGAGCAGCTCCTCCTTGTGCAGGGAGAACTCCTTTTCTCCTGTGATTGTTCCCAGGGGAAGGGTGAACAGTGCCATGGCTCCTGGCCTCGGGTAGGCAGGAAGAAGCTCGGTGCTGCCACGCATGTGCAGACAGGCAGAACTCTGGGTTTCTGCAGGGCAGGATGCTGAAAAGGCCATTTGTAGTTCCCTTGGAGCACTGAGGAGCAATTAGCACGTTTTGCTTGTGTGATTGTTTTGATTTTGTGTGATTTCCTGACAATTCCATTAGCTGTGCCAGACCTGCTGCTCATTAAGAGAAAACAGACCCTCTCCTAAAGGAGACATTTTGCTCTTTAAACCCATCTTCTACAGACCCCTGGGTAGAGGGGCTGATCCTAAAAACATGGCTATGTTAACCCTGCTGTGGTTAGGGGTTAGCTGTGCAGGGCCAGGGTCACAGCTTGCACTAAAGGGATTCTGTGGTTAGAAAAGGGGAGGAGGCAGGGAAAGGAGGGAGCTGGGCTCTGGACAGGGCTGGAAGCACAGTCCAGCAGCTGCCAGTCCCGTGGGATGTGATTCCTCTTCCACACAAACATGGGAAAGAGGCATGAGCTGACTGGGATGTCCTTGGATTGCAAACACTCAATGAGGCCTAAAACCCCTTAGGTGTGAATCAGGGTTTGTGTGGTTTAGGCAGAATGAGAACGAATCTTGTGAAAAGTAGGTCAAGGTCAGATATGAATGCCCCTTTTTTAAACATTTGCACTGCTGGCCTTGCTTTCCACCCTCTGGAGCACATTTTAAATCTGTCTGGATTGAACAGGGCCTGCACCAGAAGCAGCTGGCAAGACAGGAAACTCCCCTCCAACCCTGGATTTAGATTGAGATCTGAGAGTAAAAGACACAAGTGTGAACCCCCCCACATCCCCCCATCCCTCCCGGTCACTCACACCTCCCCAGAAAGATTCATGATCACTTATGGAGATAAGCATCCAGCCAGAGATCTCCAGATTTCTTTAGGGACCTGTGGGAAGAAAAGGAGAAGCTTGGGAATCTTGCTTCTGTCATGTTTTTCCTGCAGTGAAGGCTGTTACTGAATTTAGTATCAATCACAGATCACACTCTCTGTCAGTGGGAAGCCATTCTCCCTGGTCTGTCACTCCAGACCTGTGCCCAAAGTCCCTCTCCAGCTCCTTTGGAGCCTTTTTAGGCACTGGAAGGGGGGCTGTAAATTCTCCTGGGAGCCTCCAGGCTTCGCTCCACTGTGCCTTGCTGCTTTGTGGCCCTGTCCTACCCGGATTTGGGGACAAAAGCAGGTTTGGAACCAGCTCTCCTGCCCACTGTGGTCACCGCACTTCAATCTGTCCATGCTCAGAGTGCTTTGTGCAGAAGGTGCCTGGACTGCAGAGCTTTCTCATGTTCCCTGCCATGAATTATTCCCCTCAGAGGAACTGAGACAGCAGCATTAACACCGAGGCTGCTGACAAGTACTGCTAGATCCTCTCCAGCTCTGCCTGTAGGGAATTGCCTGTTGCTGCTGGCAGAGCTCTCAGGGGACACAGCAGGGGCTGTAACCTGACTCGTTTCCCTTTGATTCATCTCACTTTACAGCAGGAGATCTGCTGGCAACTCCCAACAGCAGGAGCCACCAGCTGTCAGAACAGGCTGGTATGTATTTCTGATAAAAATCAGAATCATTAGGGTTGGAAAAGCCCTCTAAGACCAACCCCAGCACTGCTGAGCCACCATGTCCCCAAATGCCATGATCAGGTTTGTACCTGTGTAAAGGTCAAGTGTTTGTTGCTTTGACAGCAACAACACAAATTTCTGAAGAGTCTGCCATGTCCTGGGTCCTCTGTGCTAGAAAATATCAGGTCTCCCTGGAAAAAATGAGCTGCAGGTGGGCTCAGAAGGGCCTTACCCAACGATGTCTACGAATGCTTTCCCAAGAGGCTTCTCCTCATAGTGGACTCCATACTTGGCACATAATGACTTCACCAAAGGCTTCACCTTCCAGAAGTTGTGCCGTGGCATTGTTGGAAACAGGCTGGAGGGGAGAGAGAGAAAACAAAGCTGAGAAAACTCTCGAGACAAGCGACAAGGGATGGGCATTAGGGATTGCATCCTCAGGGGCTCATCGATAGTGCCTCTTCCTCAAACTGCACAAACAAAGGAAGGGAGGCACAGAGGCACCCCGGCTTTACACTCCTCTGTCTCAAGGAGGTGGTGAAAACTGATTTTCCTGTCCTGCCTCAAAGCAAAGTCGTGCTCAGGACACACTGAAAGCCAGTTTGTGCAAGAAGGGACACGACTGCAATGAGAGGGCAGGAGGAGTGAGGGAACAGTCTCAGAGATGGCCACCCATTCCTATGGGAAAAATTGTTTCTTGCTGAACTGAATTCCCAGTGACCTGCTTTTCCACTTCTGGAAGCAGGTAAAGAAGGATTTTGGGGGCACCTTGCCCTATGCTCTTCCATGGAGATTTCCTAAGCTGACTCCCAAACCAGCCAGCCTCACCCTAAAAGCCATTTCTTTTACATTTGCTGTTGCCATTGGCAACAGACTGTCCATATGGCCCTGTTTTCCATTTTTTTTTCTGGAATCTGGTATCCAGCATCCTACACAGTCCCACACTCTATAAAACACTGGAATGCCTTAAGGGAGAGGAGTTTTCTGAGGTGGATGCTTGGGGTTTGAGCCCACAGCCTTTGCAACTGGTAGATGCATAACAACTCCTAATTAAATCCTAAATTAAGGCTGTGAGAGTGAAAGCTTTGAAGCGAGAGAGAAAAATGTCATAGCTGTAAGAGAAGCACACTATCATGGAATGGTTTGGGTGGGAAAGGATCTTAAAGCTCATTCAGTTCCTGCCCCACCACGGGCAGGGTCACCTTCCACTAATGCAGGTTGCTCCAAGCCTCATCCAGCCTGGACTTGAGCACTTCCAGGGATGGGGCAGCCACATCTTCCATGCTGTGTAGTCTGGGACTGTGTCTCCTGGGCATACAATCCTTCCCCAGCTCATAATTCCCTCCCCTGGGCTGTGACAAGCTGGCAGTGCCCACACTGTCCTGGCTCTGTACTCACTGGTGCTCGATCTGGAAGTTCAGGTGCCCGGTGAACCAGTCGTTGAAAAAGGACTGCTCAATGTTGCAGGTTGCTGCCATCTGCCAGGGAGAGAGAGAGCTATGAGGGTTAGGGATGGCTCATCCCAAAATCAGGGTGAAATTCCTCTTCCCTGAACTCTGGGAGTGCAGAGTCTGCCGTGGCTGGGTGCAGCAAGGGGTTTTAATCCTTCCTCAGGGCCTCAGGTAATCAAACTCTCACTGGTGGTGATGTAGCCAAGGCCACAATCCTAAATGTCAGCCTCTCCCACTGGAGATCACAGGGTTGACAGCAGTACCAAGGTGGAAAACAGGAGGAACATGGACACAAAGCTTCTCCATTCTCGTGTTGTTATTGCTCAATTTGCCTGAAGTGTGATATTCTGAGAATATTTCTTAGGTGTTCTTGCCATTAATGATCATAAAATTAGATATATTTTCTTAATAGTCTTAAAATTCAACCAAATTTTTGATAGGGTTCCTCCCTCACACATTTTACTTGGATTTGCAGGGAGATAGAACTGCCAAAATATCAAGATTATGGTTCTAGAATAAAGAAGAGGAAAGGGAGAACTCAACCATTCATCTGCCAGACCAAAAGGACAAAGGCAGGCTCCAAAATGAAGAGTCAACATTTTTTCCTCAGCTGTTTTATTGCTGGGATCTACAGGCCTGGCCAAAACATGCATGAATGTTTTTTTTGATTTGCAGTCACATCCAGCTTCACTCACCCCAGGAACAGGTAACCTTTTGATTGTCAAAGGAATTGCAGAATTTTGGAATTCCATGTCTTTCCCCAGCACTGCTGGCTCTGGGAGGAACATCTTTATGGGAGAAGTCATGGACAGGACAACTCTGTTCTAGTAAGGGGTGGTGGTAACACTGGGGGTGGTGGTAACTCTCACATTCTTTGAGAAAATCCCATTTTGGGGTGAGTCAGGGGTGGTTTTCTCCCCTCCAGTTACCTGGGAGCTCAGCCAGTCTCTGTGCTTCTCAGAATCAATTTCCATTGGAATGTGATTCATCTGGGTAACCCACACGAACCAGTGACTCTCCAGAAACCTGCAAAACCAGGAAAAATCATGAGAATTTCTACCAGATGTGGGGACATCAGGTAGTTAAAGTGGGGTTTGCAGGGAGCAGCAGAGACTTGGATGGATGTTGACAAGGGATTGCCTGGAATCATCTTTGTTCCAGGCTTGTTTTCTGCAAAAGCAGATGATCCAATTTTGCAATTTCGCTTTTTTTTTTTTTCCTTGCACTTTGAGTTTCTTCAAATATTTTGAGAATAATGGGCTGATTGTGGTAAGTTTTCCAGCTTGATTTCAGACTTGGTGCATGCACAGAATTACCTCCACAGTCTGCTGGGCAGAGGGGGGATGAGGCACTCTGGGAGGGTCCAGCCATGCCCAAAGTGGGATCAGCAGTGTGTGAGAGCAGGGAATGAGGAAAGGCAGGGGAATCCTGGCAGGACCATCACGGGCAGGAGAAGGGGCAGGGCGAGTGCCAGAGGTGCTGGAACTCAGAGATGCTGACAGGGAAGTGATGCAGTGGGACACAGCAGAGCTGAGGCCAGGCTCAGACAGCACTGGAGGGATGGGAGAGCAGCAGGGATGCCCTGGATCCCCTACCTGACAAACGTGAGGAGACACAGGGATCCCAGGACGCCGTAGAACGGGATGTAGGTGACGAAGTAGCGCAGGTAGTAGCTGATGGCCCAGGCCAGGTCCTGAGGGACAGAGAAAACACCAGGCATCACTTTGCCCATCTTGGATAACGTGTCCTTGCTGGTGATGTTTGGAACACTGGGTAATTCCTGCCTGCCCGCTGGCCTCCCTCTCTGCCCCAGTTTCCAGCCAGACCCCGTAAGGATGGAGGGAATGTTTCACTCACCGCCCAGAACCTGCGCTTGATCATGGTCGAGATGATTTGGATTTGGAAATACACAGGGATGAGCAGAGGTGGGAAGACTGCAAGGCAAAGGGAAATGGTTTGGCCATCAGAGGGGTGGGAAGGTGTGTGACACGAGGGACTGCTTCCATGGAACTGGGAATGTGCAGTTTTTCCATGGAGCCTCTCACATGGAGGTTATTCCCAGCCTCAGCTGTTTTACATTCGCTTGCTGTACGGGGCAATGTTTCAGGTGCTTGGATATCCCTGAGCTGATTTTGGGACCTGCACAGGGTCCTGAGGAAGGGTGGGATGAGTTGGGATTTGAGGAGTTGCTCTGCTCACACAATGAGGGCTGGAAAGGACAAGTGGCATTCCAGGAAAAGGGAAGAGAGGGGCGTGGATACTCACTGAGGAAGAAGTACTCGTGCTGGTGGTTGTAAGGCAGGTACTTCAACTTCTTCTTGCCATACTGCAGGACACAAAGAGACAGCTCAGCCTGGGATTGGAACATTCCCAGGTAAAAGCAGATTCTCTGCAATAATTCTTAATGTATTGACCAGGGAGTTTTGACTCAATTCCCACAAGCGGGTAAGAAGAAATTTGGAGTGATTAAATGTCCCAACTTTGTCATTGTGTTAGGTGTAAACTCAATTTTTAAAGATAGTTTCTATTTACTTGATGGAATTTTGATGCACCTCACCTTCTGCCATCCCTGTGTCTCTGAGAAGAGCTGCCAGCACCTCCATTTTTACTAATATGAATGTGATAGGCATAAAGTCTGATATTTTGGAAGGGAAGGCTTGTAACACCAATAACTCAGGCACATTATTCCCTCTGGGCTGAGCTCTGCAAGGCTTGGCATCATTTGGAAAAGGATTTTTATACCAATGTAGAGAATATTGGGATAGACTGATTCTGGCCTAATATCAGATATTTTGAGGCGGAAATGCAGTTTTTATTTGTTATCACAAATGTTTAGGTTTTCCTTTAAGTAATAGAACCATGGTCTGCTTTCTCAATAATGCAAAATCTGGCTGAGAAACCATTTTTAATGTTGTATTTCCCTGTGTTGTCTTTGCTGCTTGTCCATTTTCTTGGAGTTTTGTTTTAAAACTAGAAATCCTTGTTCCACTGTGAAAAACACCACGATTTAAGTGCTTTGGTAGGTTTTTATAAACAGGCAGTAAATATTTTGGCCCTGGAGGGGTGGATTGAACTAAAATTAAAATCACTTGATGCTGGAAGATATTTGCTATGGAAATGGAAGGTCAGTTTTGAAATGCTCCTGCTGGAATACTGAGGAACACCATATTCCCCCCTCATGTTGGTACTTCAAGCCAGCAGCATGAAGTGGCCTTTAGTGGCTTTTTGCTTTCTCTCCAACCCCATCTGCATTATTTTCCCTGAGGTAACCCAAGACACTTTCTCCTGTGGTCAGCACAGGAAATGGATTGAGAATTAGTAGTCAGTGCTGCTCCTCAGCCCAAGGGTTGGCTCCAAACTCCTGTCAGACCACGTAGCCAGACGAAATCCCTGGATTAAGCATTTCCTTTCTAGCATTCCTGGAAGTCCTGCCTGTGTAAGTCATGTCTAACAGTGGGAGCCAGCTCCTGGATTTGTGCAACCACTCTCCACTCGGACAGTAGTTTTCCATGTTTTCCCCATTTTTCCTTACCTCAACGGGCTGTGTGTCTCCCAGGACAAAAATGTGCAGCATGTTCACATCTGGGTCCTTCTTGAAGATGTTGGGCTTGGCGTGGTGCTGGAAGTGGCGGTGGTTCCACCAGTTTGCAGAGGCACCCTGGGCAAGGAGAACAAGGAGTTTTCACCCACTGAGAGCTGCTCCAATCATTTATAGGAACTAAAGTGATGTGAGTCAAATTGTGGCCGAGGTGGGGTTTGCTTTGGAAAGTGCAGCAAGCAGGAAGTGGTGGAGTTGTTGGTTGCTATGACACTGCTGCTTGCAGAGGGATCCCTAAGGATCATCCATATTGAAAGAACACAGATTAAACACACTCTGAGGGACTTACAGGTCACTGTGTATTCCCAGAAAATCCTGAAATGCTTTGAGTTAGAAGGGACTTTAAAGCTCATCCAGTCCCAAGCCCTGCAATGAGCAGGGACACCTTCCACTAGCCCAGGTTGCTCCATGGGCAATGGTCACCAACTTTTTTTGTGCTTCTGCTCACTCTGGGAAGGTTGAGAGCCTCCCTTTCCTACTCTGCCACAGCCAAAGTGATGCATCCCCAGAATTCCCTGGCTCCATAATTCCCTTTACCTTCAAGTGCCCAATGACAAACTTGTGGACGATGTGGTTCCAGGAAGACTTCTTGAAGACAGAGAGGTGTCCAAAATCATGTTGCAGCCACCCTGCCTGGGCCTGGGGTGAGGGGAAACCAAATAGTTAGGAAGCTATTGGGAATCAGAGCTAAGCAGGAAAGAAATGGAGATGGAGGGCACATTGGCAGTGTCACGAAGATCTCTCTTTGTCACCTGGGAAGTTGTAAGGATGCAGGCAAGGATGAGGGTTGTGATCCAGCCGGTCCCAAAGTAGGAAATCATGAGCCAAGCCAAAACTTCCATGACAATGATGTGGCCCAGGTAAAAGGAGAAGAACAAGGGGCTGGCTCGGAACAGGTTCATGTCCTCCGCTGTCTTCCGCAGGGTCCGGAAATCCTCCACCAGCTGGGACTGCAACAGGACAGGAGAGAGCAGGGTGAGGCTTGGAAGTGAGCCTGACTGAGTTGTGGGATGGATGGAGCAAGGATGAGCTCCATGCCAAGGACCCTGGCTCTATATTCCAGCTTTTTGCCCTGTATTCCTATGAATAAACATCCTGGCTGGTCTGAGCCCACATCCTGACCTTTTGGACCTGGAACCAGGAGAGTCATCCAAGTTCTGTTGAGTGTCATCACCTGATGGCTCTTGTCTGGATGAGCTTCCTAAGCACTAAGGAGAAGCTGGAGCAAGAGGGAATTCAGTGCTATTGTGCCTAATTCCAGAGCTCTGATAATGAGCACCCACTATCACCCGTCATCCGTTCAGCCCGTGGGCCAGCTCCTGTGCAGCCATCCATGAGGGGCATTCCTGGGTCACTGGGGACCAGCGTTGTCCCCTCTATTGTGAAAGACACAGATCTATCACAATCATGGCCAGCCACAAACAATGGGGCAGGATCGAGTTTCCCGGCTGGAGCCAGTTGTGCCATGCTCTGGGCCTGAATAATGGATGAGCAGGGACACAGAGCTGCCCTGAGGATGGGCAGTGGCTGCTGCTCCTGTGCAAGGCCACCCAAATGGGACATCTGGGGACTTGTGTTTTGGAGCTTGGTCACCAGCAAAGGAGCAGCAGAAGGGACAACAGTCACCAGGGCTGGTGCACATTTCCCATTCCACATGTCTCAGTTCCCATTTCCCTTCAGGATGGGCTCAGTCCAGCCTGGGTACCTGGAATGGGCTGCCAGAAATTGGCTGTTGGTGGCTCTGTGGGAAAGAGAAGGTTTGTACAGGCAAAAGTGTCATCCCCTTTCCACACATATTTGAATCCATGATGGGATTGAAAATATTCCACATTCTCAGTTCAGTCACTGAGAACTTCTCTCTCTCTCTGGAGAGCATCCCAAGAGGGGAAAAAATGGTGGGAATAGCCAGACTGAACCCCAGCTGAGGAATAAATACTCACATTTTTGTCTCGGTCCTGGCTGGGCTCCCCTGGAGCGAGTTCTCCAATAAGCAGCGGCTTGAGAAACTTCTGCACCAAGGTGGGATTGATGTGGAAGGCCTGGAATGCATCCTGGAGTGGAAACAGGAGGAACTGTGTGAGATCCAGGAGTAAGATGTGCTTCCCATTCACTGTGTCATTCCCACCCACCTCCAGCAGTTGTGGAACCTGTGGAAAAGGGAGCCAGGTGACCTCCAGCTCTGGGATCACTTTTTGGGACATTAATTCCACTGATGAATTTGCTGGCCTGGGAATGGTGATGGCATCCAGCCATATGGTGAAAGGCACCTCGAGAAATTCTTTCTAAGCAACTAAATACTTAAATCCTGTTAATTCCCTTAGAAGGTAGGCAGAGGAGAATTTGTGCAAATCCCTCCTAGGATATAAATACCCTTGGAAAGTCTGGTCCTGGAGGCAAGTCAGGAGAGGGGCTGACTGGTGACTGAAACTGGATGTGATTGCAAGCACAAAGAATATTCCTGGGTGTTTTGGCCAGGCCTGGAGATCTCAGCTGTAAAACTGCTGAGGAAAAAGTGGTGACATTTCAGAAGAATAATGCCTTGTTCGTGGAGTCATTTTGATCCTGGCATTCACGAGTTTATCTGGCTCTTCTTTTTCTCTATTCCTTCCCCTTTCCACATATATCTGTCTACTTGTATCCCACAGGTGCCTGATGCTCGTAGTGAGATCTTGGCCAGATCCTTTCACATGGCACAGCTGGAATTTTAACCCCAAGGACAGCAGCAGGGACAGAAAGCTGACCCAGATCAGAAACCCTCACTCTGTCCCTGCCCTTTCCTCACTGCACAGAACTGGAGTCAGTTCTTGGAATTCACCTGGGAGAACAGGAAAGATTGGTTCCATGAAGTGCTAAGACGGTACGGAAAACAAAAATCATTAAAAACAGGAGTCAGGGGAACCGTGCTCCAGCCTTTCCACCTTCGTGCCTAACAATTGTAGGGACCAACTAGTATTTCCCTCCTGGCTCTAAAGACAAAGGGCAGACTAGGTCCCTGTGTCCAGCTGACCCTCCTGGGAGCTGTCCTCCACATGGAGGTCAAAAATGCCAGGCAACAACCTTGGGCCCAAAGTCCACCAAAATCAATCAAAACTTGGACCCAGAAGTGGGTCACTGAAATGTTGACTCTGGTTCTTGGTTTCCCTCTCTGGAACGATTTGCAGAAGATGTGAAAGAGGAAGGAAAAGCAGGATGAGGGGGGAAGTGAATAGCTGACTGTGCCTACTGCAGTTTTGGGTAAAAACAAAAAAAAGGGGAAGAAAAGGGAAAAGAGAGGGTGACACATAAGAAGCATTAAAATATGTTGATTCAGGATTATTTTAACTGCTGGGAATAAAAAATCTTTGGAGGTCTGATTGGGTGCATACTGCCTGGAGATCCTTCAAATGATGGAAGGATTAGATTTTTGTTATGTTTATCTCATAAGCTCCTGTACTAAAAGGTCCCAAATATAAGATAGCAACTGAATTTTGGAATTGTTCTCAATTCTGTATTGCAGGAGATAAAAAGCTTAAGGGAAAAGATAATCCCTGGGAAATGCTGTGTGATATTGGCACTTGACCTCCCAACTTTGTGATCTACTGACCAAATAAGCCTAAGTGTTTTATGGGATATGGGAATTATTCCAGCTGCCTTTGGTGAGAAAAAAGAGCTTTGTATAATTGAGATATGAGCTGTACTTGAGCACTGGGAGTGCTTAGAGCAGTCAGCACAAAGATTTTCTTTTACATCCCTGAACACTTCTGGGACAGGGACACTGCAAAGTGTCCCACCCTTTGTGTTCTGTGCATGAGGTGACACCAGAGCAGGTTGGCCCAGATGTTGTGTTGTGTTTAAAAAAAATCAGAGACCCATGCAATGGTTTGGGTTGAAAGGGACTTCAAAAATCATCCCATTCCAGTCCCCTTCCCTGGACCAGGTTACTCCAAACCCCATCCAGCTTGGCTTGGACACTTCCAGGGATGGGGCAGTCACAGCTTCTTCAGACAACCTGTGCCAGGGCCTCAGCTCCCTCACAGGGAAGCATTTCCTCCTAAAATCCAATCTAAATCTGCAGAAGGTTCTCCCTCTGAATGAGAGAGGGTTTTCTGGCTGTAAATGGTTGTTCACCACAGGGAAGCTGCAAAACTGATGCCAGTCCTGATTTAGTGCTTGGAGTGGGGATTTAACAATTTCAGAGCATTTTTAAGGCCATGCCTTGATGAAGTGTGGGATGCAATGTAGCCTGGGGAGGTGGGAGGAGAGCCAGCAATCCTGGAACCACCAACCAACCTGTGTTTCAGCCTCCCTTTCAAGGATTCTGCAGTAACAGATGCTTTTTGGTTGCTAATGGAGATACTGGAGTTAAATTCTTGGGGATAGAAGTCAAACTCCTCCCGTTTCAGCAGCTCTGTGTTTAAGCAGTTGAACGCAAAACCTGGCCCATGTTTCTGAGGGAGAAAGCTATTCATTCAGAGGATTTACTGCAAAGGCACAGAAGGGCCAAAATGCAGCTCAGTGCTTCAAGGAAAAGAATAGAAAATTACCACAGAATGCAAGGAAATGGGGGCTGACGGAAAGGGAAGGTTCTGCCAAAAAATTTTGTCACACATGGAGCCTGCTCCTTGCCAAGGCGTCAGGAGCCATGGGAGACCAGCAGTTCCTGTTCCTGTTTGGTCTCTGCACGTTTCAGAGCTCTGAGGCTGCTTGGATTTCATTAACATGCCCTGAAGGGAGAACATGCTCTCTGGATGCACTTCTGAGGAAGGTGGTTTTGAGGGGAACAACAAACAATTTCTTTCTAATTTGTTCCTGTCTCAAGGTTGGGTTTTTTTTTTTTTGGTTGTTGTTTGGTTTCTTATCGTTGACTGAAACCTGAGAGGTGGCTGAACCCAGCGAGGAGCAGCTGGAGCAGCAGCAACTGGTTTGCTGGTTTGCTGCCTTTTTTTTTCTTTTTTTTTTCTGTAGCAACCTGTAACCAAATTCTCCAGAGAATTTTCTCCTGGGGAAAAAAATGCTAAAAAGCTCCTTGTTTTAAAGGCTCCTCACAGAAGCAACTTTGAGGCACAGCCTGGCCTCTGTTTAACCCTCCCTGTGCCTGGCTGAGTGACTCTGCATGTCACAGGCTGCTCCCTGGAAAAGGGGACATTTGGGACACTTTGCTCCTGAATTCAGGGCTCGAGGCACGGCGCAAGCAGCAGACAAAGGCAAATCAGCGGGATTTAAGCAGAGCAATCCCTACCAGCCCATGGTGGGGGGGACCTGCATCCGCTTGAACCGAGCTAGGAGCGGCGAAAGGGCTGAGCCGGGCGTCCAGCAGGTGTTGGGGAGGTGGGGACAGGGGACAGCAGGCAGCTGGCTGCCCTCGGGGAGGGAAGGAGCTGTCAGAGGACGCTGCCGGAGCCGGGAGAGCCGCGGGGGTCGGTCCTTACCGTGGCATCTTCTCCGGCGCAGTGGCTGATGACTCGCTGGCCCCCCGGGTGCCTGTTTGCCCACTTGGTGACATTGTAAACCTTTCGCTCTATCACCAGCCACTTGTCCGTCCTCAGGTTGTGCTTCTGGATCTCCTCCCAGGTGTAGAAGCGGATCTGCGCCGCCGGCTCCCCCGAGTCCCCCCCTTGCTCACCCCCTTTCCCCATGGGGCCACTCGGTTCTTTGTCTTCTTGACCAAAGGGGGAGAGGAGGGGGCAGAACCTGTCCCTCTCGGGGATGAGCCGGAGGGGAAGAGCTTTTTCCTGGCAGGATTGAACTCAGCTGATCCCCTGCTCCCTCCCTTCGCCTTCGCTCATGTCCTCCCTTCTCTTTGTTTCTGCTTCTCTCCGCCTGCTCGGAAGTGCCCCCTAGGCTGGCTGTCCCCGCACTGATGCACTTTATCCTCGCACATAGCCCTGTGTTTTGAGGCAAGCTCGGCCCCTTCCACCCACACGCCCCCTCGCACCCCCCTCTCCCGGGCATCCCCCCCGGGCATTCTCCTCCCTCGGCATCCCCTCCCTCTGCCAGCATCATCCTTTCTCCCGGGCATCCTCCTCCCTCCCGGCGTCCTCCCCCCCCGTCCCCAGGCTCGGCATCCCGCTGCCCGCCGCCCTCTCCCCCCTCTCCCCGGCATCCTCCGCCCGGGGCCGGGGCTCTCCCGGCGGGATCAGCCGAGCCCCAGCGCCAATCCCGGCCGTCCCGCCGCCCTCCCGCTCCCGCCCATTGGCCCGTCCCGATCTTTCGAAGCGCCTGCGGGCCGGGACCGCCGGGGGACGGGAGCCCCTCGCCCCCTCCTCCTCCTCTTCCTCCCGCTCCAAGCTTCGTGTCCTCGAGATTTTTTGGCTCTTATTGGAAAGAGCTGCCCCTGCCGGATTTTTTTTTTTCTTTTCCCGCGTTATTTTTCTTGCCCTTCTCCTTCTTTTTTTTTTCCCCTTCCTTTTCCCTGTTTTATTTTTTTTCTTAATTTTCTTTTCTGCCCTCTCCTCCTTCCTCCGTTTTCTCCCTCTCCCCTTCCCCACCTTTCCCACTTCCCTCCTTTCCCGTCTTTTTCCTCCCTTTATCCCCCTTTTCCTCCTTCTCCTCTTTCCCACTTTTCTCACCTTTACCCCTTTCTCCTGTTTCCCCGTCTTCCCTCTTTCCCCTTTCATCATCTCTTTCCCTTTTTCTTCCCTCTTGCCCCCTTTTTCCTCCCTTCTCCTCTTCCCTCCTTCTTCCCTTCCTGCCTTTTCCCTTTCCACTCCTTTTTCCTCTTTTTTCCCATCACCCCTCCTCCTGCTTCCCCTCTTTCCACCCCTTTTTCCTCCTTTCCCTCTCCTTGTAATATTTTTTACCATTTTTACTCTTTTAAAAATCTTTTTACTCTTTTTAACCTTTTTTTTCTTTTCTCCCTCTTTCCCATACTTTTTTTCCCCCTGCTTTTTCCTCCCCTTTCTGCCTTTTTCCCCCCCAGACTTCTCACCCCACTCTTCACTGCTGAGCTCAGAAAGGAGCTATTGCTGTTTTGCCCAAAATCTGCATTGTTTTGCTCTGTTTTTGCCAGGCTGGTGGCTGCCAGACTTCACAGCTTTCCTGTGGCACAGGCAGAGCTGGTTGAGCTCTCCTGCCCCAGGCCATGTGTTTATTAACAGGTGGGATAATTCCATCTCTGCCATCTTTTCCTTGCCGTGGGGCACTTTATAATACACATTTCCTGTGTTAGGTTACGCAAGGTGTGGTGTGGCAAGGACAAAAACAACACAGACCTCTTTCCCTGCGGCTTTGATTACCTCTGACAGGACCTTTCCAGGGCCAGGCAGGTGTGATCCCCAGATTTCCTGGAAAAGATAGGAATCTTTTCCTGTGATTATTTTGCATGAATAAGTGGGAAGATTATTAATCCTTTGTGTAGTGGCAGAGCAGGGCCTAAGCAGGGGAAGGAACCCACAGGGTTAACCGTAAAATCACAGAAGGATTTGGGTGGGAGAGGACATTAAAGACCATCCAGTTCCAATCCCTTGCTATCTACAGGGAAATTTTCCACTATCCCAGGCTGCTCCAAGCCCTGTCCAAACTGGCCTTGGACACTTCCAGGGATGGGGCAGTCACAGCTTCTCGGGGAAACCTGTGCCAGGGCCTCAACACCCTCACAGGGAAGGATTTCTTCCAATCTAAATCTCTTCTTTTTGGCTTTGTGCCAAGCCATGCCAGAGCTTTCCTCTGTTTCTGGCTGGTGTTAATGCTGCAGGATGGCTTCAGCCCGTTTGACAATCTTTGCCTGTGGTGTGGGGCGAGGAAAGTCAGAAATGTCAGGAATGTTTTGCTAAGACATGCAAGTTTTATTTAGTTTGGTTCAAAATAGCCCTGTGACAAGGATCAGAGTAAATTACGGCCAGACACCACATTAAGGTGGATCTGAAACTTGTTGCTTGTTATGAGGGAAAAGTTCGCTGAGTTCTTTGAATTTGGGGATTTTAATCCTGTAGGTGTGCCTGGATATGTACAACTCAGGAAGAAATCCTTCCCTGTGAGGGTGCTGAGGCCCTGGCACAGGTTTCCCAGAGCAGCTGTGGCTGCCCCATCCCTGGAAGTGTCCCAGGCCAGATTGGATGGGGTTTGAAGCAGCCTGGGATAGTGGAAGGTGTCCCTGCCCATGGCAGGGGGTTGGAATGGGATGAGCTTTAAGGTCTCTCCCAACCCAAATCATTCCTGGATTCTATGTTGATTCTATGAAATAAGCTGAAAAGGAGGTTGGTCCATTTTGGAATTTACCTGTAGATGGACAAAGAAGCAAAATCAGCTCCCAGAATTCCCCGCCTGGATATTTCCCATGGAAAATTGCACCGTAACTTAATGACAAGCCATTGAAAGATGCTTCTAAAATAATCCCTGCTGCTCTCAGCCTCCTGCAGCACAGCCAGCCAGGCTGTCAGGCTTCAGGCAGGGCTTGTTCCGAGTTTTCTTTGGCTCCTGGGACACAAACCAGCCCCAGCAAAGAGAGGAGAACAGGCTCTGCTCTGTGGCCAAGTGGGTGAAAGGCTGCGGTCGCTGCCCGGTGTAGCTTTAGCAGCACAAAGAGCTTGTGTGAGGGACATAAAAGCCCTGAGTTTAACCAAAGAGTCACAAGATGTGGGCAGAAAAGGTGAGGATTGTGAAAGGGAGCAAAGTATGGGAAAGGGGGATGTAGAAGTGCAAGAGTTTTTGCAGGGAGCACACGTGGAAGTGGCATGTCTGCTCTTCAGTAATGAGTCAGTGAAGGATTTCTTACTGGAGAAAACTGGAATGGTGAAAAACCAGGGAAAATTGGCAGCTCAGGTATCTTTACACTGTCTCATGCATTGGTTTAATGTAAAAGAAATTCCTTTTCCCTGAGGAAAGCACATTAAAAATGTAGCAAAACCACAACATTTTCTGTGTTCATTGTCTCATCCCATTGTGGTGTTTTATGTAGGAGGCAAGGTCTGATAAGTTTTTTGCCAAGGTCTGATAAGTTTTTTTGGCAAGGTCTGATAAGTTTTTTGGAAAGGTCTGATAAGTTTCTTTTAATTTGGTTTTTAGGAAGGACTAGAGTTTGACAGCAGCACGCAAACTGGCACTAACACATGGAAATACCCTGTAGCTGTGCTGCAATCCTCATGGATTCAGGGAAAATCCTCCTTTCCCCCCAGTTTATAGTAGGACATCCATCACTTGGTAAGGCCAGGTGGCTCCAAGGCATGTGGTGGGAAAAGGAGGCAGCAGGAAAGAGCAGCGAAAAAGGGAAAGACACAGAGCAGCTTTCTGAAGGGGAAGAGGGCAGGAACTGAGGATTTGGGGAGAAAAACAGAGTGAAAATCAGATTTAGCTGCACCTTTAAACTTTTTGATACTTTTAATAGTCTTTTTGCTACCTTTTTCCTTTCTGCCAAAGAAAAATACACATAAGGAGATAAAGGACCCCAGGTTTACCCTGTCTTTCACAAGAGGGAAAGGCTGAGGATCTCTGAACATAAAAATAAATTTAAAATTGAATAATAAATTCAAGCATAGTGGGAAAGAGCTGGGCTGGGAATGGGGGGCTGGAGTCTGGAACCTGAGGTGAAGGAACCCAGTGATTAGGTGGGAATGCTGTAGCAGTCCATGTATTTAAAACAAACTGCTACCAAAGATTTCCTCAATATTTTTTTACTCTGACATATTCCACTTTTTTTTTTTTTTTCTAGTCCTGGGAGAGTGGCTGAGAGCTGAGGAACTTTTTGAGGGATACAACCAACAAAGGAACAGAAATCCCCATTGTGTGGCCATGGCTGGCAGGGATTCCACATTCTGCAGTGGATCTTGGGCTGCCCGTGGGTTTATCAGGGTCGGGGCACAAACTGCCAGGGGAGCAGGGGAGGGAATCCCGCTCAGAAAGCAGCAGACACTGCAGCAGGGCAGGAATAAGGAGAGAAATGCTCTGTTCTGATGCTGCTTTGTAATGCTTTCTAGTGAAAGTATTCTCATGTTACCATGTTACCCTTCCTTTTTTTCCTTACTCAGGTTTTGCTTTCAAAAGTGTAGAACTCTAAACAATCACCACCTCACTCCCTCAGTTGCTAATCTGAATTTATGACTTCTGAAGGACAAAAAATAAGCTTATTTTTATCTCTTCCCTTACACAGAGTAATTCCTGGGTGCTTTTCCTGCCAAGATGCAAACTCCTCACAATCTCAGTCTTTTTTGCATCTAAACAGTCACCTTTGCATTTAACAGTCAGTTGAGTTATTAGAGCAGAGTGCTGAGCAAATATTCCATGAAGTTACACTGTTTGTATGGAAAATCAAGACTTTATTGTGGGTATGAAGTGTTAGCAACCCTAACAAAGAGTTCTGGGTGCAACACTAACTCATTTAGGCCAACTTATTCTAGTATTCCATCTCATTCCCAATAATACAACAAGAATAAAGGCAATATTTCCAGTTTCTCCCTCTTCTGCTTGCAGTGGATCCTAAGCCTAGTGCAGGAATGGTGTTACAGGGAGCTGTCAGGCTCTTCCCTGGTAGTAACACAATGACTAAATTAGTGGTTTCCTGCTGCATTTGCTTCATCAACGTGGCTGTTTTAATTGCACTGATGACAGAAGCTTGTAAATCATGCCACCACAATTCCCTGTGCCTAGAATCTTTAGCTTTTCTTAGGCTGAATCAAAGCCAAGAACTGAGTCTTCTTTTAGGCTCTGCCCTTTTAAACTGTTCTTCAGCATTTGTTGTTTTCCTTTTATTTTTATTTCTGTGGTTTCAGACCTCACCATCCATCATTGTAACTCATTTTCTCTAAAAGGAGAAAAGAAAGACTGCAATCCTTTCAACTCATCTCTCTCTCTCTGATTATTGGTTTGGTCACCAGATGCCCAAATATTTAGTGAATATTTAGTGAATATTTAGTGAATATTTAGTGATCCCTCACCACCCAGGTCACTTGGGTATTTTAAAGCATGTTCCAGCCCAATCATGGTAGTGAAATAAGGAATTTTAATATATATTCTCCAAATTCTGGTGATCCCGTCACCAGATTTGCAGGCTGATCAGAGGAGTGAACCAAAGAGCATCTCTTCCCTCCCCTTGGATTTTTGGTGGTTCGTGGTAGTGGGTTTGGTTCGTGGTTTTGGTAGTCTGGGGAGCTGGGTCACAGCGTGATGGTGACAGCAGATACAGAGATGGAAGCAGTGAAGGTAAAACAAGGACTCATTTTACCTGGTGAATTGTGTTCCAGCAGGGATTGATGCCAGGAATCCCAGCTGGATGCAGGATGCTGGTGAGTCTATAAGAGCAGCTGTTTTTTTCCCTGGCAGTTTTTATGACAAAGGTCCTGTTCTTGTCTCTGAGACACCCATTGAGATCCCGAGTGGGGCAAGGGCAGGGCAAACAAGCACTGCTGGCAACTGGCAGGACACAGGAACCTCCCCTGCTTAGAGCTCATGGTGATTCCAGGAGCCTCCATGGCTTGTCTTCAATCATCTGCTGAGGGGAAAACCATCACAGCCAGGAATTTAATGTCAGAAGGAGTATGGAAGAAAATTCCAAGGGCTGTTGTATAATTTCTGTTAATAAGGCACTAACAGCCCTTAGAGCTGCAGAAACCAGAGGAAGCACATGAAGGGAACAAGAGTGGATTTTATCAAGTTTAGTGGTGCTTTTTGCCTGTTAAGATTCCTCAAAGCAAGTATCCAAAGGTTTAACTCCTGTAGGAAGATGAAATTTATTTGCTTTTAACAAATACAGGAAAAAGAAAACTGATCTGTGCATGTCCCCTGTATTCATGATAAAAGATCATAAATATCAACTAAATTTAGGATAAATATTCTGTTGTGCAATTGGTGATGGGGAAAAAAGAGAATTTGAAATAATTACTGCATTGTTCCCAATATAATTATGTTTTAAAAGATACTAAACATCCATTAATATTTATTAATATGAATTGCTGAAGGGACGGAAAGAAAAACGTTCTATCCAGCATTTTGCAGGCACAGAATTCCAATATGTGATGTAGCCATCAGGTGATGCAGCCTGGTGGCTCTTTGTTTCTATGGTTACCTTCAACTGGAATTGCTGTAAGTAGGTCAGATTGGAAGGTGTGAATGGAAACAAAGAAATCTGGGATCAATAACGAGAGTTCAGGGAGAAGGCTGGTGCTGCTATGGAAAGGGAGGTGAGTGTGGGGAGAGGAATTTAAATTTGTAACTCATATAGATGAGGTCCCACTCAGAGGGATGGGTCTGTTTTAGCATCATTCACTCTTCCAGCGTTATTCTGCTGTCTGAAGAATCACCTGCAGGGTTTTGATGTGATTTACCTGTGGCAACACCTTCCCTCCCTCTGGCTGCATATCCAGGCATGAGCAGCCAAAAGGAGCCTTAGGAACAGGAAAGGCTGAGGCAGCTGGAAGGGAGAGGCAGAACAGATGGAAGAGAGGGAGGGATCTGCTGGAAAGGGGAAGCAAAATCAAGGGTAGGGAAGATACGTTACACTCAGCATAGAAATAAGGAGAAACAGCTTGTAAAAGTGGTTCAAAAGAAGGAACTTGAATGTGAGGAAGGGAAACTCCCTGTGATGCCTTAAGTTGTAGCTTTCATATTTTCCAGATTCTGCACTGCATTAGTATATAACTCTGAATTTCACATAAAGTGTTAGCAAGTTGTCTTCACAGTTTAGTTAGACAAAACAATCCTTTTCCAGCCTGAGAACCAAGAACACCATTGCAGCTTGGAGTACAAAAGTATAAAAAATCAAATTGAGGAGAGCAGTCTGGCAGGATGGACTTCATAACCTGAAGCTGTAATTGGACAATTAACCCCAATATGTCTATGGACCAAAACTTATAAAAGTGTGAAAACTCATGACTTCATCTTAGGTCCATCTTGGGTAGAGACATGGCCAGGCTCTTGTTGTGCCCAAGGTGTATCCTTTGAAAGCCTTTTAATAAATACTGTATTCCTTTAACTCTGTGTGGCCTCTGTTCCAGGTAGGCCTGTCTTCACAGTTTAGTTAGACAAAACAATCCTTTTCCAGCCTGAGAACCAAGAACACCATTGCAGCTTGGAGTACAAAAGTATAAAAAATCAAATTGAGGAGAGCAGTCTGGCAGGATGGACTTCATAACCTGAAGCTGTAATTGGACAATTAACCCCAATATGTCTATGGACCAAAACTTATAAAAGTGTGAAAACTCATGACTTCATCTTAGGTCCATCTTGGGTAGAGACACGGCCAGGCTCTTGTTGTGCCCAAGGTGTATCCTTTGAAAGCCTTTTAATAAATACTTACTGTATTCCTTTAACTCTATGTGGCCTCTGTTCCAGGTAGGCTCTCTAGGCATCACCTGGAAGGACAGTGGAGACAGCTGGGGGTCAGTGTCTCCCCCAGGTAACAAGTGACAGCACAAGAGGAAACAGCCTCAAGGTGCGCCAGGGGAAGTTTAAGTTGGACATGAGCGAGAATTGTTGTCAAGGGTTAACAAGCCCTGGAAGAGACCTGGATTCAAAAACCCGTGTATGTGGCATTTGGAAACACGTTTCCGTGGTGCCCAGCAACAGGATGAGGAGCAAAGGCTATAAACTAAACTCCAGAAGCTTCACCTCAACGTGAGGAAGAACTTCTTTACATTGAGGATGGCCGGGCACTGGGACAGGCGGCTCAAGGACCTCAGGAAGGATGTGGAGTCTCCCTCTCTGGAGTCTCCCAACCCACGCGGATCCCGTGCCACCTGCTCCAGACGACCCTGCCTTGGTAGGGCGTTCAGCTGAACGATCTCCGGGGCTCCCTTCCCGCCGCTCCCGTGGCTCTGTGATGGGCTGGGCAGTGCTGGGGGCTCGCTGCTCCCAGTGAAAGGACTCCAGGAGCCATCCCAGCCCGGGCGGGCCGGGCTCCCCGCCGTCCCGCTCCCCCGGCCGCCCCTCTCGGCCCCGGGGGCGGGCGCACGGCGGGCGCAGCCCACTGGGCGGGGGGCCCGGAGAGGCGGAGCGGGGCCGAGCCGAGCCGGGGCGAGCCGAGCCGAGCCGAGCCGAGTCCGGCCATGGAGGGTCCGGAGCCCGTGCCGGGGGGGATGCGGCGCTTCACCTGGGAGGAGATCGGGCAGCGGAACGGGCGGGGGCCGGAGCCGCAGGAGCGCTGGCTGGTGATCCACAGGAAGGTGTACGACATCAGCCGCTTCTGCCGGAGGCACCCGGGGGGCTCCCGGGTCATCAGCCACTACGCCGGGCAGGACGCCACGGTGAGCGCGGCAGGGAGGGCTGGAGGAGGGCTGGGGGCAGAGCAGCATTCCTGGGGCTGGGAGCAGGGTCCCGGGACTGGGAGCAGGCGGGAGCCCGTGTCGCACGCAGCCCGCCCGCTCGGCTGTGCCACACGCGCGTACGCCGGGAGCGGCGTGCGGGGGAGCACAGCGCGCACGCTCCGCCGGGAATTGTTTGGGATTGCTGTTGCAAGGAAGCGCTGCTGGAGGATGGCTGAAAACCGCAGCCTGAGGAAAAAAACCCAAACAATCCCCTCGGTAATTTGTGCGCACAGGGGAGTGTCGGGTGCTGGCAGCCGAGTGGCACCCGCGGTGACAGAGCTGTTGTTTGCAAGGCGGGTGCCTTCGCCCTCCTGGAACTTCCCGAACCCGAGAGATGGCACTAGAGCAGAATGTCACTGAAAGTCGTGTTTCAGTCGCGAAAAAGGAATGAATCACTCGTGTCTGAGTGCCAGCGGCTGTTGCGGAGTGGAGTAAATGCTGCTGGAGGAGGGTGTGGGGTGGCTTTGCCAGTGGTGTTTCCTTCCTTTGTCTGCTCGTGCCTTTTCCATGAATATCTCCAAATGTGCGCGTTTGGACCCACGGGTGGATATGGGGTGGGAATCCACCTCTAGGATGGTGTTGATGGACTGTGTTTCAGCCAGGCTGGAACTTGAGATCTCCACGTGAAGATCCCATGGTAGGAATATCATTTAGAGCCAAAAATAACAAGTGAATTTGCAATATTTCATGAGGGCAGGGTGCACAGGTTGCCACTGGCACAGGTTGCCCAGAGAAGTGGTGGAGCCCCATCCCTGGAAGTGTTCCAGGCCTGGCTGAGTGGAGCTTGCAGCAACCTGCAAGGTGTCCGTGGCAGGGGGGAATGAGATGAGCTCTGAAGAGCCTTTCTCACACGAGCATTCTGTGTTTCTGTGAGCAGAAAAGGGTCAGCCCGTGGAGTGAGCAGGGCTGCATTTTGGGATTGCAGCCGGCTGCATTCTTTAGGTGATGGTGATGATATCAGTGCCACTGCTGGCTGCTGTTGAACTGCTGACCGCTCAGAAACCCCTGCCAAGTTTTATTTCCCAGTGGTTTTGTCCTTGGGGATCAAAAGAACGAGACTTCACAAAGCCAGGAAAAAACTGGGAAGTAAAGGAAGAACTCCTCTGGCTCGCTGTTCTGATTTCTAGAAGGTGCAGTCAGCCATCCCCTGACCCCCAGCTGGGATTGCACTCCAGGTTTTACAGCCTCCATGGAAAGGATTGGTCTGAATGTGTGGTACCATCTTCCCCTGCACTGCCCACATACTCCTCCCCATTTTTCATCCCTTTTCTAATGAGAAAATGCAAATGTTGGTTCCCCTCTCTTTTCCCCTCCTTTATTCAGTGACCCTGAGCAGGGAGGATGCTACAGCTGACCTAGAGCTGGCAACACCATCCGGGTTTTTAACCCTTTTCCTGACTAGAGATCTTTTAAAAGCACATTTTATTTTAAAAGCACACAGTGGTGGCCTAGAAATGATAGTGATGAACAATGCATGGTGCAGGAGTCTTACTAAGTGATGCCCAGCAAGCAAATATTGCCCCAGAAAATTAAAACAACCCACATCCCGAGGTTGAGGGAGATTGTAAAAATAAGCTAATTTGGGCATCAGGAGAGAAATGTCAAAAAGGAGGTAAATGGGAGATCAGGAATTAGATGCCAAAGTGCCATGTGTGCCTACAGGATTTGTAATTTAAATACAGGGACAGAATCTGTAGTGATAGCAGCCACTAGTGTGTTTTTTCACCTGGTTGCCATGGAGATTGACACCACAGTTAAATAATAAAAGTAACTGGTTTCCCCACCAGGGATCTTTTGAATGGTCCAGCATATCATGGAATAGGTTTCTTTTGCTGCCACCTGAATGATGTTTTTTCTTCATCATGTTCCTCTGTCTGCATTTCAGGATCCTTTCATTGCTTTTCATCTTGACAAGGCACTGGTAAGGAAGTACATGAACCCTCTCCTGATTGGGGAACTGGCACCAGATCAGCCCAGCTTTGAGCCCAGCAAGAACGTGAGTGTCATAAAAACTTGGTTTTGGGGTTGAAATTGTACTCTTTAACTTTTCTGACTGGCAGGGTGGACTCCCTGTACATAAGATGTTAGGATTTCCTGGAATCACTGTTGGCTGAAGCTTCATTTCACATCATTATTTGTAGTTGTAGTAAAGATTTGTCTCCAGGTGACCCTCAGCTCTCCCCCTTTTCATCCCTGAGAGGGAAAACTATGCTCCTATTGATGTTCTTGAGGTGTTTTCTGACCAGTGGATGCTTTTGGGTCTCCCCACAGAAAAAGCTGGTGGAGGATTTCCGTGAGCTCCGTGCCACTGTGGAGAGGATGGGCCTTCTCCAGCCCAACCACATCTTTTTCATCCTCTATCTCTGCCACATCTTGATGCTGGATGTTGCAGCCTGGCTCATCATCTGGTATTTTGGAGCATCCTTGGTGCCTTTCCTCTTCTCTGCTGTGCTTCTGGGCACTGTCCAGGTGAGCAGCTACACAAAATAAGCCCCAAAAAGCCAAATATTGGACTTGGGTGCTTGTTGCCATAAGCACGGGACAGATCTTATCATCATGGACTTCCCCAGATCCTGCTTCTCTCTGAATTCCACCAAAAGGCAAAACTACACATGCTGCCGTGGTAGAGCAGGCTTTGCCTTGCTTTTTCCTCCCCATATTCCATCAAAGCCTTCCTTATTCCAGCCTTCCCCGCGATGAAAGCCGTGCCCCGTCCTGAGCTCCACGGTGCCAGAACTCGGAGGCAGTGTGCAGGGGCCAAGCCACTGTGTTCCCATGGGAACTTGCAGGGAGTTAGAGGAGAGGGCAGAGCAGCTCTCAAAGCCCCAGCTATTCCTCCTGTGGCCAGCTGATCCCCTTGGAATTACAAGTACTTGGAGGAGGCAGCAGCAAGCTGCTCCTTAAAGGAGACTTTGTTGCCGATTTCAGAGCAGTTTTGTGAGGGAATAAATGCTGGTTCTCAGCTCTGTGGCTGTTTTTTTCCCATGACTTATTTTCCCTTCCTCATGGAAACAACTGTCCAGGACTAAAAGTCATTAGGCAGAGTCTGGAGTGCGCTGGTGTGTAGTGAAAAAGGAGAGCTGGGATTGGGCCCTGGCAGTGGAAGCGCTTTTGCTATCCAGGGATACGTTGTGAGGAGCGTGGGAGTGGGAGAAGAAAGCCCTTTTCAGACACAGACCCTCCTGACAGCTCTTTTTCCCCAGCAGCACTGTTGTATTCTTAATTCCAGGCCCAGGCTGGCTGGCTCCAGCATGATTTTGGACACCTGTCAGTCTTCAGCAAGTCCAGGTGGAACCACTGGGTGCACAAGTTCGTCATCGGCCACCTCAAGGTGAGCACTGGCTGTGGGAAGGGGCTGCCAGAGCCCTGCTCTGCAGCCAGAACCAATCCCAGGCTAAGGAGAGAACTGAGGGCAGAAGATCCACTTTCTTTAGGGCACTTTCTTCTCATCCATTCCCACAGGGAGCCCCAGCCAGCTGGTGGAATCACCTCCACTTCCAGCACCATGCCAAACCCAACTGCTTCCGGAAGGATCCCGATGTCAACATGCACCCCTTGTTTTTTGCTTTGGGGAAAACTCTCTCTGTGGAGGTGAGACCTGAGAGAAGCTGGGAAGTGACAGCAAGAGGATTCAAATTTGGGAAGCTGCAGAGAGCCTGGACACTAATTAGTGTCCATGATTTTATATGGTGCTTCCACTAGTCCCTAATATTCCTCAGTAATGTTCCAGCAGTTCTGACATCTTTATATTCTTAAAACTTCACTCAAAGTTATTTTTGCAGTGTTGGAAGATAAGAATGAAATATTTGCCATGATTACAAGTTCCTCTTTCCCTTGATGAGAGAATTTCAGTTTTATGGAGATCAGAATTACAAGTTGTTCTCTTTTGCCAAGATCAATGTGACTAATTGAGGATGGAAGCAGCAGATGACAAGCCAGGGCTGTCTGGAACTTTTAAAATTCCTGATCAAAGAAGCTATTTCAGTGGTCTCAGCCTGGCAGTGGGTGTCACACTGGTTCCCATCTGGAGTCCAGCTCTATTTCTGGTGCAGCTCTGCAGTTAAATGAGTGGCTTTAGCATTTGCTGGCCTTTAAAAAAAAAGCTATGTAAATTCATAGTGTCACTTTAACTGCTCTGATTTGTGTTGAAAGTAAGGGATAGGCTATTGGGAATTAATTTGAACACATACAGGGATATCACGGCATTCCTTCAGAAAGCCAGTGGCTTGATCTGTTAATGTTTGTACAACAAACATTGAAAAATGAGCAGCCTCAGAGGGAAGATAATCTGTTCACCCTCATTCTTGTGGACACAGTTTCATATCTAGATGCTCACTTTTCTATTTTCCAGACTAATTGCAAGAAGATGGGAGTTTCACACACTTCATTAACAGTAATGAAGTGTGTGAAACTTCACACAGTATCATAACAGTAACCATAGCTTGGGGTTTTTTAATTCTGAAGCTCTGCTTTGTCAGCAAACTGTTTGTGTGGGTTTCTATTTCAGCATTTTTAGGCAGCTTGTGCCCTCTGTAGGGGCAGAGCTTCCTGTGCAGGTCACTGTGTGTGTGCAAGGCACTGCCCAGCCCCTTCTGTAGGGTGAAAACTCATCCAGGCTGAGGTTCCAGGGGATGGTGGATGCTGGTTTGGTTGGATGGAGCATCTCCTGGAAGTTTAGGAATGTGTGCATGGATGTCTTCATGGCCTGAGTAATTTGTGTATTTTAACAGCTTGGTGTGCAAAAGAAGAAATTCATGCCTTACAACCACCAGCACAAGTACTTCTTCATCAGTGAGTAACCTCCCCCTGTGCAGTTCCATGGCCAGCAGTCACTTTGCCCCTGGTTTTCCCATTCCATCCCATCCTGCTGGGATAACTGATGGCTCTGTTTGTCCCTCCAGTCGGTCCCCCAGCGCTGGTGCCCCTTTATTTCCAGTGGTACATCTTCTACTTCGCCGTGCAGCGGAAGCAGTGGGTGGTGAGTCAGCTCCACAGGGACCAGGGGAGCTTCTCCTGGGTTTAGGGGTGAATTCCAGTGCCAGATTTACTGGGAGTTTTGTGTGTCTGCAGCAAAGGATGTGGGTAGAGATTTGGGAATGGTGTGTGCAAAGCCACAGCCTTTCTTTGTGAAAGATCCTCTGGGTAACAGAAGATGTCCTCTGGTGTTCTGGGTTTTGGTTTCCTCACTGCTTGGTTCCTCTTTAGATCCAGAGGAAAACGTGGTGCTTTAGAGCATGTCCTGTCTGGTGTTTGCCCTCTGCTGGGTTTATGGAACCAGGATAATTCCTGGGCACAGGGAGTGGCTGGTGTCAGTTTACTTTGTGATGAGGCTGGGGAGGAAAAATTGATCAGCAGAAGATGTTATGGGAGGTTTTAAAGGGAGTGATGGTAAATTCAGAAGTCAGAAATTCTTCCTTCTAATGAAGTTTTCCCTGTCCCCTCTACTACAGGACCTGGCCTGGATGCTGTCCTTCTACATCAGATTCTACCTCACCTACTTGCCCTTCCTGGGTGTGAAGGGTACCCTGGGGCTCCACCTGTTAGTCAGGTATCATCCAACTTACAGTTCCAACACTTTCTCTGCCCAGTCTGTATCAATCCTTCATGTCAGCTTTTTTCCAGCCCCCTGGTTATTTTTCTCATCACTCCCTGTTCTCTCTCCTGATCCTTTCAGTGGGACAGGGTTGGTTTCCTGTCAGGCTGCAGGAGGTGAAAGGTGTGTGTAGGTCTGATCTGCTTGGGTTTCTGGTGTTCATTTTGTCAGGCAACAACCACCTGGTGTGTGCACAGGTGTTTTGTACTGACTTATCACATCATGGGTGTGTGATCTGTGATGTTTTGTTTTTGCACAGGTTTATAGAAAGCAACTGGTTTGTCTGGGTCACACAAATGAATCACATCCCCATGCACATTGATTATGATAAGAATGTGGACTGGTTCTCTACCCAGGTGAGACCTTGTTTATGGAGATCTGTGACAGTTCTGGGTGTGTAAAATCCATCTGTCTCAGCCTGGCCACCTCTTGTTGGCTGGAAATAAGTCCTGGAGCTGTTGTGTCCAGCCAGAATTCCTGTGGGGATGAGAAACCTGTGTTTGAGATGGGGCATTGCTAAAATAATACTTAAAACAGGACTTCTTTTTTTTCTTTCAGCTCCAGGCAACCTGCAATGTTCATCAGTCCTTGTTCAATGACTGGTTCAGTGGCCACCTGAACTTCCAGATCGAGCACCAGTGAGTGGAAACAGGGCTTGGGAATAGTTCCAAGGAGTGCTAGATATACCAGGGCTGAAGAGCCTCCAAGGTCCCTCTGTCAGCTGAGACAGGAACAAAAGATAATGTGGGTTCATTTTGTGCTCTTTGTGTGGGGGCAGAACAGGAACTCCAAAAAGAAAATTTCTGGAGCACCAGCACACTTCAGATCTAAGCTGCATGGCAGTGGGGGAGAATTCCCAGCACAGGCACTGAAGGGACATGAGAGGGCAGAGGATCCATGGCTAGCACAAGGGGAGCTCGGGCACTTCCAGAATTAGGCACAGCAGCGGGGCCAGGATTCCCTGTGGTGGTGAGGGATGCCATTGAATCAGCACCTCCTTTTCCCACAGCCTTTTCCCTACAATGCCACGGCACAACTACTGGAAGGTGGCCCCTCTGGTGAAGTCCCTGTGTGCCAAGCATGGCATTGAGTACCAGTGCAAGCCTCTGCTCACAGCCTTTGCAGACATCGTGCAGTGAGTATTGACCCGCCGTGTTCCCAAGTCAGTGAGAAGGGGAGGGACATGGACAGGGAGGGGCAGCCTCTAAAGGTCTCTTCTGACCCAAATCACTTCATGATCTTTGCTCTGTCTGTAGAATTCTCCCCACAAAGCTCTGGATGGAACATGGGGTTCATTGCCTTGTTTCTCTCTTGGCAGCTCTTTGAAAGATTCAGGGGAGCTCTGGCTCGATGCTTATCTACATACGTAAGCAGCAGTGGATCCCTGCAGAGGAATTCCTCAGCCTTGCTGCCTCCTGTGGTGGTCACCCTGAAGATCCTGCACTGAGGAGAGCTGGCTAAGCCAGATTTGGGGAGGTGGTGCTGCTTAATTCCATGGATGAATGTAATTAATACGATTTTTCCTTTTTTTAGTTGGGTTTTTTTTTTTTTTTTTTGTTTTGTTTTTGTAATATGTGCTCTTAATTTTTTCTTGTGCTTCTTTCATTCCTCTTCTCTGGTGCTGAGTTCTGGGGAAAAGCTGGATGAAGGAGGTTGTGTCCCACCGAGCTGGGTGCAACTTTGGGACCGGGAAGAGATTCCTTTCCATCTGCTGATCCTTCATTTGCTGAGTATATAGGAGGGAAGCTTCTTATCTAACATAGGCTTTTTGGGGTGGCTCTCATTGTGAGTGTAGTAAGAAAGTTGGGACAGCATGAAATTAGGGAATGTGGGAGTTAGGGAAATGTGGAAGCTCTAGGGAATGGGGTATGTTCAGTATTTTCAAATTCCTGTTTGTAATAGGGAGTTCCCAGACCAATTTATACATATGTGGGTGGGTAGGGAAGTGCAGGCAGCAGTTCTCTAGGAACAGGATCTAGTTAGAACCCTAATTGAGGTAGGGAAACAGGAAAGTGGAAGTTTTTCCATGTCTCATATTCTGTGGAAATGATGCCCTCCACATCTCTGGAAACCTCTGGGTTATTTGGCCACTGGTGGCATTCCAGGGAGATCTGCAAGGGGTTTCCTCATGCCAGACTTTGGAGTGTTATGAAGCCATTACTGAGTCAGAAGGGAGAGAAGCCTGTCCTATCCATACCTACAAGCGTGACTAAGGAAGCAGAAGCATTCCAGACCAGGCTGGACAAGGCTTGGAGCAGCCTGGTTTAGTGGAATACAATAAACCATGGCAGGGGATGGAATGGGCTGAGCTTAAAGGTCCCTTCCAACTCAAACCATTCTACAATGATTCTGTGTGAAGGGTGATCATAATCACTCTGTGATAGCCTGAAGCTTTGGGCTTTTTTGGACCTCTGGGTGATTTGTTAAAAGGAGAGAATTCCTGCCTCCTGTCCATGGAGAGTGAGGCATTCTTGCCTGAGCAGCAGGCAAATCTAAGGCAGTTAGAAAGGTGGTGGGGGTCAGGCTGCTGTTTAAAAGTGTTTAACTTTTCATTCAGCTGCATATCCACAGGCATACCTCAGCCAAAACATTGCTGATCTCCCTGTCTTGGATGATGTGCCTTCCAAACACACCCCCAGTCCTGTGGGATTTACTGAATAATCTTACTGCCTTTTGTGTGGCCTTTTAATTTACTGCCCCAACAAAACCAGGATGTAGCACCTGCCACATCACTGAGGAAGATGCTCCATCACCCTGGTCCCCCAGGGACTGGTGATTAGAATCTAGGAGGGATGGGTTGACTTCGAAGAATTTTTCCCAATCAACATCAAAATGAGGATGAGGTCTTGATAGAATAGAGGAAATAGATCTTCTCAGGCCAAGAGTGTTGTTAAGCACAGGATAAAATTGTAATGGGAATATTAATACAATCATACCTATATAATATCTATAATATTGTTATTGTTATAATATAATAATATGTTGTTATATAATAACAATACATCATACAATCAAATACCTGTTGATTAAGACCATAAAGGAAGTGGGGCATAGTTACTGTTTTACTTTGGTTTGTTCCTGCTCCATTTCTTTCCCTCGTGTTACAACTGTGGATGGAGGAAAGTCTATTAATAAAAGTTCCTTGTCTTACCAATTTTACTGTCATCGGAGTAAAATACATCTGTGCAAGAGTCTTCACTCTGTAAAAGGTGGAACAAATGGCTGTCCACAGCTACAGAGAGAGAACTGTCATAAACGTCTTTCTTCAGAACGTGCTTCTCCTGTGTTTTCCCTGCCACATAAAGAGGGAACATCCACCATGCAATAAACCAAATGCCTGGAGAACCAGGAAGAATAACTCAGATGAGCAGATTCACAATCCTGAAGCGTAAGAGTGAATGGGGACCTGACTCAGCAAAACCAGACATGAATGTGCTGAGTTTCCTGGAAGTTTTCAGGTTCGAGAAGAGTTCTCCAGAGAGTTTTCCAGGCTCAGGAAATACACTGAATTACACGATCTAGGAAGAACGCCGGCCCCAACTTTGCCATCTAGTGGAAACCTTTTGGCCTTAAAAATGGAACCTGAACATTGTGGAATAGCCACAGGGTGGCAGTCGGACATCAGAAGGGGAGGAGGAGATCTCAGAGGATCAGAAGGATAGGATCAGATCATGAAAGAGACCTGGCAAGGGCATAGAGTGACACAACAAAGGGGAATGGCTTCAAACTGAAAGAAGAGAGGTGTAGGTGGGTAGTGGGAAGGAATTCTTCCCTGTGAGGGTGGTGGGGCCCCAGCACAGGTTGCCCAGGGAAGCTGTGCCTATCCCTGGAAGTGTCCAAGGCTGGGTTGGACTGTGCTTGGAGCAATCTGAGATAGTGGAAGGTGTCCCTGCTCATGGCAGGGAGAAGAGGATATTGTTCCTGAAGATGTCAGAGGCTCATAAGGCTTTGAAGATTATCCAGTTAAGTGGAATGTCATTGGACAAAGAGGTGTCTGCAAGCTGGAATAAATCACTTTTCCAAATCAGGGAGGAGCATCTTCAGCAATGGAGCATCAGGAATTATAATAATGTCAGGGTGATGTTCATAGTAAAGGGTGATGGGGCAACTGAAAGAGGAAAATGCTGTAGTTTTCCCCTTGCCAACACCCACCCATCTGGACTTGTTAATGGTGTGGATTTGCAGTCCTTGCCCAATTTGTGGATGTGTTTGCATCCATTTTATCCCAAATTGCTGAAGAGAGGAATGGTTTTCTTTGTGGGATTTTCCCCACATTTAGAAAAGTAGAGGAAATCAAGCTGATTGTAGATCCCACAGGATGGATGATGAACAGCAGCCGAGTTGCTCGTAAACGGGAGGATTTGCTGCTTCCCAAGGTTCTTTTACAAGGATTATAAAGACATTTCCTAACAGGTCAGGTGTAGAGGACAAGTGCAGTAATGCAACACTGCTCATGGGTGGGAAAGGAAGGGGATTACACTGGAAGAGATTTTTCTGGGATTTGCATCTCCTGCAGGGACTGGTATTAAATGTTCAGAAGATGGGGAGGAATTTCCACTAAGAATAGTTTTGAAACAGCAACAAGTATTGATACACCCATGACAGCTTATATGAAATGCTGGTTATGATGGTGCCCCTTAGGCAAAATTTCCAAAGGTCTGATTGATCCACAGTAATCTCCCTTGGCTTTGCTCCCAAGAATCACCCTGGCTTTTTGATTTTTGCAGCTCATCATTTAGGCTCTTGCCAGTCTGGTGATTTTTTTTTTGGTGAGAGAATAAAACTGTCAGCGTCCCCTGAGCCAAATAAAAGAAGAGGCAGTGACCTGATCATAAAATGAGAAGTTTTAGAGCAGAGAATACTTCAATCTGTCAGTAATAGTGAAATATTCAGCAGCTGAAGTGTGAATCAATACCAGTTCAAGATACAGTGTAAGCGCAAATTCTTAGTACCAAGGTTAATTAGTCCAATTAGCAGGAGCAGTGATAGATTGTCCTCTAAGGGTAATATAAAAATTCAAGAACAACTCGATTTTATGGGTGGTAATTCCTTGTATAGTGTTTGCTTTGACTCAGGAAGAGATCAGGGCAGGCCTGTGGGCAGTATTATCCTAATTAGGTCACCTCCTGCATAATAGACCTTTTCAGATGAGCACTAACCCATCATTTAGCTGCAGACCAAGATAGAATGATAACTTCTTCTGGCAAGAAGGGGTGCCAATGTTCTAACAAGTGAACCTGAATTCCTTTCCAGGATCATCTCCCAGTCGGTTAGGAAAAAGAAACAAGGTGAGGTAAGAAATGCTGGGTGTTGCCCAAGTAAAATAAAAGGTGAGCGGAGATTGCAATGAGCTCAGGTTTTGACATTTTCTTTGTTTTGTTCCCTCTTCTCCCCTCATCCATAGAGGAAGATCAGAAACATGTGAGACTAGAAAGCCACAGGTATTTCTGTCTTCAGCAAATATTCCAAAGTTGGCAAAATAAAGGAGTAAGTATAAAATTATGAGACTTAGATCCCTAGCAAAGAGGGGAGAAACAAACTCAAGAGGGCATTTTTGAGGGATGAGGGACAACCTGTGAGGCAGATTGGGAATAGAAAGAATAGTGAAAAGGTCATGGAATTACAAGTAGGAGTTGCTACTTGTAGTAACTCCAGCAATCTGGTAATTGCTAAAGTGTCAAAGGAAAATTAAATTTTGCAAAAGAAGTAACAAAATATGCAAACTATGAGTGGTGCCCTTGCGGGCAGGGTAGGATGTAGAAGTTTAAGGATGAGGGACATCTCTGAGGCAAAATATTTACGTTGCCCTAAGAATATACCCCAAAGTATGTGGCTGAGGAAGGACAGAGGCAAAAGGTGAAGGCCAGGGAAGGAATTATGGCCAAATATTGGCTGTGCCACGTTTATTGCAGAGGCTGGAAGGCGGCCCAAAGCCCACAGGAAGGCCAGACAGAGGAAGGTGCTCTGAGTCTAGGCCATGGAAACACCGTGGGTGTTTTAATCCTGACTTAGGCCACTTTGTTCCTAATTAAGGTTGCAAAACCAAGTCTTAAACTTTCGAGCATGGGCACCTTTTGTGGAGTTTCTCTTCTGTGGATGCCCAGTTTCAGGCATCCACAGCATTCAGCAGTTTGTGAGCAGTGGGTACCCTGCCCTGGGCACAGAAAATGCAAGAAAAATGTTGCTTGGTCTGAAAAAAAGCCAACCCCAAACACGCAACAGTGAGAAAACAAAATGGGTTTGTTACAGGCATTTAACAATTTTGACTTGGATTATGTTATGTCTTGTGTGTACCAATATAGAGCACTTGGGAGAGGAGAATTACAGAATTTGTAACTTTAGATCAGCTTAATTTAGATCTTAAAGCCACAAAAGAGCCCCTGGGATTCTGACTTTCATGAAGCTGAAGGGTGCAAAGGGTTTATTACATAAGAATTGCAAAAAAAAAATTATATAATATGTGTTCTAATGCAATTTATTGTTCTGTGGGGAGATTCAGATGAGAAGGTTCACAGGGCTTATTACAGATCCTAATTTTAGCCCTCATTCTAATTAACATCTCGGGGTTTTATTGTTTACTCATAAAATGCAACCAAAAGCTGGGAGGGAAGGTGTGGCTTTCCCAGGTGTTTTTTTTTCCTCTTTTGCAAAGGGTGTGAAGATGGTTTTCACAGGGAAAAAAACCCTATTGATATCTGGACTAAGGAATGAAACAAAATTAATAAAATTTTTAAATATCTGAGCAAATGAAACCCCTCAAGGCAGGGTGTCCATTACAAACTTGACTCTGTCTATGAAAAAAACCCCTTGGTTTTGCTTTAGGTTTCTCTTTCCATTTCATGGGACATGGTATTCCTGGTAAGTAGCTCCATCTGAGATGCAGGGTGGTATTTCATCAACCCAGAATATACTAAAAAAGGGAAAACCTGGTCCTTTTCTTGTCCCGACTGACATGGTGCCTTATAATGTTTTTATTAAAAGCAGAAGATTACTGGATTCTTTTTCCTTTCCAAAACAAAATTTTGCCAACTGCAAAAGTTTTTTATCACTTGAAAAGATTGCAAAGATCTTTTTGAATGCAGCCTTTTCCTAAATTATGGATTCCTCATTAAATTTTGTGCTGAAGATAAAATAATTATTTTTGTTTCCTGGCTGTGTTTGGGAAGAGGCACATCATGGTCACAGAAGAGGAGTCTTGAAGGAGAGTCCATGAAATCCAGCAAGAAAAGCAGACTCTGCACAGGAATGTGTGTGCTGACTGTGTATGGATGCAGGTAATTTCCTTGGAGCCATTGTAGGGCACAGCATTCCTGAACCCTCCAAAAATAATCCTGTGATCTCCATTCCAGAGTCCCTTGAGGACAAACCCTTCAACGTATAGTTATGTTATATAAATTAGGTGGTACCTGCTCCTGATGCAGAGACATTTCAGATATCTCTGCTTTGATCCAAGATGCTGTTCCATGGCTCCAGAGCAGCCAGGACAGGGTTCAGCTCTGCTTCCAGAGAGAAGTGCAGGTGTACTTGTAGATGCTCATCCAAGGTCAAACTTTTCCAGCTTTTTCCACTGTTGACACCTAATCCTGGAAACCTGTTCAACCCAAAACTGTCTATCTTCTATTTAACAACTCTGGTGAGGCTTACACTTCATAAAATAGAGATTCTGCACGCAGTTTTGCCCAGCCCAAGCCCCACTTGGGAGATGCTCCCCCTCGCAAGACTCCATGAAAACCCTGTAAAAAAGTAAGACAGTATTACTCAGAACCTAAAGATCCTCTCTGGAGAAGAAGATTTTCTTAGAAACAAGAATCATTAATGCTGGGAAAACCTCTAAGATCGTCAACCACTTCCAAGTGTTCTGGGGTATCTCAGTACCAGATTTATTTTTGGAGCATTTATCTCCAGTGGATTAAGTGTAAGCTGTAAACATTTACGTGACAGATGATAAAAGGGCTGAGGCAGCAACTGGCAGCTGAGCACTCGCGTAGTGAGTGCCCGTCTGGAAATCTGGGAAAGTGTGTCAAGAGCTGTGCAAGGAGCCTCTGAGTCACGGGAGCAGCCCTGTGCACGTGTACCAGCTCCCGGGAGCGCAGGACACGCTTTTTGGCACGTGTGTGGGCAGTGGTTGCAGAACACCGAGTGTGGTGTAAATTCACTTTAACAGGTTTCTCAATAGTTTTTCTGGGTGAGTAGGACCATGCCTTTCACTGTCTGAGCTTTTGGAATCATTTTGGTAACCTGGATAATATAGACAAAGACAGCTTCTGCTTTCACATTGGGAAGGGATTTTAATTTAACAGAATATCAGTGGGCGTTACAGGCCCCTCTGGATGGGATCTGATGCTAAATAAATTCGGACAATAAATATTTATACACACTGTTAATACAGAGGACAATCATCTTAAGAGTTCCCAAATTTAATTCCACCAGTTTGGTGGATGCTGGCACCCACAGTGTTAACAATGAAAGTCATAGCTGCTGATTGTGTGTATAGACAGAGACATCCCATATTTGTTCACTCCAATAAATTCCTGGCTCTTTATCCTGCATCTCCTCATAGACCGAAACCAAACCCAACATTTTTATCTTTTTATCTCCTCCTTTTCAAGAAGCTGCTACATGTACAAGTCTGAATATAGGGCCATGGGAAGGGTTTTTTGTACTTTCAGCCAGCTATGGAGTAACTTGATATTTTCACATGTGCACAAAACTCCACATCTGCAGGAAATTGCGCAAAGTGTTGCATATTTTATTGCCACCACCTCAAGTACTGAACATTGATTTAGGTAAGACTGCATATGTACATAGATCCTGAACACATCATTAGCATGGACACTCTCAGCTTTTATTTAGAGCAAGATAAAGAGTTACAAAATACAATATGACAGCAGGGTAGAAATTATTCCTCCCATTCTTTTATCGCTGTCTGGTAATAGCAGCAGCCACATTTCTCTTACTTTGGGTGGTTCACCAATTGCCACATGTCAGGCACTTTTAAATGGCAGTTTGGGGCTTGACTGATTAATTTGCAAGATGCTACATGATTTGAAGAATTAGAATTGCATAATTTGGAGTTCTGTGTCAGCCAGAAAACTGCCCACTCTGTGCTTGGGAGACAGGGAAAACGCCTCACTCTGCTGAGGTGCCTTGGTCAAGAAAGTAGTTTGGCTTTTTTATCTGCCTTTATCTTTCCTTATCTTCCTGTCCTGCCTAAAGTCTGCAGTTTTATCTGTGTGTTTTCAGTCCTTCTCAGAACTGGGAACTCATACAACAAGCAGTTTTCTTGGAATCCCAGTATGTGAATTGTATGGGAAGCTCATTGTCATGAGAGATAGCTGAGACCTTCAGCTGCCCGGCTTCAGGCAGGGACTGGGCATCACTGCAGGCCACATCTGGGGTTACAGACCTAAGAAATTCAGAAACATAAATAGAACATTTGGGGCAAGGGGGAAAAGTCAGAATTTAACTCAATATTGCATTACAGAGGAGTAAGTATGGAAATACCCCACCTCTACCACCCCAGACTGTACCACGTCTGCCTGGAATTTTCCAAGGCTTGGAATTTTTGATTAAAAAAAACAACCAACCAGGATTAAGACACTGCTAGATCTCAAGTAGGGGAATATTTGATTTATATTGCTTAAATTTTTCTGCAAAATTGATGTGAGTTCATAGGAAACTTGGCATTGCCTTGTCACTGTATTTTATTGCAGCTGAGAACTCTTTACCTCTTTATTGCACGGCAGACCTTCACAATATCAGAGATGCTTAGACTTGGTTTCTGCAGGAGTAGTGCTTAAGTAAAGTTAGTTATGTCAGCATTGCCTTTAAGCATAGGTTTCTGAATTTATAGCCAAGGTTGGTGTTAATAATAATAATAATAATTATTATTATTATTATTATTATTATTGTTGTTGTTGTTGTTTTGTTGTTGTCGTCGTTGTCATAATTATCGTTATTATTGTTGTTGTTTTGTTATTATCACTATTATTATCACTATTATTACTACTGCTATTACAACAAACTGTTTTAGTGTTACAGACTGATGAATGAATTACTTGAACAATTAGGTGGTTGCATGGCCTCGGGAAGATACAAGAAACTCTGGAACCAACTGTATGCAAAGTATTATCAATACAGAAGCCAAATTAACTGGAAATAAAGAATGCTTTCTTAATGTGCTCTTTCTTTACTCTGATCTGGTGGTATTTTAATAAATTATTTAGTTAAGAAAGGCACATTAATTTAGCATGTCAGAGTCAAGAAAATTTCAAAGACCAACAACCTGAAGGGTTTGGGTGGTGATGAGGCTATTTAGAGTTAACAGGTGGTCTTCTCAAACTTCTGTCTTTGTTCCTGTTTTTGTTTAGTGGAGCAGTCAGACCTTGCAAAGGCAGCTCAGAAGGACAAGAAGGAGCAGGGCTTTTCCTCACAGGTTGTCTTTGTTCCTGTTTTTGTTTAGTGGAGCAGTCAGACCTTGCAAAGGCAGCTCAGAAGGACAAGAAGGAGGGCTTTTCCTCACAGGCGTGTCCAAGCGTCTGGAAGAGGAGGGAACTTGGGATGGGTGTGTTTGGGTGAGGAGAGCCAACCAGCCCTTGGAAGCGCAGGGAGTGGCTTGGAGTGGGGCTGTATAACGGGCAGGCCAGGATGGGCCACCCTCAGCCTGGCCACGGAGCTGGCGCTGGAGAATCCCAGCGCGGATGGCTCCACAGACTGGCCCCAGCGAGAAGGGGACGGGACCTGTTCCAGCCTTTCCACGGCTTTTCACTTGGGAAGAGATCGGGACCCACAACGGCCGCGGGCAAGGCCAGGAGCAGTGGCTGGTGGTTGACAGGAAGGTTTATGATGTCAGCCAGTTTTCCAAGAGACATCCCGGGGGCAGCCGGGTTATCAGCCACTATGCTGGGCAGGATGCCACGGTAAGAGCTGGGAAAGCAGCAGAGGAAGGTGGTTCCAGTGGCAGGGAAGGAGGACGTGGTGGGGAATCCTGTGCTTGGTCAGAGAGCAGACTGAGAAAGCAGCATGATGACCTTGGGCTGCAGGACATAAGGAAAAGTCCTACAAATATATTTGATCACAGATCTTCCAGGGATTCCTGCAAAAATCTTTGATCTAGAGGATTTATCTAAAATAATTTGGTGCTTTTTGCAGGAATAATAAATTCTAAGCAGATCTGGGAGAAATATGCTGAAAGGAGATACTGAATTTCTGACTAGGCAGAAACCTGAGCATTGGAAACATGGGCATAAACTTGTGATGTGAGAGATTTCATTCTTGTCACGACAAGACTTTCTGACTTTAAGAAAGTTGCTTAGCCTGTCTTAATTCCTCAGGTTTCAGCATGTGGAATGGGATAGCACTTCTAACTCCTGGCCCAAAATGGACCAGATCAGTTACTTTTCACATTTCATCCCTTGTACCCTGCTTGAAAATTACCTGGGCAGAAAAATACCTGGTGATCTCAGAGGAAGCAGAGGAGAAGTTTGAGTCTTGTTTGGTTTCTCCCAAGTTCACTGACCTCCAGAGCACAGGCCAGCCCAGAGATCCTGGTGCTATCTCATGCACTTTCTGCCACTGGACTTCTACAGAAAGAGTCAAGGAATGCAGAATGCATGGAATAATTTGTCCCCAAGCTATGTGCTCCCAGCTCCTGCAAGGACCTGCAGTTTACATCATTGTATTTATAGACACCCAGGGGCTTTAACCGCAGTGAATGGGTTTAAAAAATGACCTTTGATCTTACTTGCTTTTATTGTAGCAATGTTTACAATCTGATTTTACTTGATCTTAAAGGTATTTTCAAACCTCTAGGTGTAGTATATCCCTTTGAAGACAGGACCACAACAAGTAGCCAAAATTGTGGGTTCAATGTGGATTTGTTTTGCATCCTAACAACACTTTGAGTCTTGCCCTTGCTAATCCTAATAATTTTTTTTTTTTGCTTTTAAAGTGCTGCTTGTTCATATATTCTAAGAAATCCACATAGAAAAGCAGGACTGGAAGGTGTCTCAAAAAATTACTGGTGCAGGACTTTACCTAAAATCAGGATCCAGGATTTTTTTTTTCCCCCCAACAACCCTTGAATGCTCTAGAGCTCATAATAATCTATACACAGTGAGAATTTACTTCCTCTGTGGGGTTTATTTTGAAAATACAAGGCAAGATCATTGCAGAGCATTTAATTGATATCAAATGTTGTGAGTTATGTGCGTTGCAGGTGATCGTTCTTAAAGTTAATCTCTAAACTTAATAAGTTAGTAGGATGCTAATCAGGGCCCAAGACCAGGGAGGAATAAAAACAGGCAGGACTGAGAGGCTTTCAGTGATAAGAATCTGTGATACTGATCTCATGGATGGGAGTCTCTGCTTGAAAGGATTCTGGTTCCTGTTTCCAAACTGCAGTATAGGTACTTATGGATTAAGTCAGAATTCCTGGCAAGATGAACAGATATAAAAATGTGTAAAGACCTGGAGGATGAGGGGCACAGAATCACGACGGAAAGATTTCCCCAGTTTTTTGGTCTGGACAGAGTTGTTCATTTATCACTGTGACAAAGGGCCACTAGATGTCTGTAGAAAAGCTCAAATGTCCAAAAAGTCACCCTGTTCTGACTTTTTCTAGACAACATTACTCAGAGAAAGACTGTCTCCAGCCAAGAGGCTCCAAGGAAGTCCTCTGTCCTCTTCCAGGGATTTGACCCTGACCAGACCTGTGCAGAATATTTGGGTTGTGTTCATCCCTGCTGATTTTCAGAGCCAAAATCAGCAAAACCAGACTGTTCAAAATGAGGATTTTGTTCTATCTGCTCTTTCTGGAAGAAAAAAGGGTATGGCCAGCCTCTTTACCTTTCTTCTGGAAAATCCATTGAGGACATGAGCTAAAGAAGAGTTTTGATTTATCTGGAATCTCAACCTTTTTCCATTGTTTATATTTGATTTGAAACTGTGATTTGAAATGGTTCTTGGACAAGCACTTTTGTGTCCTTAGTGCTCCCACATCCCCAAAACATCAACGTGTTCTGGAAATTGGGAGGGAACTGTAAGAGACACCCAGTTTATGCTGCTGAATAAGAGGCTTCAGCATCTATTTTGTATGGCCTTAGTGTTGCACAGACAGGATTTCAAAGCCTCATCCCAAGCATGGCAGAGACACACCTCATTCCCTGCTTCTGGGTCCCATCCATAGGGCAGGGCTGCTGGCTGGAGCCTTCTAGGGACAGACTGTGCTGAAACAAGCAGAAGAAGGAACAGGTTTCCCTCTGCAAAAGGTTTTTCATCAAACCCTTTCATGTTTATTACCAGCCTCGCCCAGGGGCTTTTATGAAATCTGGGCGCTTGAAACTCCTCCAGCTTCCTTGGGCCAAGCTCCAGTCAATGGGAAAGAGTGACAGGAGAGACAAAAATGGACAAGGGGAGCAGGATTTTGTGTTATAATCCAGACTTGGGGAATGAGAGGCTCAGCTCTGGTGTTCACTCATGTGCCCTCTCTCACTCCCTCCCTTTGTGTTCCTCAGGATGCTTTTGTGGCATTCCACAATGACAAGTCCCTGGTGAGGAAGTACCTGAAATCTCTGCTGATTGGGGAGCTGGCACCAGATCAACCCAGCTTTGAGTCTAATAAAAAGGTGAGTGCCCTAGATTCCAGCCGTGGGAATGGCTCGGGGTTCAGCATGGAAGGAGAAGGAAAAACAGGAGAGGTAGCAGGAATGGCCTCTGAGGGAGCACGCCTGATGCTGTGGGTGGGCAGGAGGTGGTGATGGGCAGGCATGGAAACATGACTGTCCCAGCATCACCAAATCCACCCCTGGGAGCAAGGAATGAGCTCCCTAGCCCCAAATCCTGCTCTGTTCTCCTTGCTGGGATGTCTCAGAATCAAAGCAAAGTCTGTTGACTTCATGCTTGTTTTGGCACAGAGCCCCTACTGACAGAACATCTCCTCCAACTTCTGCGGCTGTTTTGGGGTTCCTGGCTCTGCTCTATGACATTTTCAAAGTAAATAGTGCATTAATATTCACTTTACCCACAGAAATCCCTCTTGGAGGATTTTCGTGAGCTGCGCTGCACCATTGAGAAGATGGGACTTCTGAGGCCCAATTACTTCTTCTTCTTCCTGGTCTTCCTTCACCTCCTGGTGCTGGATGCTGCATCCTGGCTCGTGCTCTGGTACTTTGGTGTATCCCTGGTGCCTTTCCTGGCTGGCATGGCATTCTTCACCACTGCCCAGGTAAACTGCTGACGGCTGCTCCATGCTGCAGACGCCCTTGGCTCTTCCAGGTGGAGAGGATTGCTCCCATCCCAGGCATTGCCTCTCCTTAGATCCCATTATCTGGCTGAAGATGACAAGCACGTTCTACGTCACAATTTTTGTTGCCTGCAGCTGATCTCATTTTGCTGACAGGCTGCTCCCTCTGGGGGTGGGGTTCTTGTGGTGTTCTTGTGGAACTGGCTCTTTCACAAGATGGGATGAGCTAATTTAATCACTTACTCCAGCAAAATGAAGGAATATTTCATTCTCACCTGCACTTTTGGCTCTCTGTTGCTTCTGTCAGATGGCTCTGTTTTTTTTTTTGTCCTTTATGAGTATCCTCTAGCCCTGAATAGTTTTCTGCTGGATTAGTAAATTCAGCCATATGAGCAAAGGATCCATTTCAGTGTGGGTGTAGGGAAGGAGGGAATAGGGATTTTTGGCACTAAGGTGGGAGAAATTGAAGGGTGTGGCAGAGGGAAGAACACAATTTTCTTATTAACACTGAATGCTTAAGTTTGCTCAGATCCCCCTGGAGCAGGTGCAAATGAGCTAATTTATTTAATTAATCTGTTTTAATTGCCTAATATCTGCTAAGGCAGATATCCCTCAAAGAGCAGTCTTGTATTTCCATGGAAATATGGAATGCAGTGAAGCCACAGACTTGCTGTGGCTGGTTACTTTGAAATTAATTATTCGTGATGGTAGCAACAGAATTCCATGCTGTGACAGTGAAGTTAATTGCAGTGATGCTTTGCTGCTTTCCCTGTAATATTCCTGATGAAACTAATATCTGGAATTGAGCAGCTCTAGTGGACAGTAGCCTGGAAGTTCCCAGCCCTGTGAGTGTCTCTTGACACATCAGGAGGAGGATGAAATTCACACTATGAAGTTACAGAGACTCACAAGGGAAATTATTGCATTGAAGCAGTTCTCTTTCCTCAGTGATCCTTTTGTCTCCCAGATCCAGATGGGCTGGTTCCAGCACGATCTGGGGCACTGCTCTGTCTTCAGGAAACCCAGGTGGAATCATCTCCTGCAGATTGTGGTGATAAACATGCTGAAGGTAGTGGTGGGAATGTTCTCTGGGGTTGATCGGGACTAAGCAATGGATGGGAGTGTCCCTAAATCCAGGCAAGGTCTCCTGTGAGGGAATTGTAGTAAACAGAGATGGGATCCTTGATATTGCTCCAGTTTGAATCCCTGGTGTTGCCCTTTTCCCCACGCAGGGGCTGCCTGCCAGCTGGTGGAACCACCTGCACAACCAGCACCACGCCAAGCCCAACTGCTTCCGCAAGGACCCCGACCTCAACATGCACCCTCTGCTCTTCAGCCTGGGAAAGACCCTCTCCATGGAGGTCTGCGAAAGCAGATTTAGTGATAGAAAGCTAGAGTGTGATATGTATCTAATATATAATAGATTGAGCCTTGTGGTTTTTAAGGTCCCTTCCAACCCAGACTATTCTAGGATTTTATGATAATTCCCGAAGCGTTCCAAGATCTGAGAGCCTCGTGTTATTGCAATGCTGAGGCACCCGCTCCTGAGAAGCAAAGGCTTAAAATCAGTGCTTAAGTAAGGGCAAGCACCTTGAAGGCAGCTCCAGGGGTGAATCAGCCCACTTGCATTAGAGAGTGGTAGTGAGTCAGATGTTCCCTCTGGATCCTCCTGGCTGCCAGAGCTGTTGGGCACCCAAATCCTTCAGCGCCGGAGGAGCTGCCGCGCACCGAACGCGAACACAGCGAATGATTTCCTAATCCTGAATTTTATGGCTCTCGTAAAAAGAGGAACTATGAATAGATCCTCCCTGCTTCCATTATGGTTTCTGAGAGCATCAGGATGGGCAAGGGCTCGTTTGCCTTTTCCTTGTAATTCCTTTTACTCACAGAGTGATGAAACGGCCTCGTTGCGAGATACACCAGCCTTTTAAAGTAATGCCTCTATCTCTTATTCCTGCTGAAGAAATTCTCCAAGGCACATGGAAAATTCCAGCTCTGTGTCCCAGACAGATTCCTGCAGAGGGAGATACAAAATGCTTATTGATAGAAAACCATTGGCTCCACTCGGGAAGGATTTTGTCAGGGATTTTGGAAAAGATCTCTTATGTAGGAGCATGAGCATCCAGAGCAGGCTGACTCTGCTCCAGTGGGTTTGATGGAGTGAAAATGTAGGAAATCAGTTCTCATGTCTTCCTGCTCTTTAGCAGGATCAGTGTTAGGCACACTATGGATAGGCAAAGTGGATTTCAGGGGTTTTGTTTTATCCAGTTTATTTGCTTCAGTGTTGATCCAGTGCAGACTGGAGCTCTGGAAGTAGTTTGCTTTAGCTCCTTATTATTTTGTCTTTTGAAGAATTATATTCACAAAAGTTTGGGGTGATATTAAGAAACTTTTGTGCAATTGGTGAAAAATTACAAGGCGAAGAAATAAACTTAATTGTGCTTTTTGTGAATATTTCAGTATCTTTTCATTTTTCAGCTTGGAAAGCAGAAGAAGAAGTTCATGCCTTACAATTACCAGCACAAGTATTTCATTTGTGAGTATCCCCTAAAACCATGAGTGCATCTTCTCCCCCACAAAATAAGAGTTTTTAAAGATATTCCTATTGAAGTGAAAGCTCCAGAAAGCTTTCTTCACGTTAAAGAAGTTCCCCTGTGGAGGAATTGCCCCTTAAGTCTCTGTTTGGGTTATGAGATGTAGATGGGGGTGTATCAAACAGATACAGGAATGAGGAAGAAATTGTGAAGTGATGAGAAGAAAAGAGGAAGAGATTATGTGGGTGGGTGGAGGTTAATATGAGTGAAAGACAGCAATTTTTCTGCCACTGGAAAGAAGAATCATTTTTATGATGCAGTGAAACTAAAGTATCTCTCTTTTTCTGTTCTGTCCTTCAGTGCTGGCCCCACTCGCCATCATACCCTTCTTCCAGCTGTCAACAATTTACTTTGCAATCAAGAGGAAAAAGTGGTTGGTAAGCACTACTTCCCTGTCTGGAAAACTCCAAAAATGTCACTGTATCCTCCTTTACCTCCTATTGGTCAGGTGGTTGGGGGGTAAGAGAGAAAAAGGATAGAGAAGGATGATTCTAGGCTTGCTGCAGCAAGAGAAAATAGTTTCAAAGAGGCTTTTTAGCCTTTTAGCAGATAAATAAAAGTTACCAGGAAATTCCCAGACCCAGAGTGTGATGGCAGAGCTGTTGTCTGCAGTTATTGTTGGTTAAGTAGGAATATTTCAGGGACACACCCACCTTATACAGAGTGGAGCATACTCCTGATAAATCAGAAATTTGCATATCAGAACATTTTTTAAGCTGCAGGTCAAGAAAAAGGGAGAGGATGGGGTGGAGGCATTTCATCAACAAAGGCTGATTTTCATACTGATTTGTTTGGGTGTTGTTTTTTGGGTTTTTTTTTTGTTTTTTTTTTTCAGGACCTGATATTGGTTGTGATTTTCAATATCCGAGTCTGCCTCATGTATGTTCCTTTAATGGGATTTAAAACCTTCATGATATACTACTGGCTGTCCAGGTAACTCAGAGCACACCCAAAGTCCCATAATTAATATTTGTAATCAATATTGAGCTTCAAAAGAAAGAAATGAAAACTAAACCTACGATTTTCTCAGAATTAAATAGTCCAGAAGAAACAGTTTAACTTCAGTGGGAGTGGTGGCTGCTCAGGGGCATCTGCATCTAAAACTTGAGTGGTTCTGAAACTCCAAAAGTGCTTTTTCACTTAAGAGGAGACTTAGCCAAGTGTTTTAGTGTTAAATTTGGATGGGATTAGAGATATGACAAGAGTTTCTGGATTTATCTGCCCAGGTACCTTGAGAGTAACTGGTTCATTTGGGTGTCCCAGATGAACCACATCCCAATGGACATTGATTATGACCAGAACAAAGACTGGGTGTCTACTCAGGTGAGAAACTCCTTTCTTCTGGAATACTGGGCCTGCTGGTCTAAATTATAGAAGAAAAACAATGTTGTTATTCTCTTACATTTACTGTTAATGAGGTTTGCCCTTCCATTCATTAGATAAACCTTTCTGTGATAATTCAAGCCATTTAAAATTTTACTTGAAAACCAAGAAATCTAGATTTGAAAAATCCTGTTTTTTCACTGAAAGGCCTTGACATATTTTTCACAGCCCTTTCCCCTTCCTATTATAGAAAAGTACTGGTGGTATAATAGCCAATTTCCTTTTTAAGCCAAGTAAAGGGAAGCAATGTGGAATACCTTTATTTTTACCCTACAACTTGCAAGTTTACTACAGATAAATCTGACAAAATTGCCTGATACAAAAGAATATGCAAATAGAGCTTTGCTCACATCTATCCTGCCTCCAGCAGTATAATCCCACATAGTGGGTTTGCAGCAGTTTCCTGTTTTATCAAGGATGAAAAACTCAGCTTGGTTAGTCCAGACTGTGTTTAATTCCTCAGGGCAATGATGGCTTAATCCCTGACTTTGTCTTGATTTTTATGCTAGATAAGGGTGGGCAGTGATTGCTGGGGGTTCAATTGTTGGACTTGCAGGAAAATAAAATTGAAATAATCTGGGGGTTTTGGTTTTTTTCCCTCCCAGCTCCACGCAACCTGCAACGTGAACCAGTCTATGTTCAATGACTGGTTCACTGGGCACCTGAACTTCCAAATTGAGCATCAGTGAGTATCATCCTGGGGCAAAAAATGGGAATAATCTGGGGCAGGGGGTTATTTTGAAGAGGGAGAAAGCCAAGCCTTGCAATAACTCTCCCTCGTCCCATTGTGCAGCCTGTTCCCGACAATGCCTCGGCACAACTACTGCAAAGTGGCTCCCCTGGTGAAAAGCCTCTGTGACAAGCACGGCATTGAGTACAAAAGCAAGACTTTGCTGACAGCCTTTGTAGATATTTTGCAGTAAGTATCAATTACCAAGATGATTTTGCTCTGTGATGGCAGGTAAGAGACACCCAGGCAGCCATTTCAAATCAATGTCCATGGAGAGATCAAACCTAGAGTTTATTTAGACTTTTCTAAAGTTTTAAAGTTTCAAAGCTTGTTTTTCTCTTCCTTAAATCTTCCCAGCTAATTGACAGCAGTCAGACTTTGCTGTGAGGTGTCCATGCAATTTAAAATCCATTTTTTTTCCTTTTATTTCTTTAACTACAGTTAGCCTTCCACAAAGCTGAACTCTGTCTCTTCCTAAGTGATTTTTTCCCTTCTGCTCCTGCAGTTCCCTGAAGGATTCTGGGGAGCACTGGCTGGAAGCATATCTGCATGGATAGAAACTGGCAACTCTTCAATGGAATCCCTTCACCCACAAATGCTGCCAAAAGCCAGGACACATCCCTGTGCATGTCCTCAAGCATGGGAACTCAGGAGCTGGGCAAAGTTAATTTCAGTAAGAATGAAATGGGAAAGTGGCTTCAAGATACATTTTTACCTTGTTTCCAACCATGAATCTCTGTTTTTTCCTGCTCTCAATCTCAGAATTCAGAGATGGGCTTTTAAACTTGGGGAGAAGTAGCTCTTGAATCAGCTTGACCAGTTTGACTTTATTGGAAGTGCCAGCTCCTTGCTTATGGAAGAAGTTTGAAAGGAAATTCTTCTCCGAGTCATAGAATCCTGGAATGGTTTGGGTTGGAAGGGACCTTAAAGATCATCTTGCTCCACCCCCTGCCATGGGCTGGGACACCTGCCACCAGACCAGGTTGCTCCAAGCCTTGTCCCTGGCCTTGAGCAGTTCCAGGGATGAGACATCCACAGCATCCCTGGGAAACCTGCTCCAGTGCCTCACAATAAAGAATTTCTTCCTAATATCCAATCTCCACTCACGCTCTGTCAATTCAAAGCTGTTGTCCCTACAAGTCCTGATAAAGACTGTCCATCTTTCTAACAAGCCTCTTTCAGTACTAAGGTCTCCTTTGTGTTCTTGGCTCAGTGGATCAGTGAAAAAATGCAGGAGAAGTGCAGGAAGTCAGGAGGCATTAGGCCAGAGGGATTTTTTTTTTTTTAATTTTCTTGAACAGATCAAATAGATGTACAAAGAACAAGGTGGCCTCTGAGGCGTGTCCCCATTGCTTCTGGTCACCTTGCTGTGACTGGTAAGGGTTCTAACAGGTTCTGTTCCTGGATTGCATGGGCAGGCAGATCAGCTGGGGGCTGCTGACACCTACAGTAGCCAGTGTGAACACAGTTTGTATGGCATATGTGGTATCTGAAGGCAAAAATACATGTCTGAGTTCTAACTGAGTGCTGACTGTGCTGTCAGATTGGATTTCTGGTGCAGACCAGCTTTGAATCAGGCTGAGAAGACAAAGCACTGAGGAGTAGGTCCAGATTTCAAGGGTATTTAAGGTACTCCTGCTTTTATATATATATATATATATATTTCATTTTATCTAAAAGTTTACCTCTTGGTCACTTAGTACAATTAGTTTTATGAGAGAATTATGAATAAAGTTCTTGGTCATGATTTTTAGATTGAAGTCATAGCCTGTTTTAGAAGGAGCTCTGATTTATCCTGATGATTTTGAAAAGGAATTATGATTCAATGACATTTCCTAATGCCACTTAGAGCAAATATATTCCATTATGGGACTGTCAGAACCCATGTAGTACTGTACCCACCTCACTGACCCAAAACTAGAAAGGTTTTTGTGGCAAGAACCTGTAGTTGCAAATAAAGAGATAATTTGCCCATAAAAGCAAAGGCCACATGGTTCCTCTCCTCTGCCTTCATACCCAGAACTTTCAGTGGGTAAATCACCCACAGGAGGAAGATGTGGGAGATTTAAAAGCAGCTCACCTGTGTTGCAATTTTCAGACACCAACACCCCTCTCCTGGCTAACAAGATCAAGCCCAGCAAACAAAGCAGAAGGAGTTTGGAGTTTTTATTTTTGCCTTTGTTTTTTTCCAGAACATCTCTGTTTCTTCTTTTTTAGTTATATTTTTGTGTGCAGGTGCAGGTACAAATAACACTGCGCTGGATAGACCATGAGAATGGCTGACAGATGTCTTTGAAAAGGGTCCTGTTTAAAAAAGTAGTTGTTAAAAAGTGTTTAAAATGTAGTTTGGAAATCCCTGCTAACTGGTCCTTACAGCAATTAAGTGTTCCCAAATGCAGGGCTGGTTATTATGGTGATATCCATAATTATTTCCAAAAGCAGAAAAATTATATAATTATTTAAGGGATAATACTGTCTTAAAATGAATGCAGGGATATCATGGTGCTACATAAAGACATTTTAAAATTGCTGTCCTGCTGAAAGTAATATAAATATTAAGGATTCCTCCTTTTTTTTTTTACCAGTGAGACTTGAAAGCTGTGCTGATCCTGTGAAATCGATACAAGGCTGAATCAAAAGGGTTCTTTGTGGTGTCAGTCTCATAAATTAAACTGATCACTTGTACTGTTTAATTAGAATTCTGCTTATTTGAATGTCATTATTATTGATTCTTTTTTCAATCTGGTTTTAATTAAAACATTTCTGTTTCTATTTGTCTCAGCAGGCTGCTCAGTGTTGATAATAATTTCTTTATCTTTTTAATAAAGGTTATTCACAGTGGAGCTGGTTTACCTTGGTTAAATTCTAACATGGTTTACAAAGTCCAAGGGGTCAGGTGAGAACTTTAATATTCCCTGAAAGACAATATTTGCCATCTGAAATACCTGGAAGAGACAAGGAAATTAGGGAGATGCTTTGCAGAATCCTCCTGGCTGCTGGAGTTTGTGCTGAGATGCTGCTGGAAGTGGTTTCCTGTATCCAGGTAGAGCAAAAGCTCTTTCCTATATTTTTGTTCTTCCCTCAGGTCCCAGATTTAGGGATGCAGTTGGATAAGATGCTTTGGGTGGAATCTGATGAAGAGGATTTAGAAATGGATAGAACAATTCCTGCTCTGTGTGGCAGCATCTCAGTCCAGCACCTCTTTTCCTGAGTTTAAAATTATTCTTTAGGCACTGATTCCTCTTACCAATCACCCCTGCAATAAAACCTCCTCCAGTTTTATTGCCTAAAAACTTTTCAGCGATTGTTTGGAGGGCAACTTGTAGCCTGACTTGAAGGAAATTGCAGTTTGTGAGTCCATAAAGAGAGAGCCGGCCAGAAACAGAGGTTGTATTTACGCTGAACTCCAAATAAACAGGTGACTCTATTCCAGCTTGCCACCTAAAATGCCTTTTCCTCAGGTGCTGCCCACAGAAGGTGTGTTCTACTATTACTCCTCAGCCCAAAGTGCTGAGCTGTGCTCCCCTGCAAGTACAGAGCTGCCTCTGCCTGAGCAATTTTCCTCTTATCTTCCACCCAAGGGTGGGGTGTGCTTGGTTTTCCTGGCTGCCATCCTCCTCAGGGACCTCATCCCATGGGCATGCTTGGATCACACTCTTAAAGGCAGGACTGTGCTTTCCAGAGGATACTTATGGCTGTTTTCTCTCAAAAATGTGTCTGGGAGAAGCAATGCTGCATCCTTTGTAACTAAACTTACAAGAGCAATGTGATACCTGAGGTTTCATCTTAGGCCGTGGCCCTTCAGATCAACTTGTCCCTCAGAAATTCCTCACCTCCTCCAGGGATTGTAATATAATATTAATTCTTTCACTCTGCTTCAAGTCTTCTTAACTGGTGAATGGTGAGGATGTTCCTCACTTAAACTCTTGGCCTCCCAAGGGTATTTTTCTATTTTCTCAGAATAATATAAATACATCTTCCTTATATCCTCTTATTCTTGGTGATAGATGAGGAAAAATCAAGTGTAATAATCTTTATTGATTTGTCTGGTCACTAAAGTCAATCCAGTGTGAAAAAAAATCCCTAAAAGGTCTCTATTCTCTCTTGGAAGTAACACCTGAAAACATATAAAAATAGATGTGAAAATACACCTTTTAGGGATGGTTTAGGTTCTGGAAATGGTCTGGAACTCTCTCTACTGACTGTGCCATCCTTACAAATATTTACCACTCAAGTCTCATTTACCCTGTCTGTGTATCTTATCTGCAGGGTGGTTATGCTTAGAAGGGTAAATATGTTTATATTTGAGATTTTGATTTTGTGGGTTTTTTTTTTCCATTCTAAAAAAATCCATGCTCAGCCACCATGCTATCTTTTTGTGCCAATTAATCCAGTTTATTGATTGAAGGTGTTGGCACAAAAGTGCCCACTGGAGATGTTGCTGTGATGGGTTAGAAGAAATTCAGTTTAAATGTATTAATGAAATAAAAACAAAGGCATTTTTAAATACTATCTCCTGCTTTTGGGGGGTTTTAATAGCATATAACACCTGAAAAAGCCAGCAAGAACATCCAGAATCCAGTCCTGTTTAGGAGACTATTGAGCAAGAACAAGCTAATTATGCAAATAGAGCCCATATTCCCTGCAAGAATTGCTGCACACAGCAATCTGTGTGACCTTCATTTTCACTCTGACTCATAATTCCACTTTTGGGAGCAGAACTGTGAACCAGTGGGATCCCAGTCAGTTAAGGGCTGGGGTTTGCTTACGTGGGCTTTTCTACCCATTTACAACTTGTTGGATCTGTCAGCTTTGGTTCATGGTCTCTGGGATATCCAGAACAACAAACAGGCAGGAGAGGGCAAAAGAGAGACCACATCAGATCACAGCATTATCCCAGTGCCCAAAAGTGGAGGCCTGAAGAAGGAAATAAACCCAGCTTCAATAGGAATTAATTAGTGTTTATTTTATTATCCTACATGGGCTGAATCCACAGGGACTTATCCCATGTGGGAAGAGGCAGCTCTGATTTTTAAAGGGTAGCTCTTCTCAGGAATTACTCATTCCACTTCCACTGATTTATTAGGACCTTTGGAATTGCATCATCACGCCAGAGGTCCCAAATATTCACGTAACCTTCTTCTGTTCCTCTGGAATGATGAAATAGCCTAAAACCCTTTGACCTGTTGCAACAGTGGGTTTACCAGGCTTTGGCTCCTCATGAAGCTGAAAGAGGATTTGTCTTTCTTATTTTTGTCTTTATTTTCTTGTTGACGTGGCTGTTAGATCTATGCACACCATGACCAAAAAAAAAAAAAAACAAATAAAAAACTCCACACCAAACCCAAACTCCACATAAAAATTATATATTAAAATATCTGTGCCATAAAAAAACAAAACAAAATGAAACTTCAAACTAAGATTCCCTGCATACTTTGTGTTATGTTAGGGAGAGAGGAGCCAATCAATTTTGGAATGTACTACCTGGGCTTTTTTTCAGGGAAATAGATGGGATACAAACTCCAGCTGGGATTTTCTGATGCTGTGTTTCAACACCCCATTCAGCTCCAGTTTGCTGAATCAGAAATCCACCAGCAATGAGCAAAGTAAAGCAGGCAGGGACTACCCAGCAAAATGCTCATTAAAATTATTTAACTATCATCTGTGGGACATGAGCTAAAAGTGTGATATTGCAGCATACAAAATTTGCTCAGTATAAATGGTGGTGATGTAAGATTTTTAACCCTAGGATTGAAGTTGCAGGCTTTGGGTGTGTGAGAATGAAAGAGATGCTCTCAGGGTAGTTTTAAATCCCCTTTTATTAATTTACTTCTCCTTTTTATTGCTCCCACCAACTCTTAAATGAAAAAATCCCTTGAGTAAGAAGGTGAGACGTGCTGACAGCCAGCGAGGTGAGAGAAAACTCTGCCAATGTGACCATCCACCCAACAGTCCTGAATTCTGTGGTCTCTGGAATGAGGTGAAATCCAGTAGTGCCTAAGAATGTGGTAGAAAAAGTACTGGCTCAAATAAGGTATTCTTGAGGCAGTAATTTACAGTTTGAGCACCTCTCTGAAATGTGTCCCCTCCAATGAAAAATCTCCACTCCTTTTTGTCCCTTTAATCCTTTTAATTCCCTGCAGCATGGCCCTGAGTTCCTCATTTTGACTGCTTATATTTGAAAATAGTTGATGATGAAAGGCCCTGTGTTATATCTTTAACCAGCATCCCCTTTTTTTTCAGTATAAACTCTTAATTTGCATCCTTGCTACACTCCCCAGTGCAAAATCTGAATATCCCTGGATAGTCTCACTGCCTGTGTGAGTTATCTCACCACCTCCATCTCTCCCTAGTAACACCTCGGGAAGGGATTTACCTCTCAGCTACTCTCTCCAGTTTTGTACTCTGTCCAGTTTTGTCCTCTCCTGAGATTCTGCCACTCTTTCTTCCCCCACAAAGCTGGTTTGAAATAAATAATGGAAGTGGGGGGGTCGGGATATCCAGAGTAATATGTGGAATTAGGCAGCTGTGCTCAATAAAATCTGCTGGTATTTCTTACCACCAGTACACCCAGTGACTTACAGAGCAGAGGATGACAGATCCCAGCTAATGTCCTGCAAATTTATTGTCAGTGTGCCAAGATAACAGATATCATGTCAACAAATCCAAGCAGTTGGCTTTCCCAGGGAGCTGCACAAGATCCCAGTTGTCTGTCCTTGTATTCTGGTGCCTTTCAGGCCTTGATCAGCACCAACTGTAGTGCTGTTATGTAGCCAGGGTCTCACAGCCCTCACAGGGAAGAATTTCTTCCCAATATCCAATCCAAACCCACCCTCTGGCAATTTGAAGCCATTCCCCAGTGTCCTGGGAAATAAAAACATTTCATTTTTCTCTTAATGAAAACATGGCTTTGGAAAAAAAAAAATCTATGGACTATAATTTGCTTTGGTGCTGTTTCTTCAGGGCTGCAATCCCTGTGGAACAGAAGATTCCTGGAAAAGGAATTCTCTCTTGACTAACAAACTCTTAAACATGACCTCAGATATTAAAAGCAAGTTTGAGGCACAGCTGCCTCCTTCATGCAGTGTTTTATTATCTGCTGTCTCTCTTCAGTTGCATGAACCAGGGTGTGCCTGGTGTTCTTGTCTGAATCTGTTCACAGCAAGATAATCCCTCTTGTCTCTGCAAAGAAAAACTTTTAACAAGTTTCCCACTGGGAGACCTGGAACCTGGCAAGGCCAGAACTCATCTCTGAGCTCAACTTGGCCTCTGGGTCGCTGCTTGACACTTTTAGCATCATTCCCACCTGGAACTGGGAGTAAGCCTTGCCTGCTCCAGGTGCACTGATGCTTACTAAAGCTGAATATTGGCTGCAGCCATGTGCTCCCTCCACTGGTAAATGCATCCAGGTGGCCATGGAATATATGTCAGGATTATACTTTGCATTTTCTAAATTGAAAATGTGAAATCACTGATTTTAGAGTGTAATCCTCTGTTATTGAGGGTATTTTACCTCAATTCCGGGGTCAGCAGTTCCCCTTATGACTTGAAATTAAATTAAAACTTCTAAAAATTTTATTTTCCAGATTATTTCAAAGGAGTGTTTGACTGAATATGGATCTGGAGAAAACCACTGTGATTTTCTTCACTCCCCAGGGAGAGATGGCTGAGTTTCTAATTGATTGATATTTGGACAGCTAAGGAGAAGAAGGTTAGAGAGCCTCGAGAATTTAATCAGCTGGAGGAGTTCTCAAGGGGGGAAAAAAAAAAAAAAACGGGGAAAAGATGAGGAAACATGATTCAAGTTTGCCTCCCTGTGGCAGAATCCCGCTGTTGCACCTGGAAATGGGCCAGTTTTTCCTTTTCCTTGGATGAATTCCTCCCTGGAACAGCTGCTGTGAATAACACAGAAATGTGCTCCAAATCACAATAACAAATGACAATATTAAAAAACCCTTAAATATAGTTGCTGTGAATAATACGGAAATGTTCTCCAAATCACAATAACAAATGACAATATTAAAAACCCCTTAAGTATAGCTGCTGTGAATAGCACAGAAATGTTATCCAAATCACTATAACAAATGACAATATAAAAAAACCCCTTAAGTATAGCTGCTGTGAATAGCACAGTAATGTTATCCAAATCACTATAAAAAATGACAACATTAAAAAAATCTTTCTCCTGGGTTACATTTGTATTAGGTGTATTTGATAATGAAAAGGTGGTACAATTGTAACAATTACTTTATAGCAGCTTTGCAGCTGGAGCTATTCAATCAAAGCTCTGCTCTGGGAGTAAAAGAATCCAAATTATCTCCAGACAAGAATTCCAACTTTTAAGTAGCTCACAAAAGAAAGGGGAAAAAAATGAGATGATAGCTCTAAATTTTATTTTTTTTTTTGCTAGGTTATTTTGAAATAATAGTAGATTTAGAAGCTAGGACTACACAGGACTTAAAATTCACAAATTTCATCCCAAACCTGTACGTTTTAGAGGAGACATTCCATCTCCTGAACAAGAAGGATCATTGCCCACATGAAATTTCCCAGTGTGAAAATTTGGCTCGCTTGTTTTGCCACCGAATCATGAAGGTTTATTTACAAAGGAGAGGCCTTGTCTGCCTGCAGCCACGACCGGCAGGTTCAGCCCATGGCCTCACTTTTAGCGCTGCTCTTCCCCGTGATGTGCAGGCCTGCTCCTCAGCACCTGCTTTGTGGGGACACCTCTGGATGCTGTGAGGCTCTGCCGGTGTCCAGGAGGACAAATGGCACCTCTGAGGTGATTTGCTACCACAGGAAGTGTTTGCTACCAATTTTTTGGCGCCTCGTTTTCTGAGGGGGAGAGCCTCGGAGTTTGGATGACAGGTCAGAGTCCTTGAGTTCCCTTCTCCTCCTAAACTTCTTCCCCAAGGAAAGGAGCACAGGAAGGGAGCACATAGCGTCTCAAAAAGCCTTTTCTTTCAATCCATCTTATAAAAAATAGAAGGGGATGTGGTCTTTCCATTGCTCGCTCCCTGTGAGAGACCAGCAGTGGCTGGGCCTGACTCAGCCTTGCATGGTTAAACTCATTCCTTTGCTTCCCTCAGCAGCTCCCAAAACCCTTTCATGCCTTTTCCAACGGGAAATTTAATTTCATTGTGTCCCTGATATAACCCCTAAAGGTGCAAATTAATTACTGAGCCTGCTGTCCTTTAATTAATTACCTAACTGTTGTCCCAGGACAGGGGAGATCCTTCATCCCACTACATTAAAGGTTGTATTTCCAGATCCATGTTAGCCTGGGATAATCCTGGCTGCTCTCAAAATTTCTGTTCCATGCCCAAAGCACAGGACCTGGGGTGTGTGGGGTGCTTTGGGGCCTCCTCAGGTTTGCAGTCTGTGATCAATCAGGACATGAACAAAGGTTATGGGTTCAGCTGCTCAGGGCTAAGATTATCCAATTAGTACTTGAGAAGTATCCCACAGGCACAGCCCAAGGCCTCTGTTTGTCTCATCAAGGATTAGGAGCAATTAGGGGAAGTCAAATGCAATACTGGCACAATATCCGTTAATATCCATCTTGCTGGGCTGGAGCAAAAGGATTTATAATGCAATTTCCTTCCAAGGATAACCCTCCAGGTGGCTCATGGAACACCTAAAGAAGATCCCATGCTAGAAGAACAAAGCATAACAACCAGTTAATCTATGGAACAGTAATCCATAAATCCAAATAAAGGTCTAGTCTCTTAATGGACTTGTCTCAGTTAGGATTCCTCAGTTCAAGGATGTAGAACTGAGAGGAGAAGGAGTGCACAGGAAAATTCACCTTAAATCTACACTGTTTGCCTGGGTTTTTTTCCTCCATACTATTATATATTTGTATATATATATATAAACAAAAATTTTATTCTTCATTATTATTATAATTTCCCCAGTTACCTTCTGAGTTTGCTTCCCTCAGAAGCAGCTTTACCCGCCTCATTTCTAACATTTAATTATATTTTAAAGATGCCCTTTCCCCCCTAAAACTTTTACTCTTCTGTTTTGCTTAGGCAGTTTTAAATGGCGCATACTCTGATAACTCCTATGAACATTTACTCTTTGTTTACTGACTCATAATCAGAAAAAGCTTAAGTACAAACCAGCTGGGATTAGTTAAACTGTATTTCTACCAGCATTTCTTTCAATAATACAGGTTAGTTTTGATTGAAGAGCATAAAATAAAAAATTTAAAACAAACAAACAAACAAACCCCCCCCCCAAAAAAAAAACAAAAAACAAGGGAGCATTAAATAATCTGGTCAGCATTATTAATCACTGGTGATGGCAGGCCTTTAGACTTTGAGCAATTGATTATCTACAGCAAATAATTAGATTCTTGAGATAACTTATCTAATGACATTGGAAAAGGATAATGATAAACCATTGCTGATTCATGTAAGCTCTGCAGGGATTGTGCAAGGAAATATTTAAATATTTGTTATGCTTAATGAATGTTTTTATTCTACTGAATGTTTGAGACCAGTCAATCTTTTTCTTGATGTGAGTTCCTTAACAATTTTAACCGTACAGATTCTTTAAATTTTTTTTTTTTTTGAGAAGATAATTAAAGGTTCTGCCTGAAAAATGAGACATTTTGATTATAGGTAAGAAGAATAAAGGAAACTTTGAACTGAACTGCTGGTTTTGTCCCTGAGCAGGACCAATGACACGTTTGCCCTATATGAAGATGTTTATGATTTAAAACCCTCCTAAAGGAGGCACTGCAAGGCAACACTCACTTATAAATGTTTAACTCTCTCTCGATTGATTGATTGAATTGTATTATCCACTCTTTATATGTTGGACACTACTATGAAAGGAATATTTAATTATTTTTAGGGTTCCTAATCAACGGGCAAGAAGTTCCCAACAGATATTGTTATTACAGATATGCAAAGGCACAGGTTTTGATTGTCTGAGTTGTAGCCTTTATTTTACAACACTGAAGCTGCAGTTACTAAATGCCTGTGGTTTCCAGAGTGACCTGCACTTGTGCACCTGGGGATGTGAAGTTACTGTGTCCTGTGCCTATGTCACCTATGCAAATTTATGTTTCCAAATGCAGCTGCAAGCCAAAATATAGATAAACTAAACACTTTATAGGTTGTTTTAGATAAATTCTGTTTGACAAACAAGAATGGTGTGGTTTAGGTAGCATTAACTTTCCATTTCTGCTTCTTTGCCCTTCACAGGAGGAGGAAGACCCCAAAAGAAGGGATGGGTTGTGATGAAATGTGGATCCAGCCACTCCAGGTGAAACAAGGCAGTTAGGTAAGCCAGGTGGTGCTGGGCACAGGTTGAGCAAGGAACTGGTCCAGCTACAAAACACGGCTCCTCCCTTTTGATCTTGATAATGGCTCCTGAGTGACAGGATGAATTATACCCCTCAGCTCTGCTCCCCCTCATTTCCCTCCAATAAAAGTAGCAAGATTGTCCTCATGGAGCGAGTGGGCGTCTGAGATTTTGTAAGACTGGTGTGGAAAACACCAGTTCTTGCTTGAGACTGGCTGAATAACTTGACTGGGGTTTTAATGTTCTGTCTCCCCTGGGGAGAATAAAGGAGAATAATTTATGCTCATTCTGAAAGGTGAGGAAGTTGTAAAAGCTAATTGTAAGACTGTAATTCTGCAAAGGAATATTTTAATTATTTGATTTTTCTATTTCAACTGCTTCTGCAGACTTTTTCTGAAAGCACAGTTCCTTAAAGAACTCCATTATTTTACTTATGAAAGAGAAAATGAGCTAAGCTGGTCACTGTCCATAACAAAGGGAAGGAATACAAAGAAATGCTGATTAGCACTCAAGTACTCCAGTTTTCTTTAAATCTAAAACTTGTGCTGCCTGCAGCAATGACTTTTTAGAAAAAGAACCATGTCAATAATAGCACTGAAGGACTCCTCAAATCAGATTCATCTTGTCCATCTTTATGGAGTCAAGCATTGTGTCTAAGCTGCTGCCTGGGTTTTCTTGTCAATGGAGAGAGATAATTATCTCTGGATCTAATTTATGCTGTCCATTTCCTTACATGATTATAGAGCAAGAACACATAAATCATTTACATTATGCATTTTAAGACAGCTAAAGCTAAGTGATTAAATTAATTTACTGTATTTGAAATATTCTGGTGCTCACATCATCCTGTTTGGAGACAGAGAGGTTCCATGAAGCACTTTTTGCACCTGTGACACCACACAGCATAATCTTTAAACACGTCGTTGATAAAACGGGGCGAGACTGTTAAAGGACATAAAGTTCTTCATGGAATCATGGAATGGTTTGGGTTGGAAGAGACCTTAAAGCCCATCCAGTTCCATGGACAGAAACACCTTCCCCTTGAACAGATTGCTCCAGCCTGGCCTGCAAACACCAAAGGTGGGAAAAAAGAAAGAAACAAGTATGAAAGGACCAATCACATTTTCAGGTGATATTTGCAGTATTCTTCTCCAAATGAAAACTCACTGCAGTTTATATTTTTGCATTTAAATTTTGCAGAATAATGTGATTTCCAGCTGGGTTTAGTATGAGCCTATTAGTGCAGAGAATGCAAAGGAAGTGCTTCTCAAGAGCTGCAGTGAAAGACACACAAGTTGAGTCCAAATGTTACAGAAGAAGCTTCTCAGGAAGGTAATTCGGAGGGTTGTGCAATGTGTTTTCACCCTGATGGCTGATGGGGCCTGCCTGTACCTGCTGACACACCTCAGGTGGGAAGGCTGGGTGGATCTTTACTCAGGAGCTGGAATGAGTTTGGAATTTTCCCCAAACACTAAAACAGACAAAGTTTCCTACCAACAGGATTTGTGAGTCTGTGTAGGATGTGGACACAGCTTGTAATGTGCAGAAAATCCTTGCTGGCTCCTTGCCCTTCTTCATCTCCTTGTGCTTCCTCAGGTCTTGAAATGCACAATTCCTCTTTTATAAGAAAAGGAGGGAATACAGTGGCACAAACATAAGGAGTGCCCCTCTCTGCCTTCCTTTCCAGGAGAAAATGTGCATTTACAGTGGACACTGTCACAAGTTTCTCTCAGATTTGCTTTAAGAACATGACTGTAAAAGGTCTTTTCCAACCAAAATGGTCCAGCTTTTTTCTGCATTTCCCCATCCTTGCCAGTAGTGTGACAGCAACATAATCACCACCCTTATGAAATATCTCTGCTGACTTTCCACCATGAGTGAGAACCATGTTTCACCTTCTACACCAGCTAATTGTGGATGGGTTTTGTTCCTTACCTCTCCTAATTCTTTACTTTATAATTTGAGATTTTTTTATGTTCTTTATTTCTTCATAATTCCAACGCATTTAGAATTGCTAGACTGTTCCTTTGGCCTTTTCCAAACACTCCCTTCATCAGGACATCACCCTCTGGAGATTAGGAAAGGAAGTAATTATGGTTCTGATATACAGGACTAAGAAATTAGGAATTATGCAATATTAATCCCTCTCTCCCCCACAGATTGGTAATGTGAAGTGGAAATCAGCTCAGAATGTTCCAGGTACACTGGAGAGTGAGAGGTCAGTTCAGCAATACTGTCCCAAGGATTTCTGAGGGATTTCTGGCTCCCTCTGACTCTTATTCTAAAATAAAGTGTCTGTGTTTGCAGGAGAAGAGGGAGGAAGAGAGGGACTGGTAGATTTGGACATCTCTGAAATAATGTATAGAACTGGGCAGAACCTTAACTCTGTTTTCATTTCTCAGGACCAAGTTTGAAATACTCAGTTTGAAATGGTGCAGTTGTAAAATACTTTCACTGATTTTTTGCTGTTGGTAGGATTGGTAGGACAAATAACCTCTAAATCAATCAGGATAACATGAGGGAGGGTCATGTGGACTGATAAAGCTTTCAGTTGCTTTATTTATTATTTCTTGCTCTAACAAGAGAGTAGTGCCCCCTGTGGGAGTGAGTGATCATACAACTGGTTTTTTGTGTAATTTTTATGTGGAGCTGGTCTGTTCCTTCTTTATTCTGGCCTCCCTTGTAGGTAATTGTTGTCATGGTAAAGTCTGAGGTGTGAGAAACAAGGTGGATGAGAGAAATCACCTCCCCAGAGATTACAAAATCCCTTGTATTATACAGCAACTTCAGCATGTGCCACCTCCATTACTCCTGTACCCAGCATTCTCTTCAGCTTATTTCCCATTTATCCCACTAACAGCACTAGAAGTTATCCTGTGTTAACATTCTGCAGCCACATTCTTTGTAGTTTTTGTTCAGGTTCTTCTTTTTTCTATTTTTGTGACATAGCTTGGCTCAAACAACTCTCAAATATGTTTTGAGTTCCCATGGAAGTGTCTCTGTGTTGACATCCTTGCCTGCCTTGTTCAGACACACAGAGCTACATATTTAGTGCCTCATGAGCCCTGAATTTGGGACTGGAAAGTTCTGATTTGTTTTGGGTAGAAGTATGGTAATGTGGTGCTTGGAAAAGCCAGTTGGGATGAAGAAAATAGGAATACTGCAGGGTTTTCCTTAGAGTGTAAGTGGTTAAAAGTGAGGGAAAGTTGGTAGGAGGTGGCTTCCACATGTTTCCAGAATTTCTTCAAGGGGTTAAGGGACCTGTGGGTGCAGTTCACAGAATCACACAGAATCCCTTCAAGATCATGGAGTCCAACCCTTGCCCTGACACCTCAACTGAACCATGGCACCCTGTGCCACATCTAGCCTTCTCCTAAACACATCCAGGGATGGTGACTCCACCACCTCCTGGGGCAGACCATTCCAGTACTTTATCATTCTTGCCATAAAAAACTTTTTCCTAATATCCACCCTGTATTTCCTTTGGTGCAGCTTGAGACTGTGATCTCTGGTTCTGTCAGTTGCTGCTTGGAGAAAGAGACCAACCCCACCTTTCAGGGAGTTGTAGAGAGTGATAAGGCCACCCCTGAGTCTCCATTTCTCCAGGCAGAACATTCCCAGCTCCCTCAGTCATTCCTCAGAGGATTTGTGTTCCCAGCCCCTCTCCAGCCTTGTTGCCTCCTCTGGACATGCTCCAGCACCTCAATGTCCTTCCCAAACTGAGGGGCAGAACTGGACACAGCAATCCAGGCGTGGCCTCACCAGTGCCAAGTACAGGGAAGGATGACCTCCCTGCTCCTGCTGCCACACTGTTCCTGGCCTTCTTGGCCACCAGGGGTGACTGCTGGCTCATGGTCAGTTGGCTATCGAGCAGTACCCCCAGGTCCCTTTCTGCCTGGGCACTGTCCAGCCACACCGTTCCCAGCCTGTAACACTGCAGCAGGTTATTGTGGCCAAAATGCAGGACTTGGACTTATTAAACTTCATCTTATTGGACTCTGCCCACCCATCCAACCTTCCAGGTCTGTCTGCAAAGGCCTCCTACCTTCCAACAGATTGACACACGATTCCAGCTTAGTGTCATCTGCAAATTTACTGATGAAAGGCTCAATGCCCTCATCCATGTCATCAATAAAGATATTAAACAGAACTGGCCCCAGCACAGAGCCCTGAGGGACACCACTGGTGTGTGGCCCCAGCTGGCTGCACCACCATTCACCATCACCCTCTGGGCCATGCAGCCAGTTCTGAACCCAGCCCAGAGTGCTCCTGTCCAAGCTGTGGGCTGCAGCTTTTCCAGGAGTGTGCTGTGGGAGACAGTGCCAAAGGCCTTGCTGGAGTCCAGGTACACAACATCCACAGCCTTTCCCACATCCACCAGGAGGGTCACTTGGTCATAAAAGGAGACCAGGTTGGTCAAACATGACCTACCCCTCCTAAACCCCTGCTGGCTAGGTCTGATACCCTGGCCATGCTGTAAGTGCTGGGTGATGACACTCAAACTGTTCCATCACCTTACCAGGTACTGAGGTCAGGCTGACTGGCCTGTAATTGCCAGGATCCTCCTTCCCACCCTTTTTGTGAGTGAGTGCCACATTGGCCAGCTTCCAGTCCTCTGGAACTTCACCAGTGAGCCAGGACTGCTGGCAAATGATGGAGAGTGTTTTGCAAGCTCATCTGCCAGCTCCCTCATCACCCTGGGGTGGATCCCATCTGTTCCCATAGATTTATGAACACCCAAGTGGTTCAGCAGCTCTCTGACTGCCTCCTCCTGGATAACAAGGGGACCATTCTGCTCCCTGACACCATCTACCAACCCAGGAGGACAGATTTTGGGAGGACAAGTTGTCTTCTCACTAAAAACTGAGGCAAAGAAGGTGTTAAGCACCTCTGCCTTCTCCTCATCTGCAGTTACTGAGTTCCCTCCCACATCCAGTATAGAACAAAGGTTGATCTTACCCTTCCTTTTGCCATTAATATCTTTGTAAAAACATTTTTATTATCCTTTACAAAAGCTGCCAAGTTAGGTTTGAACTGAGCTTTGGCCTCCCTAATTTTTTTCCTACATGCCCTAGCAACTCTCTTAAAAACTTCCTGAGAGACCTGACCCTCCTTCCAAAGATGGTGCATCCTCTTTTTGTTCCTAAGCTCCTCTGAAACCTCCTTGCCCATCCACGCTGGACATTTGCCTTGTTGACTCCTCTTCCAGCACACAGAGGCAGTCTGTTCCTGTACCCTCAAGATCTCTGTTTTGAAGCACACCCACATTTCCTGAACTCCTTTTCTTTTTAAGGGCTGCTTCCCAAGGAACTCTCTGAATAAGTCTCCCACATAGGCCAAAGTCCGCTCTCTGGAAGTCCAATGTAAAATCTTATTGATGTTCCTCCTCATTTCACCAAATATTGAGAACTCTCTAATTTCATGATCACTATGCCCCAAGCAGCCTCCAACCCCCACATCTCCCACTAACCCACCTCTGTTTGCAAACAACAGCTCTAACACAGTCCCTCCCCTGGTGGGCTCACCCACTAGCTACAACAAAAAGTTGTCCTCCACACACTCCAAGAACTTCTGGGACTGCCTCTTTTCTGCTGTATTAAGTTCCCAGCAGATGTCTGGTAGGTTAAGGTCACCTACAAAAACAAGGGCTGATGAACCTGAAATATTCTCTAGCTGTTTATAGAATAAGTTGTCCACCACTTCTTCCTGGCTGGGTGGTCAATAACAGACTCCCAGTAGGATGTCAGCCATGCTGGCCTTCCCCTTAATTCTTACCCACAGGCATTCAACTTCATCATCATTAGTTTCAACACCCACGGCATCAAGAGCCTCCCTAATATAAAGGGCCACCCCTCCACCTCTTCTCTCTTTCTTGTCTCTTCTGAAGAGTTTGTAGCCATCCAGTGCAGTTCTCCAGCTATGCGAGCTGTCCCACCATGTTTCCCTGATGGCAATTACATCACAGCTCTGCTGCTGTACCATGGCCTCCTGCTCTTCTTGTTTGTTACCCATGCTGTGTGCATTAGTATATGTGCACCTCAGCTGGGCTACTGATTACACCCCTAACTCAGGCTTACCACCCTTGGGCCTGCTTCCAGACTGCCCAGCTGCATCCCCTACCCCCTTCAAACCTAGTTAAAAGCCCTCTGAATGAGTTCTGCCAGTTCATGAGCTAAAATCCTTCTGCCCCTAACAGAGAGATGGTGCTTATATGGTTCCAGAAATCCAGGCACCATATAAGTTGCCCCATGATGAAAGAACTCAAAATTCTGCTGATGCCACCAACCCTTGAGACACTTGTTGATAATGTGAGTGCTCCTACTCCTTTCATAATTTTTCTCTGCCACCAAAGGGACTACCTGAACACTATCTGTTCTCCTGCCCTATCAACACTTGACTCAGTGCCCTGAAGTCCCTTTTAATTACCCTGAGGCTCCTCTTTTCAATCCCATCACTGCCAGTCTGGAGTATCAGCAGTGGGTAATAGTCAGAGGGCTGAACCAGCCCAGGCAGTCTCTCAGTGATATCCCGTACCTGGGCCCCAGGAAGGCAGCAGACCTCTCTGTGGGGTGTGTCTGGTTAATGGGTCGTGGGGCCTTCTGTTCCCCTCAGAAGGGGGTCACCCACAAGGACTACCCTTCTTTTCTTTTAATGCCAGAGGCAGTGATCTGTCTGACAGATGAAGTGTAACTGGAAGGCTCACTGGGCAGATAATTTTCTTCTACACCATCTGTCTGACTCTCCAGATCCAGGGGCTCATACCTATTCTGAAGTGGCACCTGGGTAGGTGATGGGGGTTGGGAGGAATTTTTATTATTACCTCCCCAAGCAGGGACCCATTTCCTCTCCCCTTCATCCACCAGGTGCCTGACAGTGGGAGGCATGAGAGTCCTCTGACTCCTGGTGCGCCTCCCTCCAGGATGGAAGGGCAGAGCTCCACCGATCGATTTCCCTTTCACTTTCCCTAATATTCTTAGTCCTCCCTGAGGTCAGCCACCTGCAAAAGGATATCATTAACCTGTTCACACCGCAGGCAGGCTTCTTCTGCAATGTCCCCTGGAACCATTGATAGCTCAAACACTGCACAGGAATGGGTCTATACAGACGCATCCCTTTTGGAGGGTGCTATTTGGCTACATACACTTGTACTAACTGCAGCTTTTGATCGTGTAAAAACCATTACTAACAAAAAAAAACCCCAAACCCCACCAACCAATAGAAACACAACAAACTAAAAACGCCACTAGCAGGAGGAAACCTGCCACCCAGCCTGCACGAACTGCCTCACCACGCCCCGGTTTGCCCGCTCCCTAGAGGTCTCTTTTAATCACCCGAGGAAAGCCCCGCCCTGCCCCTTTGTGGCCAAGTTATCACCAAAACAGCATAGCCAGCTCTACCAGCCCTCAGCAGCAGAACATCAGGACCCTCAAAAGTCCCTGCCATGGTGTCCGTTCCAGTTTGCTGTAACCTCCAAGGATTTGCTCAGATCCTGCTAGGAACCATGAGGAATGAATAGAGAACATTCCTCTAATGAGTTGCACCACGTGAAAGAATAATAAAATAATAAGAAAAAAAGAAGGAACTGAGGTTACAGGCTGCAAAAGAATAATTTATAGATACAATTTGCATTCTTCTATAAATTGCATTTTTATGACTAAATTGTTTATTTATATTTAATAATTTATTTATTTATATATTTATTTATGTTTTACTCTGAGTTACTCAGCTTAATTAGTGCACCTTTTATTATTTTTCCTCAAGAGGTGGGTGATGCTCTAAGCCTGGCAGTGTTTAAGAAGCATTTGAGCAATGGTAGAGGCTTTAACTTTTGGTCAGCCATGAAATGGTCAGGCATGATATTTGTTTGATCTAAGTGATTAAATGATAGTCCCTTGCAACCAACTCAACTGAACTATTCTGTTGTATTCCATCCTGTTCTATTTTCTCCTGTCTCTAAGAGAGAGATTCCTGCTTGTTCATTTATGAAGGTGCTTGACGTCCTCATGCCTTTGGTATCAGTCATCTAATAAGTGTTTCTCTCCAGAATCTGCCACGTTCATGACATGCAGAAAGGGAACTAATGGAGTTCATTTGACAGGCAGCAAATATCTTCATCACTCAGGAAGTGCAACAGTTCAGTTTGGAAAAAATGAGATTTTAATCTGCACAAGAAGTTCAGTTTAGTTTTGCCCCAGATATTTTTTTTTTCAGGCTTGATGACATATGTATTAAGACAAAAGTTCCAGAAAGGACCATCATGCAGCTTTGGTACAGTGCAAGGAATTTACAGTCCTGGATTACAGGAGCATAAAGATGTGGGATGTATGAAGGAACAATGGTTATCAGATAGCTATTGAGTCATAATTTGATGCTTATCTTCTTAGCAGCTGACATCTTTGTTGTGAAAAGACAGGTTGCAAAACCAATCAATGCTGCACAATGTGGGTAGAAAACTGAGGATCTGAAACCTTGGTGATGTAAGGGCTGTGGTGCAGATAAATGAAGGGTTTGTTCCCAAAAGGATTGTCCCTGTTGGAAGGACCTGCTGTACAGTGGAAGTGGTGGTGTTACCAGCATTCCTTTCAGAGCAGTGTCTGACACAGTGATAATGTTGTGAGTGTCCTGCATGTGATGGGCAGCTCCTTTTCTCAGCAGGTTACCTGGCTCATCCTGAGGTAATGGAAGCTTCAGTTATCCAAGGGCTTGACACAAATCCCTGTAAGTTCTTAAAACCTCACTACCATTTTGGGTGCTCAAGGGCAGTTTTTAAAAAATCTAAAACTCCAGCTAAGCTCATACTTGTCTCCTGACATCCTCGGGATCAAACCTTGTCTAACCTGGTCTGGAACACTTCCAGGGATGGGGCAGCCCCAGCTTCTCTGGGCAACCTGTGCCAGGGCCTCAGCACCCTCTCAGAGAAGGATTTCTTCCCAATATCTATCCCATCTAACCCTACCCTCTGTCAGTTTGAAGCCATTCCCCCTTGTCCTGGCACTCCAGGCCCTTGTCCAAAGTCTATCTTCAGCTTTCTTGGAGCTCCTTTAGGTACTGGAATTGTGCAGAGAAGTTGTGGTGTTTGGGGTTATTTTGTGTGCTCCATACACTGAAAACCCTTTGGGGAGGAAGCTTTTGCCTGCTTGTCTTACTGACCCGTTTAACCTGTTTTACCTTGTGCAGGATTTTAGGATCAGTGAAAGGTTTGACTGATGATCTTGAAGGTTGGACTCAATGATCTTGGGGTCTTTTCTCACCTTAATAATTCCATAAAGTAGCTAAGAGGTATGAACACGGGACAAGAAGGGAGTGGATTCTTCCTCATTTTCTGCTGAATATTCAATATTGAGTATTCAGTGTAAGAGGAGAAGCTAAAAGGAAGGAGTTGTGCTACACTCCTGAAGGTATGTGTTGGTGTGCTGGAAGTGGTTTTTCTCAAATGTTATAAAAACACATTCTGCAAAAAAGTACCAAATATGATGGTGGGATGGCAAAGCCCAGGAATCAGGAGGAAATAGTGCCTACTGTGACAGGGGACAAGAAAAGAAGCAGGTTGATGATAATAGCTATTAAACGTCTTTTTAAGGCACCTTATTGCACTCTCTCTCTGGGAGCTGGGCTGAGAAATCAGCTTTAGGATTTTCACACCTTCCTGTAAAGGACAAGAGCTGGAAATATTATGTAAACAGTTTGATTGAGATAACTAGATGAGACTTCTTCTTTTGCATCAACGTTTCTTTTGGAAATCTGGACTGCAGAGTCATTATCAAGTGTGAGCTTTACCAGCACAAGTAGACTCAAGAGCAAACAAGCACTGAAAAAAATAAAAGGGCAAGTAGATGCATGAGAAATGTTATAAATGTAAAGAAATCAGTTCAAATTAATTCATCATCAAAAGATGATATCTCAGATAAATTAATTCATGCACTTTGAAAAGCCTGTCCTAATTGTGGGCTCCTCCATCTGGGTTGTTGCTGTTGTGGGTTTTAACAGGTGATTTTCTGCAGGATAAAGAAATCATTCAGTCAATTGCAATTTTAAATTTTCAAGATTGCGTCTGTTTTGACAAGAGAAAATTATGTGGATGCTGTGACTGTTTAGAGGGAAAGGAAGAGTGACACCAAGTGTTCTGCAATTAATGCTCATTTCCTGGAGTCCCCAAGTCTAATTAATAATTTTAGAAACACGAAGGGGGCAGTGGGAGGGGAAGAAACAGCAGTTTCACAACCTGCTATCAGAACCTGGTACAACATTCCATGTGTGCCATCGCAGGTTTATTCCAGGTAACAGAAACAGCCAGGGCTTCGAGGATTATTCCTGCCATGGGCTCTGTGGGAGCTCCCTGCTCACTGCGAGTGTTGGAAAACTGGATTGAAATATAGGGTTTCAGCAGGTGCTAATTGTTAATACTGAGTTTTCTGGAGATTGGTGTGGTTCGGTTGTTGGGTATTTTTAGTAGGACATTAGAATATGCTTAATTCATGTTTCATCCAAGGGGTTTGTGGACTGTAACATCAAAAATGAAGCTACAGAGTGATATTTTTTCTGGTTAATCAGAGGAGTATTTTAAGGGAAGATTTCCCTGTCTGAGCCAGTCCTGGGAATGGAATGAACTTGCTGGGGACCCCCCTAAGCAGTCAGGTACCCCCCACCCGAGGGTACTACGGGGCTTTGGGCACTGGGGATGCAGAACCAGGGTGGGAAAGGGGCAGTTTCGGGGGGCAAACCCAACCCCGAGGAGCTGGAGCGGGTGGAGGAGGCGGGGAGCGGCGCCGGGGCGGCTCCCTCCCTTAAATGCCACGGCGGAGCGGGATGCGGGGCTGCAGCTACGGCAGGGAGCAGGGCAGGAGGCAGGATGGCACCGCCGGGGAGCGGCGGGGAGATGCGGGATGGGGACAGGGACGGGGACAGGGACGGGGACAGGGACAGAACTCCCGCAGCGGGGATGCGGCGCTTCACCTGGGAGGAGATCGGGCAGCGGAACGGGCGGGGGCCGGAGCCGCAGGAGCGCTGGCTGGTGATCCACAGGAAGGTGTACGACATCAGCCGCTTCTACCGGAGACACCCGGGAGGGGCCCGGCTCCTCGTCAGCCACGCCGGGCAGGACGCCACGGTGAGCGGAGCGGGGGTGCGGGAGCCGGGATGCGCCGGAGGAGGGCGCCCGGAAAAATCGTGCGGAAAGGGCTTGGGAACGATCTCCGTGGGAATCGGGGTATGGGACAGAGTCGGGGGAGCGAAGTGTGACCGCTCGGTGCGAGCCTCGCCATCCCCATGCCATGGGAAAGGGCAAGTGAGGCGATGCAGCCCACGGGAGGTGTTGCTCCAGCTAAATCAGAGCAACAGCTGGAGCGCGAGCAGAGGAGCGCATGGAGGTGCTCAGAGGACTGGAGCACCTCTGCGAGCTGGGAGTGTTCAGCCTGGGGAAGAGAAGGCTCTAAGAAGAGCTCGGAGCCCCTTCCAGTACCTAAAGGGCTCCAAGAGAACCGGAGAGGGACTTTGGACAAGGGCCCGGAGGGACAGGATAAAGGGGATTAGCTTTAAACTAAAAAATCGTCAATTTAGAGTGGATAGAAGAAGATTTTGATGATGAGGATGGTGAAATACTGGCACAGGTCACCCAGAGATGCCCCACCCCTGGATACACTCAAGGTCAGGGTGGATGGAGCAATCTGATGTAGTTGAAGATGTCCCTGCTCATTGCAGGGGGGGTGGACTAGAGGAACTTTAAAGGTCTCTTCCAACCCAAACCATTCTATCATTCCTAAGCCTTCTCTTATCTCCTGGTCGTGCTTGTGCAGTTGCTGCAAGCTGCAGCAATTTTTTCCATATATAAGATATATTTGAGGCTCATGGAAATCAAAATGATTTTCAGCCCATCAAGTTTAAATTTCAAATTGTGTATTAGTTGAACTTTGCAGTCTGTAATTTCAGCACTCATTTCTCAAATTAGTACTGCCAGATTTCTTTTATTTTAGCATGCCGGAAAATCCCAGACAATGGATGAACCAGATATTTTGTTTCTGGATCTGAGCCAGGTTGGTAGGTAGTTGGTTCCATGTCCAAATCATTAAGACCTCCAGGATCTGAGCCACTTTTGTGTCTGTCCATCTTGCATTAGGTCCATTGCTTAATCTTTCGGATATATGTTATGAAAAATTAAGAAATTATCTTAATTGAACTGGAAGATTTTAACCAAAAGCAGGAACTCATGAAAGGTGGCAGCCCAGGAGAGAAGGCTCTCAGTAAGCAAAGAAACCCAGGGAATTAAGAAATTAGTATAATTAATGCCAACATTTTAGAAAGGATGACACTGCACACTGAAACTGTGGAGTCCTCTCTGTGTGCTGCTTTTTATTGTTGTGTTCTCTCACAAAGGATAAAAAAGGATGCCTTCCACCAGACCAGGTTGCTTCACCCTGGCCTTGGACACTTCCAGGAATGGAGTAATTCAAAAGGCAATTTTTAATTTATTTTTTTTTTAACAAAATCTGGATTTCTTTTCCTTTGTTGCTGTGCCTTTGCAGGATGCCTTTGTGGCATTCCATGTTGACAAGGTGCTGGTGAGCAAGTACTTGAAGCCACTGCAGATTGGGGAGCTGGCATCAGACCAACCCAGCATTGAGCCAACTAAAAATGTAAGTCTGTCCTTACAGAAAAGATCAAAGGAGACTAAAGGGAAATATTCTGAGATTACACCTTGTTCTTCTCTATCAGCATAGCTCCTGGGGCAATGAGAACCAGGTTCCTCACATTTTTGGGCTACGACTTAAAAACAATGTGTAAATATGAAATTCCTGAAGATGAATTTTTCTTATCACAGCCACTCTACAGAAATAGCAGAGTTATCACCTCTTCTTTCCCATGCTTTGAGGAAGAGCTAACCAAAAGGAAAAGGAATAGTCTTGGAGAATAAATATTCTCCTTCAGCTGTAGGTGCATTTAACTCTCCCCTGTTAATCCTGGGAAGAGAAAAGTGAAGACAAATAAAAGGAATAATTTCATGCAAAGACCTACCACAAGGTGGCATGGGAAGTTCATCACACAAAGTACAGCTTCCACTAAACACAACTTCCAGCTGAGCCCTCTGCTGCCTGCCGAGGATTTGATGGAAGAAGCACCGAGGAGGATTTTTTTTTTAGGGACTGGGATGCAGACATTGTGATGGCTGCACCTGGCTCCTCAACAAAAACCTGTAGCAGAGCAATGATAACGTTTATTAAACCCAGCTCTTGCCCTTTTAGCCAGATCCTTTGTTCTTTCTCCCCCCATTAGTTTTTGGGTTATGAAGCTGCAGGGTGCTGTCAAACTAGAGAATTGTAACCCTGATGCTTCCCCCAGGAAATGTTGGTGAAAGACTTCCGGGAATTGCGTGCTACAGTCGAGAAAATGGGACTCCTGGAGCCAAACCAACTCTTCTTCTTCCTGCTCCTGGCTCACATCCTGCTCCTGGATACAGCTGCCTGGCTCATCCTCTTCTGCTTTGGGACATCCTTACTGCCCTTCATTTTCTCCCTGCTGCTGCTGACCATTTCCCAGGTGAGCACTGAATTCCAGTGTGGACTTGCATCAACCTATGCACACACATGAGCAGTTTCTTGTCATTTGCTTCCTCACTTGCCATAAAAACACAGCCGCTATCTGGATACCAAGAAGAAATTCTGCATGTGGGGAGCTCACACTAAACTTAGTTTGGGATTCTTTCAGCAAGATATATTCTGGGGGAAACCTTGGGACTGTCAGGATTCTGTAGTCCCTTTCTGCTGGTGACTTGGGAGCAGTGTCTGAAAAATAAATCTTGATATTTCAAGGCAAAGGATGAGTGTGGCACCATGTCCATCTCAATTCCTCTTCTTCTCTCCTCCTAAAGTTTTCTTTCTCCTCCTCCAGGTCCAGGCTTCCTGGTTACAGCATGATTTAGGACACCTCTCAGTATTCAGGAAAACCAAGTGGAACCACTTGCTACACAAGTTTGTGATGTGCCATTTGATTGTGAGTCCCTGGAAAACTTCTGAGGGTTTTCCTGTAAAAGCGTGTGTTCTGAAGACTCTGTGGAGCACATGCAGCACTGGGGAAAGGATTAGGGTCAGGAAGTAAAGGAATTCTGGCTCTGAGAGTGCTTTTAATGCTTTGTCCTTCCCTTGAACAGGGGGCCTCTGCCAAGTGGTGGACTCTACTGCACTCCCAGCACCACGCCAAACCCAACTGCTTCCACAAGGACCCCGACATTGATATGCACCCTTTCCTCTTCACTTTGGGGAAGAAATTCTCTGTGGAGGTCAGTGAGTGGGTGTGGGAAGTCTAAACCTAAGCAATATCTGTAAAGAGGTTTATTTCTCCACAGTTCACACTAATCCCTTTAAGAATCTCTCGAACAGCTGATATGTTGATGTAAATAAATTAGAGATGATGTAAGGGCATTGTATATAGGGTGGAAAATCCACCAGCACATTCATGGCTGGAGAAACCTAATGACCTAGAACAACTCAGTAATTAATGATCATTAGACAACTTGTAAACATCAATCAATGTACAGCATGGCTGCAGTCAGCCTGGAATTATTATTTTAATATGAATGTATGTGGCTCAGTCAAAAGGGTGGCTTTGATGTGTCCCTGTCTTCTAGGAGAGTTTGCTGTGACAGGAACAGCAGGACTGAAAAACCCAGGGCTGCTCATGGAACTCCAGTTGGGCAAAATTTGTTGGACTGTGTAGGATATTTCCAATTTGTCCTGCTAGACACTGGCAGGAGTGACAACCTAAGAGTGCTGAACCCTTTTTGCTGTAGATCCCATCAGTTCTTGATCTACCCCATCTTGATCAGATCTACCCCATCACAGCAGCTACAGCAGTGAAATATTCTTCTCCAGGTCATTGAATTGCCATTTAGGTTTAGAGAATCAGAGCAGAAATAAGGGGAAAAAATGAGAGAAAATACATGTTTCTGACCACTAACATAACTTAGCCTTGATATATCTAATTCTTCACAAAATGAATCATGAAACAAGGAATGAGGGTCGTGGGAAGTATGCAAGAAGAGTCCCTCTGGAAAATAAATGAAAAAGAGCAAGTTACCTGTGAAAATTGCTTGGTCTCCACTGATTTTTTTTCCTGTTTTTTTTGTTGTTGTTTGTTTGGTTTTTTGTTTGTTTTTGTTTGTGTTTTTTGTTGTTTTGTTTGTTTTGGGGTTTTTTGTGTTTGTTTTGGTTTTTTGGTTGTTTGGTTGTTTTTTTTGTTTTCCACAGCTTGGGATCAAAAAGAAAAAATACATGCCCTACAATCACCAGCACAAGTACTTCTTCATCAGTGAGTATCTCTATCCTCCTGCAATTCCCTGTGAGGTATTAAAGGGGCTTGGAGATTCTACTTTTGACCTGGAGAACTTGAAAAAACAAAGGTGCCTGAATCAAAGAACACAATAAAAAAACCCCAAAGTAATAATAACCAGACCTGACCCATCTTATCCCAGATCTCCCACATCCTCCACACAGGTTATGATATCATACCACATCTTTCAGTAGTATCAAAGTCTGTGGGTTTCAGGGTTTTTTTTTGTTTGGTTTGCTGGGGTTTTAAATGCAAGTGAGATGTCCTTTTGGAAGGCTGAGTTTGAGTTCTTCAACCCCAAATCCCTGATAGAAAAGGGATTTCATACTCATTTCTCTTGCTCCTCTGCTTTGCACCAAGGAATAAGGAGCCAGATAAGATTTGGCCTGTGGAAGCCACTTCTCAAAATAATCACTTGTGGCTGTTTCTCAGTCAAGAGCTTAAGATGAAATCTGAGGTTTGTAAGAACTCTCATATTAATTGTCAGACCTAGAAGTGTTTCAAAGCACTAAACCACCATCCTAACCTGGAATGTTCTCCAGATTGAGCAGGAATTCAGGACCCTTCCCTCCCAGGCTGATGTTGTCATCCAGTCCATGATGTCACCAGTGATGAATTTTTCTTTCCAGCTCTTCCTCCGCTCCTGTTCCCCACCTACTTCCACTTTCACACATTCTACATTGCCTACACAAAGAAGTACTGGGCGGTGAGTACTGCTACCTGTGTGACCAAAAGGGGTGAGCTGGGGACCTTCAGCCTTCCTTCTGAGCATGGAGCCAGCCCCTTGCTGAGCAAGAATGCTCAGATTCACCTCTCACAGCAAGCTGTGAGAAAGTATCATAGGCTTGTGTTGGATTGCTCTAAATTACTCCTTTCAGAAAAAAAACTGTCAAAGCTGAATGCAAATCATTCTCTTATACTATGAAGCTTAAAAAATAAATAAGCAAATGTAATTTATGAAGATCTGCTTTTCTTGTTCTCTCTGGTTTTGGTAGGACTTGGCCTGGATGCTGACCTTCTACATCAGATTCTTTTATACTTATGGATCATTATTAGAAACAAAGAGTCTCCTGGCATATTATTTTATATTCAGGTGATGTCTTTTTAGAAGGTTCTTCAGCCTTTTCTCTATGCATTCTTTCCATCTGTACCTGCCTACCTTTCTCTATGTTTAAATTGTCACATTCTCCTTTACCACCTATTTTTTTGCCTAATTTTAGTTAATAAATTCTTTTGTTCAATTGCCAGTGCAAGTTTTATGTTGCCCCATTAGTTGTGGCAACAAAGAGATTTCACTGAGCGTTGATCAAATTGAGAAATATTTACTTCATATAACATTCAGTGCTTTGGGTGTTAAGTCTGCTGCTGCTTAAAGAGCACCTTTAACCAAAACAGCTTAGCCTGGGCTTGCAAATACCCAGGTATTATCCAGCAGCACTGACTTGAATGGACAGCACACTCACCCCTTGGATTGTTTCACTGATTCTAATCAGTTTGGGCCTTGGCTAAAGATAAAACAAGCTGAACACCAGTCAGTATTAAACAAAACACATGAAATAGTCATGAGTTTCATAAGAAAATATTAAACTTCTAGAGTTTGGAAGTCCTTCCAGGTGCTGGCTTAGCAAGGCTAGTGTTCAGCCACATCTTTTAAGTCTGGCTTTGCCATTATTTCAATGGCTCCTCATTGACCTGCTCACCCAGCACTGAATTCTCTCATCTCATTGCACAGGATGCTGGAGAGCAGCTGGTTTGTCTGGGTCTCACAGATGAACCACATCCCAATGGATATCGACTATGACAAGAATTTGGACTGGATGTCTACTCAGGTAAAAGATTTTTCCCTTCTTAAGAACTGTGGCCATACAGGTATAAATTTTAACCATAAGCAAGTCTCCTGCTGCATTAATGGTGAAATCTGTTGGTGGCTGGGAGGTGAAGTTTAAGAGGCTGATGGATTCAGTCATGGAAAAGGTAAAGGAGTACAGCAATGACACACTCATGGGCAATCCAAAATTAAATCAAGCTTGACCTCTGGTTCCTAAACATACTCTTGACTTGTCTCTGACTTTGCTTTCCTCTTCCCTCCTCTAGCTCCTGGCAACATGCAACGTGGAGCAGTCGCTGTTCAATGACTGGTTCACAGGGCACCTCAACTTCCAGATTGAGCATCAGTAAGTACCCCAAGAGGGAATTTTCTTTCTCATCCTCATTTTTAAAAAAATATCTTCCCTTCTCTTTTTTTCTTCCTTATTCTTTTTTGCTCTGAATTCTACAAATAGTTGTGGGGCAGTGATGAGTTTGTCTTTAAAACTTGAAAGTCCTTTAAGAGAATCATGTAATTCAACTTTCACTGGATCCACAGGATGACAAGAGAAAATGCAACAGGGGCAGGATCAATGCTAGAACAGCAATAGAGTCAATCCCAAGTTGTAAGTTTTAAAGATCAATGGAAATGTCCTGGTTAAAACACCTATTTTTAGTCTGCCACAGGAGTTTAAAGCCACCTCTGCTGATTTTTTATGCTGTTGTTGTTGAGTGAGATATGCAAGGATGAAGGATGGGCTCATCTACTCCTCTGTACTATGGAGAGGGCTACTTCTGGAAAAGGGGAGGGAAGGGAAAGCAGCTTCTTCCATAAACATCATTTCATTTGGAGCCAAACTGTGGAAAAGAACAGAGGGGAAAGCAGGAAACTCCTATGAGTTCTTTGTGCTAAAAGCACAGCAGGGGAAAAGAAGAGCTGGGAGCAGCTACAGTCCCTGCTCATTGTGAGCTGGGTGATTCCTGGGAAGCACTAATGACTAGGATTTCCTGTGAAGCTTGCCTGTCTCCTGTTCACAGCCTTTTCCCTACAATGCCACGGCACAACTACTGGAAGGTGGCCCCTCTGGTGAAGTCCCTGTGTGCCAAGCATGGCATTGAGTACCAGTGCAAGCCTCTGCTCACAGCCTTCGCAGACATCGTGCAGTGAGTAAAAATAAACCCCCCAAACTGCAGGGGCATGCAGGAGAGACTGCAATCCTAACAGCAAGAGTTGTCTTGCTCTACTTTTACCCTCTTGGGCACATGGTGACTCTTGGGGATGGTGCCATGCAAGGCTGAGTTGGATTCGATCTTTGTGGGTCTCTCCCAGCTCAGCTTATCGTGGGATTCTGGGAAATGAGCAGAAAACAGAAAAAACCTCATTCCCTTGTCCCAGCAACACTCCCTGAGCAGCCCTGTGATGTGTCCTCTCTTTCTCTCTCTCCCAGCTCCCTGAAGACCTCGGGAGAGCTGTGGCATGATGCCTACCTGCACAAATGAAGGACAAGGCTTGGTGCTACCATTCACAGCCTGCCACCGCTGCACCCCTAGCAAGCTGAGGGGAGAGAACACAAGGGACTCTCTGGCAGAAGAAAGTGAGTAAGGACTGAGGGATAAAATTCCAATAGAGATTAAACTGCCTGAATTTTTCTTCTGTTTTTTCTTGGGGTTATGGTTCAGATATGTTAAGAGTGGGCAGGGCAAGCAGAAGAAGAATTGTTAGTAGAGGGAGGAGCTCTTTGCTGAGTCTGAGCATTTCTGAGCCTGGGCATGGGCTCAAGTCAGATCATGGACTGGTGGAGTTGCACACACTTCATGTCAGAAGCCTCTGATCATGGGTTTTGGTTTTTTTGTTTGTTTGTTTTCCTTATGTGGAGGGTTTAATGCTTGATACAGCATTTGTTTACTTGAATTTGAAACTGCAAAGGATTTTGGATTAACGTGGTGTTTCCAGCAATGTGCTTAAACTACAATAAATCAGGGTAAACTACAAGCAACACTTAGACTGTAGCAAGTGCACATGCAGTGAATAAAAATATAAATGTGTTTTTATTACTGTTCTCTAGAGCATCCTCATTGTCACAAGGCCAAGAGACACATGCGGTTAAAACCAGCTTAAGGCCTCTGCTCTCTTCAAAATTTATCTGGTTTGAGGGAGTTTTTTGTACTTTGTGTTGGGCTGAGACACGTGCACACTCCACATACACTCCCCACCTATATAGGACTAAGATTATACTACAGAAAGGTAAACCAAAAGTAAAATAAATCACCTACAGACATTTGGTCAAATCCAAAAGTTGCTGTTGCAGCTAAACCAAGACAGATCAGATTTTGGCTGTGCCAGGCAGAAGGTGAGTCAGTGAAAGAGGCTGGTCCAGGTACTTTGAATCACCCTTGAGAGGAGACAGTATCTTTCCATTAATTAGTAAGAAAGCCTGTTCTTTGTTTCAGGCGAGTACTACTGTGTGTACATACTCAGACCCTGAAATAAAAGACCAGCTTTTGGAAACGAGACTATGGGAACAACAAAATCCACTTAAATATTAGCAGTTACCACACTTTTTTTCAATAATTCAAAGTTAACAACTAGAAAACGTGAGAGGTAAAAAGACATAAAAAAAGTCTCTGATGATGTAACAAATGGACTTTGTACTACTTGTGCAATGATTGGCTGAATTACTTAAAAACCTTTAACCCTGCACAGTCAGCCAGAACAAGGGACAGATTTGCTATTAAACCATTTTTCCTGCCTTGGAAAAAGTGCAATTATGTTTAGAGGTTAACAGCACAAAGTACAATGCCTGACCCACGGGAATAAAAGAAGCAATTCCCAAAAGCTCTGTGGGAGAATTAAGAAATAAAGCAGGAGTCACAACAGTATCATTTACTCACAAACACATTTCCACTACTTTAAAAGACCTTTTGAAATTACCTTAAGCAGCCTTTGAAAATGATTTATTGGGCAGATGAAAGGCCTGATTTTGAAGATCATAATTTGATTTTTGGACCTTTGACATCATTGGGCTCCTAGTTTAGGACCCCTGCAAGTCAAAATGCAATCAAAAAAGAGAGCTGTGAATGTTTCCATTGTTTGAGGACCCAACAGTGCTCCAATGAGGACAGGTGTGCAAGAGCATTGAGCAAGACTGAGATGAAGGGCTGTGGATAAATATGGAATAAAGCCTAAGCAATATATGAATCAATGCCAGAGCAAACAGGAGCAGTTGCCAAGTTCTCCCTGCGTTATCTTTGAGCAATCTTACCAATATCAGTCTCTGATGAAAGGCTGCCTGCACTCCCTCAGGAAAATATTGGATAGCTGGATGAGATTTTACAAAGAAGGTATTACTGAGAGGCCCAAAGAAGGAAACAAATTAGTCATATAACCCAACAGAAAAGCATAAACAAACAAAAAACAAACCCAAAACATTAAAAAACTCAACTCCTGTAAAAAAGTTGTGGTACCTGAAAACAGAGTAAAAAAAAAAAATCAGCATCAGCAGTCAACTATCTTCCTTAAATGTGAGTGATGATGAAAACAATACAAAATATTAACGGGCTTACTCTAAAATACAGCCTTGATTACTGCAACTCTGAAGGGCAAGATTTCATTATTTTCTTACACTAGTATCTTGGAACCAGAGGTTCAGGGAAGACAGTTCCTACTTGAAATAATACTGGAAGTTTAAATTCAAAGTGAAGTATTTTTCCCAATAAAATCTCTTATGACAAGTACCGAGTGGCTAAAGCACCTTGGACTCTGCACACACACAGTAAGTGTAAAAAAAAAAATTCTTCATTGCTGGTTTTCCAGCTTCCCTCCACAAAGTTGAGAATGTTTTTAAGACCCTGTAGAGAACACACTAGCTATGATTATGTAGAAATTCTGCATTTTCATTAAATTTGGGGAGTGTTGCAACTGTAATGTAGTCTATAACCAGGACCTGCCATCATCCTCCTTCCTCAATAAATCTTACATTTAAACACAAGGTCAAAGACTGCCAAGTGTGGAAAAGAGAATCATACAATAGGTTTGGGTAGGAAAATGTATTTACTTCTGTTCAAATCTGAATCAATAATCACAGGGACAAGGATTTGTTGCACTGGAGAAAAACCCCAACCAAACAATAAAAAAAACCCAAAGTTCCCAATCCTGGTCAAAGTTTAAAAATGGGGAACCTGAGAGAAACAAGCATAGAATAAATACTGAAATTAACAAACACAGCAAATCTATATAAGGGATTTCTGTGGTTCATCACATGCTATGAAACAGGAAATCTTCCTTCTGACTCGGTCCATTAGAGATTTACAGTATTTTAACTGCTCTGAGTAGCAGGATGTAAAAATATTTAGTGGGGTTTTCATTAAAAAATGTAAAACTATCAGTTTATCAAGCTTTAGTCTGTGATCTGAGAACAAATTTCAGCCCAGCTCTTGAGGGTCTGCAGTACAAGGAAATTTCCAGCTGCTCCGGGTTGAAGCCTGACTTTAGGTGGAATTCCAGCGTGACAAAGTCCAAGCTTTCATCAGACAATTAAACCACAAAGCTCTGCAATCTAGGCTGCAAAAGTGTCATCATTAACAGTCAGCTATTAAATACCTCACTTGTTATTTTTACACCACTGCCTCGTTGTTCAGCCTTCATTTGCTTTCCCAGACTGTGTAACAATGCACCACTTTATAAACTTTTGCAAACACAGGGCTGGTTTTGGGAATCTTCTTCATCTTACTGATCCATCCCAGCTGGAATCATCCTGATTGCCACAAACCTGGCAAAATTGCCTTAAAATCATTTACAATAATCAAAAAAGAGCCTCAGTTATTTTCCCAATTCTGTCCAAAATTACCTTTGGCCACTGCTGAGGTTTAATCCTCAACGTCAGAGTTGCAGTTATGCTCAAGGCCACCTCTGCATGCCATGACCTGTGTCACGACCACACAACTTTGACCCCAAACATCAGTTCAGACTGAGCTCTGCAATATTACCTGGAGGTGGGGAAAGGTCAGGCTTTACCATGCACTGCAGATCTCTGTGTAATTTGTTATCAGCAGGAGATAAGGACACACAACCCCACCATCAGTGGATCGATTCACTTCTGCAGCGCTGGGCTGGAGCCCCACACCCCACAGCAATCTGAACTCACAGTGCAGAGACAGTCACAGTGCAGAGACAGAGGGCTCATCCAGCCCAACCCCTGCAGGGAACAGGGACATCTTACACCATCCGAGGCTGCTCAGAGCCCTGTCCAACCTGGCCTTGAACAATTCCAGGGAAGTGGCACCGACCACCTCCCTTGGAACCCTGAGCTGGGACCTCATCACCCTCAAAACATTTTGTAAGAAAATGGTAACTCACCTGCCTGCAAGAACTCATGGATCAGATATACAAACAGAGAACAAACAGCATTCTTCTGCAAGATGAATAACAGGTATGGAATATTTGGCAAAACAAAGCAATTGGTTTGCTAGAAGCTGAAATTATGGATACCCAAATGCTGCTCAACAGGCAATCCCCATCAATGAGCTGCACTAAGGAAAGGAAATCAGGGCTTTTTCCAACATCTCTGAAGCACTGGAAAGTCTGATTCAAATCTACCTCACCCTTTTTCTCCTCACATAACATTTAGCAATCCCATGAACTTCCTCATCTCCTGGCACAGCTCACTACAAGAAATGTGATTCTGAAACTTGCTCATGGTTTTTGGCTATTCAAGTTCAAATATACTGGGGAAGGGAAAATAACCTAGGAATGAAGGGCCTTTAAAAGAAGAGGTACTGCTGGAGAAGCTGTAATTTCCCAAACACTAGTTTCAAATTCATTTCCAAAACCACTGCTGGAGATGTGTATCTAAAATACAACAGGAATAAAAAAAACATTGAGCAATTCTGCTTTACAGATCACTGAAAACACATTGCAACAACCTGGCAAAGGAATGTTTGATTTTAATTGAACAGAACACAAAAACAAAACAAAACTGCTGTTCTGTCATGTCAACAGTCTCTTTACTCTCAAAATAAGGAGCTGTAAATGGATTTATTGTCTTATTTATTTGAAGAAATAACATTACTGTTCTTCCAGTGTTGCTCTCCACACCTTTGGGAAAAGCTAAGTGTTCTGTACAACACTTGTCATGGCTAGTTTAGCATAGAACACAGGTCATTTAAGTCATTTAAACACAACTGTGGAAATGAAATGTGAGTTTTTAAAACAAAGGCAGCTGCAAAAAGTACATTCAACCTACAGCTTCTGCACCATATCCAGAAAAACAGATGAAGGGATGTATAAACTTCCTAGATTAACACAAAGTATTTGAAGACATTTGCACAGAAAACATGTTGCCAAGAGATTTTTCATTCCATTTATTTCAGGAATAAAAGAAGACAACAATATAAATCACTTAGCAGACACAACCAACATTAGAAGCTCAGGCCTTGTTTACTCTTTTCCAAAACTTGTTAGGATTCTCTCCAGCACAAAATATTCCCACCCAATCATCATGCCTGATAATCCCACATGCCTGATCAGGTAAAAAGCCAATGGAATCCTAGAATACAGTAGGTTATCAGTTCATATTATGTTACTGCACCTCTATCCCAGTTAATTTTTCACAAGAGGTTGGTAGATAAATGAATTGCAGAGCAAGTAACATTCTCCAAAATTTAACAGAACAGCATTTAATATCTACTCTTCTTTACCTGCCACCATTCCTGGGAATTCACACTTAAATCAGGAAGTAATCCTAGTCAAAACACAACTCAAGGCAGACCCAGAAATGCAGTGATTATTGACAAATCACCCCCAAACTGCTATGATTTGGGTTTTTTACATTTGCCTGAGTTAAGAGCAGTAGCTGGGCTCCAAAATGCTTTGCATTTAGCTTGGACAATAATTACCATGTAACTGGGGTCCCAAGTTTTTTTGCATAATTTAACTAAACTGCAGATACTGGGTAACTTTATAACATGCCTCAAATCAGCTTTTAGACATATTTTCTAGATATCTACATTCATACAAACATGCTGCTTTAACTAAAGGATCACCCTGAAAATCAGCCCTGGCTTGATCAAGAAATAGCAACAGCAGATTACTGCAGTAAAATGAGAATTTCAACAACCACTGGGAAGTGTTTTGAAAGTTCTTGAGCTTGAATTTCAGTATTAATGCACCAGAAGGCTTATTTCTCAAACATCTGGCATGTTAGTATTTTTCTATTTAAATTCTTACTGATTAGAAAGAACAATTTACTCTCCTACCCCTGAAAGGGCTGTAAGGCGTAATCAATTTAGTTGAACAATGCATGGAATAAGAAAATATCCTTTGCTACCTCCCTTATGTCAGTTATATCCACCCACAGCATTAGGAAGCAAATATTATCTTAAAATATATATTGGGAATAAAATGGAATTATATTTAGATTAAGTTTTGTAGTTAGCTTTGTCTCTATCATAAGGAATGAGACATACCAACATTTTAGTCAAGGTTCTGGGTATCATTGCACTTCTGGAAGACCAAGAATGAAATTCAAGAGATGTGTTTACAAATACAGACAGATAATTATTTCATGAGAAATACTGAACAGCATTAACTTTTCAGGCAGTTTCTCCATGAAGGCAATCACAGTGCCTTTACAGAAATTCTACTGTGTGATTTAGCCAAGAAAGTTGCACAACAAAAAAATGAAGCAGAATTTTGATTAAATTTCTGTTTGCTCCTAGAAATGAAGACAATTTCTTATCCATGAGTTGCTTAAAAATCCCCTAAGTTGTTATCAAGCAGTAAAGCACTAGTATTGAAAGGCACTAGGACTGGAGCTTGTGTTACCTGGTTTCCAGTACAGACAGCACTTGAGAGCTCAATAAATCACACCTGTAAAACACTCCTGTGCTTGGGCCCAAGTCTGCTACATTCATTAAAGTGTTGGACAGGTTCTTGTCCAGCTGGAAGGATGCAAAATCCAGAGCAGATCTCTGCAGGTTTACAGGTTGGATCTTTCCTTGACAGACATACGAGTTGTGGACTGTGTGTATGTTCTAATTACATCCTGAAAATAAAGCAACAGAAAAACTCAGAGCAAGTTCCATTTAAAGTAAAGAACTGCAGGAAAAAATTGAATCAACTGAGTTGTTGATCTTTGGAGCAAGCACTGAGCCCAGAAAAGTCTTGTGGCAATGTTTCATTACCATCTCAAAGGGTGGGTAACCAACCTGAACACATTTTATATCACATACAGTTACCTTCCAGGAACCCTACAAACCTTAACTGAAACAAAGTCTTTGTACATCACCAGTTAATCAACATTTAATTGTTATTAGAGTGATGTTTTGGTATTTTGCAATTCTACAAGCACTAACTTCTGGCCTTTAACTCAAACGGGGATGAAGACTAATTTCTCACATCAGAGGATTTACAAGAGAAGCCAAAATAACTCACAGCCAGTCAAAATGCAGCTACAAAAATCATTACTGTACCTTTTTCCCACCCTCAGCATTGTATTTGTCCAGCCAAGCCTGGATACAGGCTCCATAATTAGGATGAACATCAGTGAAGTTTTTCACCTGCACAGGAAGACAAAACAGAAAAGGCAACAAGAATTTTTTTTCCTCCAATTCAAGAAGGTTCTTTACCACATTTCCTGGGCTACAAGCAGTAGGTATCATAAGGAAGAAAAGTTGAATTCGGATCAGTTATAAAGAAGATATGAACATCTTCAAACACGATTTCTGTTATGCCACACAGAGCTCATTTCCAATTTAAACAAAATTGCCCTGGGAAGGATACGGATCCAATGCCTCCTTGGCCCTCACTGCCCTTTCCTTGTTTAGAGCAAAACCCTACTCTGGCAGTCATCTGATTTTTAAAACATCTAGCTAACCATATGTTCAACACCTGTCCCATCCTTCCCCCTAGGAAAAAGTTACTTTAACATGTTATATATTGATGTCATATTGTACAAACAGGCACACATTTAAGTATGAGAATTCCTGAGTAAAAAAATCCAGCCTTTTCAGACAATTCCTGATCTTCCTTTCCAGAAGCCATTATGACAATGTTACTAGACTGGTAGGAAACCTGGAATAAACCCCAAAGAGGGCACTTACAGCTCGTTTCTGAATGAAGAGCTGGGCATCCTTCAGATGATCTGCAATGTTCTTACACAGCCTCTGGCGCTCTTCCTCGTTCAGCACTTTGAGGTAGAATTCTCGCACCTGGCCATTGGAAATAAAGGTTTATTTTCATAGTCCTAAAAAATAGCTTTCACTTCCTAGTCAAGCAACATTTTAAATACTCAAAACATTTAAAGGGCAGCCAATCTGTCAGGGTTTTTCTTTGGCAAACATGCCAACAACTCCTTCTCCAGACACTAATAGCAAGAAAACAAGTCAGAGCCTCTACCTAACAATGCCCAAAATCTGAATTTCACATTCTGCGAGAACTCACACTAACACACACCCTACACACTCCTCATGTGTGCCAAGCAGCACAAAGCCTTTCCACAGCCCCACCTGGGTCACATTGTCCTCATTGGCACTGTTGAAGCGCTGCACATCCCCTGTAGCAAACACGCAGCTCTCCTTGAGCCGCGGCTGATCCTCGGGACCAGTGAAGCTGTTTGGGTAATAATTTGGGGCACCACCTGGGGAAAAAAAAATCCCCAAGCCAAATCAATCAGATGGCAGCACTTTCAAGTAAGTCAGAAGACAGAGGATGTTATTTGCTTGGAGGAATCTAAATCAATCAATCATATAGGATTTGTTTTATTAAAAACAGCTGACAGCATTTTTCTGTCAACACCTTCAAGCCAGTACTTAACAGCACCTGCTACAAAGAGAATTTCCACAGCTTTTTTCAGGGGATAGTGATTTGATTTAAAAATAAGAAAACCTAGACACTCTCACAACAATATTTCTCAATTATAATAGATAGTAATGGTTGAAGTTTAAGGCAGCATAAAAATACAATAATTTACATATCTGAAGTACTACAATACAAATGCTTCCCTGTGTAGGGGGTGTATTTTAAACACATAAGGAACTAAGAGAACTGCATAGAAATAAACTCATTATCTATTCTGGGACAAGAGCAGCTGTCCTCAAGTTCCTGTTTTTCAAATATTTCCCTCTCCTCCCTCAGCAAGTGTCTGAATTTATAGCCCAGAGGAACGCATATTTTGGCATGAGCCACAGCCACAGCTTAAGTACATCCTTGTTTACTCTCAGGTGGAAAACAGCCACTATTGGGCAAACCCTGACAGAACAGAAGCTACTCAATAGAGGGGAAGTGACAGCTCTACTCTTGGTGTTTTCACTTTTGTCTTTCACAATCTCTCAGAAATCTGAAAGCAAAGCAGTTTAGTGAAGTGGACTGAGCCAAGTCAGTCTTTAAAACCTGACTGTGGGTATCCTCCCACAAACTGCTTTCCTGTTAAAGGCCTTTATGTTAAGTTTCAAACACACCCTAAGCTTCACTTGCTTTTTATACTTTTAAACAAACTCCTCATCTTGTATCCCAATATCCCAAGTCTCCATTATTGTATTAACAGAGAAGATATACAAGCATTCTACGCAAGTATGTAAAGATAACAAACATGGATCTTAAGCCCCCTGTCAACTGAAGAGAACACTGCAGCTCATGCTTAAGCATCATTATATTGAAAGCTGTTTTCTTGGCTACCTTGATTGTCAGAAACAGTCATTGGCCCATCCCTCTGGTAGTTGGCCACCCTGGCTCTGAAGGGACAGTTGACAGGGATCTGGAGATAGTTGGGGCCCAGGCGGTGTCTGTGGGTGTCAGGATACGAAAAGAGGCGTCCCTAAAACATGGAGCACAAACATGAACCACCACTTGTAAAACACTGGGCCATGTCAACTCAAAGCTTTCAAAAGCAGCAAAGTAACCAATGCTCCTCAGGTCACACCTCCTGTTTACCTGCAGCATTTTGTCAGGGCTGGGCTCAATTCCAGGAGGCATGTTGCTGGGGTCATAAGCCATCTGTTCCACCTCTGCAAAGTAGTTGACAGGATTCCTGTTCAAGACCAGCTTTCCCACAGGGATGAGAGGGTAGTCACCATGAGGCCAAACCTGCAAGACACAACACAAGTCCAGTAAAATCAACAGTATTACAGTATTATGCAGCTTAACTGCCAGGCACAATTCACCCCATTTCACTCTAGGTTAAGAAAATACATTACTGAGTTTCTTTTCTCTTAACAAACATTGAGGAATGTCTTATTTTAAGAAGCCTTTTGCAATTAACATAGATTATTAATGCAACTTATTTCATCATCCCAGCATAATCTCAGCACTTGAGTACTTGAACGAAATACCCGCAGGCCCTTGAAAAGCTGCCTAGGGAAGCAGGGTGTGGGTGGAACTGGTGGCACAAACGTTATCAGCTCCTTCAAAATGCTTAACTGGCCTTTTCTTTGCCATCTGAGCTGCACTTTTAAGTTCAAAGGTCTTTAGCCACTTGGGGAGAATGGTGTTAGAGGTAAAAAGGAGTTTATGCAATGCAAGTTTATGTCAGTATCTTTCAACAAGGCATTCCTAGGAGTAGCTATTGGAAGTGGGACAAAATGAGACCAGCAAGGCTCAGGGTGTGACTCTGATCTGAGATTACACTTCTGAAGTGCCATGGGATCTACAAGCCTGGAATCAAGCCCTATCCGTATTTCCCTGAGGAAGAGTAACATCAGCTATAACACAACTACAGCTTCATCTCCAGAATTCCTTGCTCATTGTGGCTCTACAATAAAGAATGCACTTCAGAACTATCCGAAACTGAATATTCCCAGAATTATCAGACATACCTTAGTCACATCAAAAGGATTAAATGGGAACTTCTCTGCTTCTTCAAAGGTCATAACCTGGATGTAGAAGGACCATGAAGGAAAGTTCCCCTTGGCAATGGCATTGTAAAGGTCCCGTATGGCATAGTCAGGATCAGTAGAAGCCAATCTTCCTGCTTCTTCCACAGAAAGATTTTTGATGCCCTGGTCAGTCTAAAAGTAACGAAAGCACCAGTTACAGCATGCAGAAAGTACTACAGAGATGATTCATCAAGAATGAATTTTAACAAGATTTATAATTCAAGGATGAGACTGTCCAGGTTCTAACTTCCAGTAACTTGAGTTTAGATTTATAGTACATTCAACAGCTGCCTTCCAGATAAAAATCAGTTCATTGATAGTGCTCCATTAACAACAGACAGATGCCCAAAGAACAGTTTCTTACAGTCTAGTAAATGAATAGAAGAAGAAAGATACCTCTCCTACTGGTTAAAGGTATGAAACTGGTACTAAACAAGGACTCCACACACCTTTGAGCCTGAATTAAACTTGAGAAATCACACTTGTTTATGGTTTTTATCCAATATGATATATAGTTCCAATTAAAATAAAAATCAGTACCTTGGCATGGAATTTGCAGTAAACTGCTCTTCCATCAGCATTAACCAGTTTGAAGGTATGTGATCCATATCCATTCATGTGGCGATAGCCATCGGGAATGCCACGGTCACTGAACAGGAAAGACACCTGAAGAGAGGGATCAAACACTATGAATGGGCTCAGCATATCAAGGAGAAAGTCTTTACTCCAAACTAAGTTTGTTTATTGCGCTAATCTGCGTCACTGGGAGCTATGTTAATGTTGTCAGGAATTCCTTGAGGAATTTCTACTTTAGGTGTTAATGAAATAAAACTGACTCCCCCTATAAGCATAGGTAAGTATGAATAATTTAAAATCATATTTAAATAAAATATAAATAAGACTACAGACTTCTAAATCAAACATGGAAAAGAGAGAGTTAAAAATCTGCTGCCATAACATGATTATCTTAATCATACAAAATAAAGTCATGGGAGAAGCTTACTTGATGCAAAGACTCAGGGCGAAGACTCCAGAAGTCCCACACCATGTCTGGATCCTTCAGATGAGTCTGAGGGTTCCTCTTTTGGCTATGGATGAAGGATGGAAACTAATTTTTCCAGAAGTGGGAAAAAGAAAAAAGAAAAAAGACAAAACTGTAAAATCACTGAAAAGAAAATCTTCTACTGCCATACCCTTCCTGCAAACAAATTAATTCACAGACCAGTCAGTAAAACTAGGGCAATGTCAAACATTCACAATTAGAATAAACAAAGATAAAGAATGCTTTCATTTTGTGGTCGATAAGGTGAGAGATAAAACTGTTCAGATTTTATATATATCTGTGTTACGTATATCTGTGTTTATGTGACTCGTAAATGAATAGAGATACTATGAACTATGAAATATGTGTGCAGAACTCCTGCACTCAAGGAAAGCAAACTGCAAACTGCTGTCAAACTTGTGCCAAAAGACCAAAAACCCCAGATTTAATAAAAAGAATTGGAAAGAAGCCTTTGAAGTGAAAAGTTCAAGTGAAAAGTATGAAACCACATAAGTTATCAAGCTTTAGTGGTTTATTTACTTTTGTTTAAGAACGTATTTCTAAGTAAAAAATGTTCAATCTGACCAAGAACCAAGTTTTTGTTTCTGAGGGAAGCCAAAACAAGACGTGAGTGAACTTTTGGGCTTTCTCACAAAGTCCCCTCACCTTTTGTGCTTACTCACCAACATTGCATCCCGAATGAAGAAGATGGGAGTGTTGTTTCCCACAAGATCCCAATTCCCATCCTCTGTGTAGAACTTCATGGCAAAGCCTCGGGGGTCACGAACTGTGTCAGCTGAGCCAGATTCTCCAGCTTGAAGAAATCCAGGAACACACAGAAGTGTTAGGATAGGAAATGCATATAAATACAACCTGAAAATAGGCTATAAAATCCTAAATGGGTAAGGTTTATTGCAGTCTTTTCTACACCAAGGAACTGTAGGAATATTTCCAACAATACTTCAGGCACTGCGAGTTTTCAAAATGTAAACCCAACCAAACATTCAGGCCACAGTTAAAAAAAGGAAAAAAACAAGTATATCCACTTGAACCAATTAAGAGTGGAATTTGCATTATCACTAAGAGAGACATCATCAGATTTTAAGGCTGAATCATCTAAACCCACATTTGTTTCTGTGCACCAAATCCCAGTGGGAAAGCTCTCATGTGGAAGGTAGCAATCTAACCAGCGTGCCTAATAAAACACAATGGAAGAGCTGTAATCCTTTTAATTCCTCCTGCTTCATCCAGGATGGGATTTTAGACCAGAGCACGAGTGCTTACCACAACACCTGAGCAGAAGTCTTCCAGAAGTCCTCAGAACAGCTAATGCTGAATTGTGATGAAATCAGTAGGACGCTCATTCTCTTGTTAAAAACCTTGTGTATTCCAGAAGAGCAGGGAGGAAACATGTCCAAACAGGGCAGGCAAAGGGATGGGAAGGATGCAACAACCTGCTCCAGCAGCAGTCCACATTTCAAACTCAACCCTACGTCCTTACCCTGTACAACACTCAGGACACCCTAAATCCTAAGGGATTTAAGACTGGAAACAGCCAATAGGCCAAAGCCAGCAGCTCCCTGAGCCTTGCTGGACTACTTTTTTTCTCTCCAATACTTCCAGAACTGAATCCTCATTAGGATTTCTTTTCTTTTAAATACATCCACATCATGAATAATGATTTTTCTATCAGACAAGCTACTGATCACAATTAGCTTCAACTAATAGCATTTAAGATTTTGCTAGTTTGTGAATTCCAATATTTAAGAAATCAGGGATTATTTATGGAAGATTATATGTTTTTATTTGCCCAGTATTTAATTTACATCATTTATCCCCAAAACATTCCTGCAGCATAAGAGATCGTAGGTATTTAACTTGTAACTGTTGATTATGATCCAACCAGAAACAAAGCAAGCTTTCTGTAAGGAAAAAAACCAGCTTGGGCTGCCCTCCCTCTCACATTTCAGACAGAATAGTGTCTCCAGAGAGCTCTGAGAGAAAGGGGCAAAAGCTGCTTAAGGTCCTCCATGCAAGTGAATTTCTGAGGTGATGAAGCAAGCATTGCAGACACCCTTAAGTGCCCCACAATGCAAACACTGCTCTCAGGGCACACATGCAGAAGACACAAAGTGAATTTAGAGCCTTACCAACAGTGGAGAAGCGGATGGCAAGCGGAGTCCTTTTCCCAATGTGCTCAAACACTTTTGCCTTACAATACTGGGTGATATCATGAGTGACTTCAAAATAGCCAAAGGCTCCTGAAGAACAGCAAGTTCAAAATATCAGATCTAGGTACCTTCCTTCCAATCCCAGCTTGTCTGTTGTTAACATACAACTTAAAGTCCATGGGAAGTACCAGTTTAAACAGTGCTCTAAACACTCCATTTACTTTCACAAATGAAACTGATTTAACACAATCTATTTGCTCATTCTCTCCTCCTTAACTGACTTAGCAGCTCCCAGCAGCAGCACAGAAGATGCTCTTCTGCCAACATCTGTGTATTTAACTGGGAGCAAGGCAGGTATTTCTTTAATCCTGCTATGAGTTGCGGAATTTTTGGTGCACCTGTAAGCTGGGTGAAGCAACACAACTCTTTCCACCCCCACAGAGGAACTTTTCCCATGTACAGTCACATTTTAAATACAGCTCCCCATTTGCTCCTTCTAGGTCAATGCATGACAAAAGTCGAGATACTAATTCTACCTTACCAAGATCAATCATAATTTTTAAAGGTTTCGGGTTTTTTAATTTAAATATTAGATGATCAGCTTGCTTTGGCAGACACACATTAGACGACAAAGCCAAATTCTCTATTAAATAACATGAAAACAACATTAAATAGAGATGGGGAGAAACAGACAGAAGCAGAGTCTACAGCAGATACAGTAAAAACTGAAGGGCTATAACCACATTTTCTCTCATTTTTGTAAACAACTTTTCAGTGTTCCACGTTTTGGCATAGAGTTCTTTTAAACCAGGCCTTACCACTGTCGTTTATATCGATTTATTATAGCTAGTAACACTAAATTAGAAATAATAATGTAATTTATGCATCACTATCTACATATAAACTGAAAAGCTTTTTAATTCTACACAGAGAAAATATGTGATTTTAAACATACCTGCCCCTTTTGCATGCACAACTCTCTCAGGAATCCTCTCCCTGTCAAAGTGAGCCATCTCATCAGTGAAAACAACATCTTGGACAAGAAGAGGTCCACGGGGACCCACTGTCAGGATATTCAGCTTATCCCCAATGGGGTTCCCAGCACCCGTGGTCAGGGCATCTGGTTTCTGGAAGCAAGAGAAAGTCACTGTCAACACCAGAAATTAAAAACCAGAGCCACAAAATGTGCATGACTGTTCAACCATTACATGTCACAGAACATATCAACAAGAAGTGGCAAAATGACTTCAGATTCTGGGGGAAGTTACAGAACATACAGATGTTTACCTAAATCAGTGAGTTAAGTTTAAAGAGAATTTAAGAAGGAGAATTGAAGTCATGAAAAATCCAGGAATGTTCTTCATGACTCAGAAATGTTTCTTCTCAAGACTACTTCTCACTTCAAGAAAAATATGGGATGGGAAAAGAGAAAAAAAAAAACTAAAACAGGAGCAGCTGCCAGAAAATAAGGGAGAAAGGAGAGGAAGAAGAAGGTAATGTCAGTACAGGGGTAGAGATATAAGGAAAGAGCTACAGCCAGACTAAAATGGAGTTGATTAGTGTTGGTCTGGAAGAGTTATGGAAAATATAAATAACAGAAGTAGGAACACCTGAGGAATTATCATTTTAGACTCCTGCACCATGGAAGAACTAAGATTAACACAAGCCCTAAGAAGCTCTACTGCCAGAAAACATCCTACAACTTCAAGAAACACCTGCACTAGAACTGAGTGCACTCCTACTTTCTCATAGAAAGATTCCAGTAGAAAAGATTTCATCTGCATCACATGTGGGGTTATATGCTCCTCTGAGGCAATATTCCTGTTTTACTGGGTGCTGTGGAAAATGTAGTGAGAAAGGTACATCAGCTCCAGAGACCTGAGGGTCACAGCTCTCAGTTTTTCCTGGAGTACATTTATTGTTTGGAGCCTTGTAAAGGACTTAGAAGAACATGAAAACAAATAAGGACAAAGGAAAAAATAAAGAAAATAAAGACTAAATTTGCAACAGGGGGAGCTCAAACAGAGTCACAGATTCTGACCTGCTAACAGTAAATCCATCACATCTTGCACTAAACTGACATAATTCCATATGGGCTCTCTATCCACACCATCCTACCTGAAGCACCCACACACCTGAACCACATCAGCACAAACTCCCTCAGCCCTTCCTGACAAACTCTCCTCCTTTAAAGTTCTATAAATGAAAAGGGATGGTAGAGAGAAGGAAGAAGCAATTCTCGATGAGAAAAGCATTCATTATTCTAACAGCGACTGCATGGGGTTCCAATTCTTAGCCTAAGTTCTGCTTTAAGAAGGTTAATTAGTGCAAACAGACAAAATTCCCATCTGATAGAAATGAGAACCCACAAAGGCAAGGAAAGAACAATTATTCACATCCACACGCAGAGCTCTGGATGAGGCAGAGAACATAGGGAGTTCCAGACACCTTTGTTTCACTCAGGTCCATGAATAACCACATAAAAGACATTTGATAGGATAAGTGCATTTCCACCGTGTTCCTACTAACGTGCAACACAGGCTATTGCGGCTGGCTTGAATTCCCACAATATCCACGTTCTTTATTTCTCCTTCACCACTTCATTAGCATAAAGCTTTAAGCATAAATCAAATTCCTTTGGGATGTCTGGAATCCTCACCTACACTGAAATCTGCACAACCATTTTAAAAGACACTAAGTTACTGGTTACAAACATAAACATGATGCTCAGAAACTTACAGGAAAGTTAAATAAAGCCAAATTCGTATTTCAAGTCAAACAAACAAACATCTGCTTAAATCAAAAGGTTATCTATAGTTTCTCATGGGAAATATGCAAGAGTAGAAATTGTTCTCAGTATATTTTCCACTGCTTATTTATTACAGACAAGACAATTCTATAATGCCAATATTTAAGGCCAACAGAAGTAGGTGCTAAAACCACAACTTGTTGACATTAAGGCTATAAAAAAAAATTAACAGCTTTGTGGCTGTACAGTCTCCTTTGTTTAGACAGACATTCTAGTGCTCACATTAGAAGTAAAGAATATTCGTTTACTTAGTGGAAGGAGATATTCACTTCAGTTTCAGGATGTTATGTGGGGTACACAAAGTAAGCTCCAGAGAGGGAAAAAAACCACACCACAGTTTAAAGAAGAACTCTCATACTACTGTTGGATCTGAGTTTGTTTGATGCCTGTGTTTTCATCTGGTTGGAAGCTGCACACAGCCCAAACCTTGATGGGTAAGAACTTTAAAATCTGTATTTCATTACAGAACTAACTTGCCATGATAACAAGAAGGGAAGGAAAGCCAGGAGAATTTTAGTCGCTGCCGTGGTAAACAGCACACATCAAAGTACACACTTCCAGGCATTACTGATACTTTGCACCTCATACAACTCCCTTTAAAATTCTAATAAGTCCTCCGTACTTTCTATCTTATAGTCTCATGACTCCTTGTGCAACACAGACTTCGGGTTGCCTCCCAATCTCCAAATTAACCTTGGCCTCTTTTCAAACGCTGCTTTGCTACAGAAAAGCCGACATCCCTACAAAAAGAATTACTCATGGATAAAAAAAGGAACTATTATGACACATGCTAGGATATGAAGGAGTCACAAGCCATCAGGTATTTTCACACTGTACCTCTGAGAGCCAAGAGAAAAAATAAAATTAAGACGACTAAACAGCTCCAGTGGGAACTGAAACATCCACTTGCATCTTGCAAGATTGCCACTTAAAACCAGCACAAAGTGTATGTTGTAGCAAATACACATTTCTGTCAGAAAGGACACGTGGAAACTGTCACAGCGATTTGATGAAGAAGGGAAGTGAACTCTTGCAACATTTACATATTAACCTAAATAGCTGGAGTCTATTCTACATCTTCAGCTGACTGAGTGCCATGCTGTTGATTACATGTCCTTATGATTTCAGGCAGCCACTTGTGCCAGTCCACTTCATAGGATCAGAGAATGGTTTGGGTTGGAAGGGATTTTCAAGGTCACTGAAGTCCAGCCCCTGCCACAAGCAGGGACACAGGGACACCTTCCACTGTCCCAGGTTGCTCCAAGCCCCGTCCAGCCTGGCCTTGGACACTTCCAGGGACAGGGCAGCCACGGTTTCTTTGGGGAACCTGTGCCAGGGTCGCACCACTCTCACAGGGAAGAGCTTCTTCCTAAAAAATCCACTCCGGTCTGGTCACGCAGAATACGCTGAGCTGGAAGGGAGCCACAAGGATCACCGAGTCCAACTCCCGGCCCTGCACACACCGCTGAACGTGCTTTATCCTCTCCATTATTCCCGAGTCACATTTTCACCGGGTTCTACCCCCGTGACAGCAAAGCAAAACGCAAACCTCTGATTCAAGACAGAAAAGAATCGCCCCCATCCCCGCCCGCGGCTCGGGCGCAGCGCGGCCCCGGCGCTGCGGGGAAGGAGCGGCCGGGCCAAGCAGCGCTGACCGCCCCTGCGCTCGGGCCAGCGGGCAGCCTCCAGCCCTCCCTCCGCGCCTCGCCGCTCCCGGGCACGGCTCCAAGCGCGGGGGCGAGGCCAGGACGGGGCGAGGGCGCCTCGCCCTCCGCCGCTGCCCCGGGGACGCCCGGAGCGCCGCGGGGCTCTGCGCCCTCCAGCGCCGCGGCTCCCCGGGGATGCGGCGCACGGGGCCACCGGCGGTGCGCGGCGGGTACCTGCGAGCCCCGCTGGTTCCTCCACTGCTTCAGCTGGTTCGCGGCGTCGTCCCGCCCGTCGGCCATTTTGCGGTGTCCGGCGACCCCCGAGGCAGCAAGGGCGGCGCGAAGGGGAGCGGCGGGGCTGTGTTCGCTGCCGGCGGGGCTGTGTTCGCTGCCGGCGAGGAGGCAGCAGCGGCGGGGAGGTGAGGCCGTGGCCCAGTCACGCTGTCACCCCGCGGGGACCCAGCGCCGCCACCGCCGCCGCGTCCCGCCCGCAGCAGCCGCGGCTAGCGGGAGGCACCGCCAGTACAGCTCCGCGCCCGCCTGCGCCCGCCCCCCGCTACCGCCTGGACCAATAGAACCGCGGCCAGCCGCCACCGCGGGTTATGATTGGTCTAAGGGAACGTCATTCATGCACGGGGATGCCCCGCCCACTCCTCCTCAGGCTGTGGGGCAAAGGCCGGCGGCGCTGTCGGGTTCCTTTGAAATTGGAAGGAAATTCACCAATGTGCAGCTGCGAAAGGGATTTTTCGGCTGTGATCCTGTTGTTGAGATGCCGCAGATTTCTAAAACTGGTGGTGGTGGAGGCGTTGTTCAGTGATAGAAAAAGTTACAGGTTCTCCACCGTGAAAGCTGCGCGTACTTACGGTGTTTCTCAGCCAGGGTTTGTTTCGGCAGCGAAAAAAATGTTTGTAAATTGCAAAATCAAAGCGGCCGGTATATAGCTATATAAATTATATAACTGTATAAATCACATCAGTGTATGACTATATGTGGGCTCATTCTTGTATCGGTGCCTGAAATGGGGTACAGCTAGTTCACTTTGGGCATATGCCCTCAACAAAAGAGCATTTCTTTGGTGACTGCAATTTTTAACCTTAAAAAACCACCCACTTCTCAGTTATGTGGTTATACTTACAAATCTGAGTAAATACGACACAAGTAACTTTGATAATACTGCCGAATGTCCCTGCCTTGGTGCCAGTGAGGGTGAGAAGAGTGGTAAAAAGCTGGTTGTTTTTCCTATTTCTGAGGTAAAACTTTTGGACAACGTAAATAATCCCTCTTAAACTCCTAATCTTCAAGATTATATCTACATTATTTCTCTTAATAGATACAAAGAATAGTCTAACTTGTTATTTCAAGTAGACAATTGCTTTATCTGCTACATGTTATTATGGATTAGAGGGTTGAATCTCCCAAATTCAGGTCTGTACTATATAGGGGATATCATTACTTCTATTCCTTTTCTTCAGAAGTAAGAACTCTCTTTTTTTCTGCTTCACCCTTTACTGGGACATTTTTTTCGTGTCTTGAAGCCTCATAATATTTCCTGCTTCAACATGATAACCAACATCATAAAGAAGGGCAAGGAAGGTTGCTTATGTTTTTCTCATATTTTTGTATAAAATATCCATCAGCAGACTACACCTACCACACCTAGATGTAATAATAGGATTGCCCACGTAATTGTTTTTTAAAATCAATAATTGCTATTTCAGTTTGCTTAACCAGCAAATTGGGGGAAATGTGAACATTTTCATGAACAGTCAATATTTGCTTTTCCTTTACAGTTTAACACTATATTTTAAGCAGGCCAATATGTTTAGATAAACTCACAGATCACAAATCTGTTTCAAAGTAAGAGTAACTTGCAAAAACTTCTTTCCTTTTCTATGAACCCTTCTTATTATATGCTGGAGGAAAGGATATATGGGCATATACATATATATCTATATGAAAATATATATACACGTGTATGCCTGCATAAAAAACAAACAAGAGATTAAATATTGGCTAAGGAAATATGCAAACCCCAAATCAAAACCCAGGAGAGAGAGAGAGAGTGGCAACACCAGTGGCACCTATTGCAAACAGTGTTTGCAACTTCAGCTTAACTAAAACCAAGTGACTGCATTTCATAAGAAGGGTCACAGGCAAAGCTCAGTGTCACACAAATACTTTTGTCTCTCATCTTGCTCTAATTTTATGTCTTTTCAGGAAAAAAAAGCAGTGAATGCTGGTTTGAATTACACAGGTATCTGGCTGTGGGTGGCTTTGTTTTTTTCCTTTTCCCCCCTCTCCTATCTTGACATTTGTTTCCTGCAGTGCTTTATTTGCCTCCTGTTATATATCTGCATTAAGTAAACCAACTTCAAACAATTTCAAATTAATCATCTTTATTTACCTGGGGAGACTGGTTCTCTGCTGCCACATGACTTTCTGAGGCATGATCCAAACCACACTTTGCCCTTAATTAAGATTTGGGGAGATTCAAAGACAGAGTGCTGAGCATTTGTGTTTTGTTGTATTTAAAGTGAGTTTAAACACAAGCTGCAAGGTCAGTGTCACACAGGACTGTGCTGTAAATAGAGTTTACACATAGCTCAGTGATTTGCACCCAAGGGAAGGGTCTAGAATTAGTTGAGTAGCAGGTCAATAGTGCCTCTCACTTTGCTAATTAAGTTCCACAGGTACCCCAAGCTTTCATCCTACATCTAGAGCTGTCTCTGGCTGCCTTGGTCCCTGCTTCCTCTGTGATTAAATCAGAGTTGCAAATGCTCCCAAGGTCCCTACAACAACATCTGTACCCTCTGAGTGCCTCTGCTGCAGAGGCAGAGCATTTAACTCCAGACAGAGCATGGGGGACAAGATGACTTTTACAATAAGAGATCAGAAAAGAGAAGCACAAGAGAGAGGGTGCTTACTTCCTAATTAAACTGATTATTGATGAGAACACTTATCACAGGATTGGGAAGCTTATTCACCCTTCTGCTAAAGATGCTCAAACTTGTATCTTCCAGAGAATCCAAATTATGCATCTGGAGGTGAGGCTTGGATATGTTTTCCACTCTGAGCCACAAGGAATAAGGTCAGAAAAACTTAAAAGCTCATATTCAGGCTCACATAATAAAAGTGTAGTTGATGTGACAGTATATTTTCAGTCACAAAACAAATTCAGCTACTGCATGTGGGCCAGTTATGAAATAATATAATGAATCAGTTCTCAAGACCTGAAATTTTAATTGACCTTTATCAATATCTAGTATTTGTAGATTTGCAGTACCTCAGAAACCTTTTCCACTCATCCTTTTGCTGTCATGCCTGCTGTAAATACCAGGGCACAGCAAAAGCATGGAAAGGGCAACAAAGAATAATAACATGGCAGAGGATTGAGGGGTGGGTATGGCAGCTACAGACAGAAGTAGGTTGCTATTCTGTTTTAGAAAAAAGCAGAGATTTATTAATAGAAGCAGCAGATTAATGTCAGTTTTAAAGCAATAAACAACATTCTGTCTGTGCTGATCCCCAACACACACCCAGGGCAATTTTGTATCTCCAGCTGGCAATTATACAGCCATGAAGTTGGAGCTGTGAAAGGTCAGCCAACCCCTGGGTGACACGTGCTGAGGTGTTGGACACCGTCTGTGGTGAGCAGAAGAGAAGGAACAAGAGATGGATAATGATAAACTGGAGATCTCTGTAAGAGAGGTCTGAACATATTTGCAGCCTTGATGAGTTTGTCACTCAGTAACTTACATGTGCATAGCCTTTTTAATGTTGTGTTTTCAGTCATCAGATCTAATGGAAAACATGGAAAACACTAAAATACAGCTTCAGAAGAGGTGGGATTTAAGGGATCATTGAGGGGACAACAAGGTAAGCAGGCAGGAAGTCTGGCTTCTATGGGAAATAGCACACTGGACTGTCATTGGACAGAGTGAGATCCTGAGATGCACAGAAAATGTGAAAAAAAAAACACCTAGAAGAAAATCAGGGAAAGGAAGATAGGAAACTTTACTTTTGTAATTTTTGTAATTTTTTTAATTTTTCACCCTCCTCTGCTGTAGTTATTAGGGCAAGGTCTCGATTTAAATTGCTGGGAAAAAAAGATTAGCCTCAAATATAGAAAAGTGTGCTAGAATATTAATAATTTATATGTTTCAAACATGTTTCTCTTTGCTTCTCTCATTCTCCATAGACGAGAATGACTTCAGTGATTTTGGAGCAGTTGTCTTCAACCTTTGAGGTTTGTATGGGGTTAGTAAATGCCAGCGGTCCTAGTCCTTTTTTAGCAAAAATAGAACTTAATTAATCTATATTAATGGTTTCTAATAACGTATTGCTTTTCATAAACTGAGGTATGAGCTGTGCTGAAATAATGATCATTGTTGTGAAGAATTTGTGTTTCATATTTCGTGCTGGAAAGACAGCTGTAATCTACTTCTTGAAATGAGTGAAGGAACAAAAATAGAGATGCAGCACTTTTCAGGTTGTGGAGTTTTCAAACATCTTTAGCATCCTGGATACCTCAGTTCTGTGTTTTTACTCCTCAAAACTGCACCATTAAAATGATTTCACATCATAGACACACACTTTTCTTTTTGTTATTGCAGATTTGATTTCCTTTCAAGTCAGAGTGCCCACATGAATGTTTTTCTCCACTTGTTCCCTGTGTTATTAGCAGCATTGTGTGAAGCATCTGCCCAGTGACAGTTCATAAAACCTCCGTTTTGGAACCTGATTTTGCCCATTAAAGCTTCATTCTGCATCAGAAAAGATTTAAAGCTAAACACAGCCATATTTTGTTCTGTTGTTACAATCAGAAGCTCTTAAGCTTTTAAATGGGTCAACCCTCGGTATGACTTAGTCACATGTTCTTTAAATTAGTCAAGTGCTTAATTAGCATGCTGGATGTTTGCATGTATAAATGTAGGTGTTTGATCCAAGAGATACCTTGATAGCATAGGTGTCATTTCATATGTTCCAATTCCACAGAAAGAAGGGAATCCTGAATGAACGGAGTTGAAGCTGCAGAAAGTTAAAGGCAATTAAAAACGTTGTCTGCCAAGCATGACTGGAAAATCAAGCTATTATTTCATGGCCAGGAAAAATCAGATATGGGCCTTTGAAAAATTTGGAGAGATGCGTGTAGCTAAATGCATCAGCAGGGCTCTAGGCTGATATATAGAGATTATTGATATAATTAATTAACACCAGTGATGATGGATTTCAGCACGGCTCATACCTCAAACTTCAGTTAGTTTGGTACTAAACAATGTTAAAATTTGTTTTTTACAGTGATGATTTCTGAATTCCCTTGGGAATATGTGATCATGGGGCTGACTGGAAAATCAAATATCATCACAGGGAGCTTATGGGAAAAACCAACAACAACAAACACAGCAGCCAGTGGAATGGCAACAAACCAGATGAATTTGTGGTAACCACCGCAGATGTGGAAGCTGGAAGACAAGGAAAGGCAAATAAGTGGATTTGTGAGGTACTGGGAGAGGAAATGTCTTTGAAAGCAATAGGAGGTAGAAATTCTCTAGACTTGATCTATTCACCAAGGCAGAGCTGAGAGGTTTGAGTCGGGCAGCCAGTGGTGTTTAGGTGTCCTGAGGAATGCTGCATTGATCCCTTTCTGTTTCAGTGAGCTGGGAAAGATGGGACACCCTGCAAGCAGAGGGACATCAAAGGCTCTTACCAGGTGACAGTGGTGCCAGGCACACGTGGCATTTGTGTGCCAGGGCATCAGCAAGCACTCCTCATGGGTAGTAATCCACTCTGCTGACTGGTTGGGTCAGCTTCCCATGGAATTGCTACAAATTCCAATGTAGAGACAGCCTGCAAGACCCCATTGAAATAGCATTTTCTAGGTGTTTGTAATCCAAATATAGTTTAAAATATTTTCTCTTTCACTTTTTTTGGTCCTGAAAATACACACACACACACACACACACACACACGAATATATTTAAATTTATTAATTTTCAGTGTCTCTAGCTGATTAATAGATGCTAAATAAAACTGCTTTTTAAAGATAATTTCAATGAATTGTGAAATAAAGGCAATTTGAAAAATTGTCTTTATTCTAGAAGATGGATGTAGCTGTCTCTTGAGGTGCCCTTTTAAGAGCAATAACAGCCATTTAGGTTTGTCCCTTGAGATGGCAGCAAATAGAGCACAGGGAATAATTAATCCTAGGGCACCAGGACACTAATTAGTATTGCTGGAATTGATAGGACTTTCAGTACCTTTGAAAATCAGGTTTTATTTTAATGTGACTATTTTAGTATTTTTTTCCCACTTGAAAGAGCTGCCATTCTCAGTCTGTTTCCCATCATAATAGGAGACATCTAAAGATTGAAGAGTGGCAAAAAGTAAACCACCTGCTTAAATATCTTCATTCTGACAACATGAAAGGCTACAAAATACCCTGGGGTTAGTGGCATTTTAGATAAATATAAAATAACTCTTCCAGCCCAGTGCCTGCCATCTGGCCAGCAGTTTGCTGGTGCCCTTTGCCCCAGCTATCAGCATTTCACTTGTTGCTCCAGTCATTTCCTAAAAGCAATTAGTTCTAGATCATTATGGGTTGCAAAGATGGCCATTGATTTGTTTAACATTTACAAACTGCCAGGGACCTGCTCCTGAATTAAAGTCCAGGACAAGCCCTTTTGAGCACAGGTAGGTGCACCAAAAAAAAAAAAATCAATGGATTTTTTTCCTGCTCTTTAAGCCCAAGTCCTCTGTACATTTGACCTCATTTTTCTGTTCACAGAAAAGTCATTGCCTCAAATAGGTAAATTGGAATTATGGAAGCTCAAAATATACAAAAAAGCAGAATAATTCCATAATTACAGTGTCTTTAGTTAGGCATTTAGTCCATGTTTACACATCCTAAAGACTGCCAGCTTTTTATGCATTTGAAGAGCTGTGTTTCTAAAATGTTAATCTTCTTTACAAAAGTTGCCAAAATAATTATTTTGACCTAACATGGAAACTGTAACAAATTGTTAGTGTGTTTTGGGTTTCTTTTTTCACTGGAGGTTGATGCTAAACTACCAGGTTAATTGACATGTTTCTTTCCAGCTCCTAATTGCTACCTGCACCCTGGCTGGACGTTTCCAAGATATTTACAAGAGTTTTACAAGCTCTTTACACTGCCAAGAAACCTCTGATGTAGGGATAAAAATGAAATACAGATCATAGCTTCCAAACCACCAAACTCATAAATACAATAAACCCTCCTGCACAGATCTACAGGGATCTATCAGCATTCTTACCCAGCTTTGGTTGCATTTCCTATTTTCCTTGGATTGAGGGCAGTGGTTGAGCAGCACAATTGGGTCCTGACCTGTAACGTGGACTTCCAAACAATTTTAAGAGGAATATACATTTTTCACTTTGTTTTTTCAATGCTTTTGGTCTAAATATCTTTGATAAATTTTTACATCTACAACAAAGAGCACTACATCATATTAAACATGGAAATTTGGCCTAGTTTTGACCACCAACTACTTTTGATTCCCCCAGGGTGAAAACAACTCTTTTTCAGTAGTCCTCTGGTTATCATATTATTTCAGAAGGTTCTTTTTTTTCCCTTTTCTTTTGATGTTAGTATGGTAGAGGGATTCTTGTTTTCACAATGTGCTGATCCCTCTTCTGTTTGGTGTTTTTATCCATACGTATTCCTGAAGCTGAAAATTGTTTTCAAGATATGGAAGGTTGCAATATCTAGATTTTCTGCCTGCATGACAGATTCTTGAGGCTTTTTACTGTCTTCTTCCACAATTATGGTTTCTTCCTTTTCCTCCTCCTAGGGATTGCAACCAATATTTCTTATCCTGTTGTACTTGAGAATTATTTTTAACTATTCCCCTGTGAACTGGAGGTAGACCTGGGTCTATTCCCCTCTAATTTGATACTTTTGAACAGGGAGTTTTGCTGTGATCCATAATGACTTATCCTACAATATCCACCCTCCATTCTTCATTTTATTTAATCCTTTCATCCAATTCTGATACATTCTGACTCACCATTTTATTGAGTGCTGATGGCTCCTGGCACCAGCCCCAATTTTACTGAATCATCCAGACTGTTCCTATATTTTTGGGGGATCAGTTTCTGGCTGTGCCATGCACAGCCAGAGCACTGTGACAGTTCCATCACAGGTGATGTGTCCCGGGAATTCCTTCCCAATGACACAGGCAAGGGGGAAAAAAAGGGTCATTATCTCCCCATTGCTTCCAGCAGTGTTTCATCCTGAGTGGCAATCACAAATTGGCCTGTCAGCCATCTCCTTGTTGGAAAAATATTCCTGGGTTATGTGATAACAAGCAGCCCTGTTTCATAACTGGAATTAGAGATCCAAGGAGGTGGATGATGTTATGTTTATTCAGGCTGCACGTTGACAAGGTGGTTTCTGAGCCAACAGTGCTAATTAACAACGTGTGGCTGTACTGAGCTGACAATTAGTTTTGAAACCTTGGTATGGGATTGCTTCCCTAATGTTTTTTTTCCCCAGGATTTTACTTTTTGAGGTTGGAAATCCATGTGCCCTTCTGCTGTAGCAAAACCATGGTGGGATACACATTCTGCATCTTCACAAGATGGGTGAGATGGCAAAAGATTGTTCATTCACATAAAAACTGGGAAGGAACTGTGGAAAAGTGTGACCAGTGCATTATGGAAGGTACTTTCTGACCAACATATTCACTTAGAAAGTTTCCATTAATTACTACACTCACATGGCAATAAATGTCTAGCTACAAATTTCTGCTCTCAACGTATGGAGTTTAAATCTTCTCCCTGAAAAAGGTTTCTAAAATTTTTAATAAGGGTAATACAATTTAGTAGTGAATATTAGAATAGTATTACAGTATTATACAGAATAAAGAGATTTCTTTGAAACTATTTTACAGATTCTTTGAGAGAGAAAGATTTTTTCCTCTATCTCAAACTTTCCTGTTTTATTGGCCTACTAGTGGTACAAAGCTTGGGTTTCTGCTTTGTTTTTCTTTTTAAAAAAGCCAATATTAATGGTTATGCTGAGTGAGTTATATTAAACTTTTCACATAGGACTTATAAATTTTAGATACAACATTTAAAATTTCAGACTTATTTTGGGCAACCACTCATTTATTTACTAAATTAGAATTATACGCTATTGGTTCTGAGGTATTTAAACAATATGAAATATACCTCAAATTGAAACATTTATAGCATTATACTGTAGGTTTCTTTGCAGGTAGGCAAAGTTTTTTGGTGTTTAGTGGAAAGGGTGAAAAACTCTTGAGTTTACCAGAGAAATCAGAGATAAGAAGGTTAGGGGTCATGAAGTAAAAAGGTAAGAAATTCTGAACAAAAAGAGAATTCTGCAATTAAAGATGTTTTGTTGTGGGTTTCTCCCTTATTCTCATGTTTGGCTGTTTTTTGGAAATTATTTTGTTGCTGGAAATAATGATTCATTGTTGGGTTGGTTTTTTTTTCCCCACAAACATGTTTGAACTTTACAGGATATATACCAGTTCAAAGTGAGGCACATGAAACCTCGCAGAGTTTTTGATCTGCTCCTCAGCTGAGTAGAAAAAAGCAGTGGCAAAGTTTCACTACCACACTGCACTCACTTCTCTCAGTGGAAAAATCTCTGCAAAGGTGCTGAGTCTGTCTTGCCAGTGGAGAGAAGGGATGCTCCCCCTTCCAGAGGCTTTAGGCTGAGGATGAGGAAAGAAAGCAGGTTTCTATTTTCAGTTTTATAACTAGAAAGTCGGCAGCTTTGCTACCGCGAGTCGGGATGTTCCTCTGGACATCCTCGTGTGCGAGGTGCTGCACATGCTGCTCCCTCTGTGAGGCAAGGACCTTGTGACAGTGTCACATCGCGGGGACAGGATCACCTGTGCCACGTAGGCAGCGCCTCGCCAGGGCTCACACACACGGCCGTCCCACGAGGAGTGAGAGGCAGCCCTTGTTCACAGGGCTGTGCCCTCATCGTGGCCCTCAGCATCCCGCGTTCTGCTCCTTCTGGAGCTCCCGAAGGACAACCTGCCGCAGCTCAAACGCGCCATTGCGGCCTCAAGAGGGAGGCAGCGGGTTACGAGACACGGCACAGCTGCTGAAACTACCGACTTCGGGATTCCTTGAGAAAATAAAGGTTTAAGCACGACCAGGGGCAAGCAGAATTTAGGCACAGCCGCTGTAGATGATGATGGAGTAGTAGCTAGGAAGCTGTTGCTACACTTCTTGTATTTTAGTACAGAACAAACACTGTGGTTTTTGTCCAGTGGTTCTGAATGATCCCAGGCAAGGCAGGCGGGGTTTTGACCTTGAATGTTCTCAGTAATTTATCTTCAATTATTTTCAATGCTGTTTGTAAATAACCACTGATCTCAGCATGGCCTGGTAAGCTTTGGGGCGTCTACTTCACAGCACTTTTAGAGGGTAATACTTTATTTGGCGTCCTGGCAACTTCCTGACTGTTCAGGGTTATGAACAATTCAATATTTAGCTGTAATTCCTTCTCTTTGGCTATTATTTCTATTGGCTTTGTAATTACAGTGCTAGAGTCTTGATAATGTTCTTGTCGGCACTGTGTCCCTGGCCAATAGGAGAGAGCTGAGGAGATGAACATTGTGTCAGGAAACATGACACACATCCGTTGCAATTGATACACATAATTGGCTCTATCAGGTGCCTCATGAGACAGGCTGATATTACAGCCACCAAATGGCTATAGTAATAAGTGCAATTTTGACATGAAGTTCTTCCAAATGTGTTTTTTGGAACACAGGACTGCAGCAGGTTTTCACACAGACATGATGCAGCAGTGGATCCCGTGACCAGATAACTGAGATTGTTTCAAGTGCTTCCAAAGAGTTATTTTATACACTGGTAGCTATCACACACAGACTTGGCAGGCCTGGTGTTAGATCAGAGCTAAGGATCTGGCTGACTGGGGAAGTTTATCCTGCTGTAACTTTATAGCTGGATGTTATAAATTAGAAGCTGTTAAATGCTGAAGAACAACATCATTGTCTGCAGCTATTTGGCAATGCCTGATGGCTCTCAGAATGCTCTGGTTGTTTGATTCCTGCATTAGGAAGAAAATGCAGGCACTGTAAAATTGTAATTAATAGTAGGAGTGAAATGAGAAGAGGAGGAGTGGGAAAAGAGGCCTCAGTAAGTTTTAGTACACCCTTCATCTTGAATATTGTCATGTGATGAAGTAAATACTCTTTTACTCCCTTCATTTGATCTGATTCCAGGTAAAATATAATTCTCCCCATGAACCCTCACTGATAAGATTTCTGATAGTGATTGAGACAGTCTGATACTGTACCAGGTTTTTATCCAGGAATTTAATGCATTCTAGTCTGGTCTTTCTTATTCTGACAGTTTTCTCCATCCTTTGTCATCACAATCATTTTATTGGTCAAAATAATCCAACATAAATCCATAATTTTTGTAGTTCCATAATCTTTCCAAATAAGGCCTACTGTAACACTTGCTCAGTTGTCTGGTTGCACTTAAAGTTTTAAAAAGCATTTTTATATCAACTCTTGTCTTCATACACTCCAAATTTCCAGACAGAAATGTTCAATGCTTGTTGAGGATTACTTTTTCAATTAGGTAAAATGCCATTGGTTGTTTCCGAGATTAGTTTACTTTTCCTGCTTCAATTTTTTTTCAAAAAACACACATGGAATAAATGCATTCTAAGTGAAACAGCTGCTGGGGAGGGAGGCTTTCTCCTAAAAGTGTGGAAAGCATCTTCAGTACTACTTTCATTCTTAGAAAATGTTTGATTTAAAGATGCCTTAACAGATACAATGTGTGCTGAATTGAGAGAGATTAAAAACAAAATGAACCAGAAATGTTTAAAGATCAGAGGATTCAGCAGAGTGCTGAAAGTTTGTGAGGAGAATCATTCCCAATGTGGGCAGACTTTGGAAAGGGGAAGTTGTGTTGGAAATGGTTCCTCTGCCCTTTGCAGTGGAAAGAGCAGGATTCATGGAATGCTTCTGGTGGTTGGAAGGCACCTCTGGAGATCACAAAGCAGGGTCAGCTAACACAGCTTGTCCAGGATTGTGTCCAGCTGGGTTTTGAATATCTCTGACTATGGAGATTCCACAACCTCGCTGGGAAACCCGTTCCAGGTTTTCACCTGTTCCAGGGTTTTGCCACCCTCTCAGTAAAAGGTGGGAGGGTTAAAGTTTAAATAGAATATTTTGTATTTCAGTTTGAGCCCCTACTGCTTCTTGTTCTTTCCCTGGACACCACTAAGAAGAGCCAATCTGTCTTTTTCCTTTAGGCACCGCTGCTGCATTCAGGTATTTATAGACAGGGATACTGGTCCCACCTTCTCCACAATGAACGTCCTAGCCTCTCAGCTCCTCAAATGACAGAAACTCCAGTCCCTTAATAATCTTTGTGTCCCTTTGATGGACTAACTCCAGTTTGTCTGCACCTCTTTTGTACTGCAAAACCCAGAGCTGGACTCTGACTCCGTTTGAGTCTCATCATTGCTGAGCAGAGGGAAGGATCACCTCCTCCACCTGCTGGCAGTGTGTTTCCTGGGATGCTGCTGCCTTTCATTGCCACAGAGATGTATTCCCAGCTCACATCCAACTTGTTTTCCAACAGGTTTTTTATCTGAAGTTGTTTTCCACTTAAATTGAAAGGAGCCATTTATCCAGGCAAAAAAAAAAAAAAAAATTTAAAAAATCATCAGTTTGTCAATGAGGATGTTGTAGGAGCGAGTGTCAAAAGCCTTGTGGTGGTAAAGATAGTATCAACTGCCCTTCCCTCATCCATCATACCACTGATATCATCATGGAAGGCTGACAGTTTGGTCAGGCATCATTTCCCCCTCATAAATCGCTGGATTGAGAGCAGCCTGGAAAAGATTTGGGGGTGTTGGTTGATGAGAAGCTCAACAAAACCCAGCAACACACACTTGCAATCCAGAAAGACAACTGCATCCTGCATCAAGTATTGGGAGTTTATTCTTCTCTGTGAGGGTGCTGACATACAGGCACAGGTTGCCCAGTCACTTTGTGGAATCTCCATCCCTGGAAGGCTTCAAAGGCCAGGTTGGATGGGGCTTGGAGCAACCTGCTCTAGTGGGAGGCGTCCCTGCCATGACGGGGTGGAAGGAAGGAATTGGAAGGTCCTTTCCAATCCAAACTCTGTGATTCTAAATCACCTTTTTGTCCTTAATGCTTTCCAGGCTTATTTGTTCCACCCCTTTCCCAAGGATAAAGGTGATGCTGACCAGTTTGTACCTGACTGGTACCTGACCAGTTTGCTTTGAAGGATCTCTGCAGAAGTTCTCTGTACAGCAGCAGCAGAAAACCACTTACTTGTTCATTTTGGGCATCTGATATACTTGTGCATGGAGATTTCACTCCAAGTTCCTTATCACTCCAATTATATCTACTACAAAAGGCAGCTCTTGAGTGTATAAAATATATTCTTAATAGATTCTCAGTGCTTCTTATGCTTTTCATACCTGAAAATGTGTGTCAGAAGCAGGCTGTAATATAAAATCTTCAGCAATTAAAGTTTTTTAAATGGTCTTGCTTAACAGTCACTATTAGTCATGATAGACATGACCTCTTCTTTCTTGACAGTATTAATTTTGAGAAGCTCTGCCTTATCTGTCATTATAAATAACAGTAATGCTGATCTGGGCTGATTTCTTATGCTAAGCAAATTTAAGTTCCTGATCTTATTTAAATAGAAATTATGTTTTAATTGACAGCCTAAGGATACGAGTGAGGCAAGTTATGTAAGGACAAGAAATGTCTTTTATTAGACTAAATAGTAGAGTAGGAAAAAACGAGGGAAGATTTGTTAAGCAGGAGTGTTTCTCTTGGTAGGAATTGTTAATAGCAAAATGTAGTTTTAGGCTATGCTAAGTCACAGATAAAACCAAGACAGGGAGAAGGTGAAATGTCCATTTATTATTAACAGCCTGAAGGTTTGTTCAGCACACATTCTGATTTCAGTGACTTCTAACCATCTGAAAAGTTTACACAAGGGACAGTATTATTCCTAAAAATTCTACATTCATGAGATTCTATGTTCTCTTTTTAAATTTTAATTAGTGCTATCAAGTAGATTTACCTAAATTACCAATCAAGACATTCTGAAAGGCACGTATTGTAACCTTGGCAAAGGCCATTTTGCACAAAATGAATGGGGAGAGGCTTTGAGTTATTACACATTGAATACATTTTCTCTCCAGCTGGGAAGATACAGGAACCTGGCAGTGGTGAGGTCAGCAGGGAATATTTGGTCACTTCAAATACTTGACTTGCAACTCCAGTTAGACAATAAGGTGAGGGCTGGATGGGGATTTTGCTGCATGCTAGAAAACACACCACATGAACATTTTCTCTCCATCAGTGGTGCTTTGAAAATATGCAAAATTAATTCTCTTAACACTACTTTTTTTTTCTTCATTTAATTTAGACTTGATATGTGATTCACCTGCTCTAGTCACACTTCATCTCTGCTCCCCCACATCTTCTGCTGTCAGGGCTCACGCTGATTTTCAGGTATCAGACAGCAGCTATCTTTCTTTATTAACAAAAATAGTTCTCAACCTTGCAGATAAAATGCAGTTTAATGAAGTAGCTACACAAGGAAAATGCCATTAGCACGTGTTCAAAACAGACAGCAGCTTGAGAAGGAAATTTCCAGCAACATCCATGGCAGCCCCCCCAGCTGTTGAGCCTTTGGGCTCATTAACACTCCCTCCCACAACTGCTTTAAATAAGGTTGGAAAGGGCTTCTCTCTTTTTCATACTGCTCTGAGGGGTTGGTAGCACCAATCAAGCAGCTTCTTTGAGAGGTCTGTTAAGGCCAGTTGTGTTGTTAATTTTTTTTTTTCTTTTCCTGTTGAAAATTCTTGAGTCTTCTTTTCTTCAAGCGAGTAAAATAAGTTTACATGGGACCTAGAGGTAAGGGATGTTTATGCTGCTCAATTCCATGTATAGGAATATTATTTCCTAGAAGAACTTTGTGGCTTGAACAGGCCAATCTCTATTGGTTACTTTTAAAAGTATTTATTTGGAGGCTTTCGTAGAGATTAAGTTTATGGGGTTTTACATTTGCTTTGACTGCTGTAGTTCCTTAAAACAAGTGTTTGTTTTTTAAATAGGTTTTCTATTTTTCCAGTTGCTTTTGGTGTATCAGAGAATGCAAAGGCTTTTTATTTCTAATTAATTCTGGTGTACTTTAAATTCAAAATTTTAAACCCTGTAGTTTATCAGAGCTAGAAAAGCTCATATCTGAACCCTTTACATGAAGGAAAATAGAGCTTCCAGAGTCCTGTGGTTTTGTTTATTATGGAACTTCCAATGTTACATGTTTTCTCTGTTTTGTTTATGTTCCTGGAAGTCTTCTGGTGCTTTCTACTTTAACACTAATTTTAGAGAGAAATTATTATAAGAAAATCTGTCTGTGCAAAGTTGATTTTTATTGTGTGAAAATAACTTGGAATTCCTGGTGATTCCAGTTGAAACAAATGCAACAACAACAAAAAACAGCTGAGTATTTATTGTGCCTTATAAGTCAAAGAATGTTAAGTTGTTTTTATGGGTGTTTTGATGTATGACTTGTTGTCTTTATTGGGTTCAACATCTTGGAGTTTGAGGTTTAAATCTTCAGTAAGGAAAATCCTTTCCAGATTTGGGGGTCCCTCTCTTCTAAGGTTTTTTTCCCCTGTGGAAAAGGCTGGTGATACCTTTGCAGCAGGAGGAGAGAAGGATTTATCTGGCAAAGGTTTTTCTTTCATAAATAAATACTACAATGAGAAAACACTGTCTGAAGGAAGTGGGGAAAGCAGACACTGCTTGTTAAACCAGATCATTTTTGGTGTTGGAATGGCAGGAATAACAAACTGTGTGGGAGTATGGGAGAAGTGTGATAAAGGCAGGGAACAGAAGTGGTTTGCAGAAGTTTTGAGTGCTTTTACAGCTGCATTTTTCCTAAATAATGTCAAGTTCCTATTTGCCAACTGTGTAGTAATTCTCTGTGTCAATTTAGCCTTGCTTTTGTGATCAAAATGAATCCTAGGAGATAGAACAGGATTAGAGAAACAGAGGAACAGTTTTAGAGAAAGCTTTTGCAAAGAGGCATCACAAACCAAAGCGTGAAGGGTTTTTGGTGAGAGAGGCCAACTCTGTTGCCTTTTTGTGCCCCATTCCCATTCTTGCAGTGATCCTTGTGAAGACACAAGTCTTCTGTGCATGATCTTGGAAGAACTAACAGGGAATAAAATAAATACCCTGGTTTTGAGAAGGCACCACATGGTCACCCACCAAAAAGTCTTGTTTAAGAGGCCTGCAGTAGTCCATGGCACCCTAAGATTGGGGATTAAATACAGATGTAAGAAAAAAAGATGATAATTTTCTATAAAGTGTATTGATTGAAGACACAAAACTTAAAACTGGGTTCTTTGAATCAGTCCTGCCTTGTCTCACATTTAGGGACCTATTTATTATGTTTACTGTCAGTTTTATATTGTCAGCTCTTAAAAATATAGCCTAAAAATACACCAAAATAGCAGAGTTAGCTTTGATCTGTAAAATAACACCTGAGCAAGGCATCAGTTGTGCAGTAAAAATACCAATTTCTGAGCTGACATTAGAGCACAAATGAGGTACTGAGGTGTGAAGATTTCCAAATAAATTGGAATTACTTTGAGAGAATTAGGTCTGGTTTTATTAGACAACTTTTCCTTTGTGTTCATGGTTTCATGGGGAGAAGCTATGAAAAAGCTGAGAGCTGCATTATTGATGGGCTTCAATATAAGAAAGATAAAAATTATCTTATGGTTAAAAAAAATCAACTTTAGGGTTCAGCTAGTGGAAGTTAGGATGCCTTGTTAAATATTTTGTCTTTTAATATAAACAGAAGCTGCTTGATCCTGTGAGCAGAAGTGCATAAGATAGATGATTTTTCAAATATTTAATTAATGCCTAATAGTTATAATGCATTTTTATTAATACTAAATAACGTACATACTGCGGTACAAAAAGACAAAGGGATGTCCTGTAAGGCACTGTCGTTTAGAAGCAGGAAATCTCTTTTCTGTAACATCTAAACCATCCCCCTTTGTCCTATTGCAACAGGCCCTGCTGAAAAGTTTGTCCTCATGGTGCAAAGACAATTTGTCATTTTGAACTTAACTGGAAATCCAGGTATTGAAGCTGATCATTGTTGGAAGCTGTATCTTGTAAGGAACATTACTGTGGAAAAGATGTATTTTTTTTTTTTTTTGAGTCTCTAGTTAAGGACTGTGTAAGGTCTGCCTTGACAGTACTTTTTGAAGTGAAAATGTCTTTTGTGAGAAGTTTTGAATGTACTCTCTTTAGGCTTCTGGTCAGACCCTCTCACATATATCATACAAACAGCAAATATATGGGAGGAATAGAGAGCAAACTTCAAAATCCATGTGAACGAACAGATAAAAATGTCATCCTTTGAGCTGTATTTTTGGGTTTTTACACGCTTGGTCACAGTGGCAGCATTATCAAGGACACGCATTGTCTCTTGCTTTGTCGCTTTTGCCTGGATCGGGGGCCGTAAATAGCAGCGGGTTTGGGATCGTTTGGGGGCTGCGTCTTGTAGGAGGGTGCGCAAAGAGCGTTTTTAAGTTAAATTCCAGGGATTTGAGGACCCGAGCCCGAAGCACAGCGAGACCCGCGGCTCTGCCCGCTGCGGCCACGCGGGGGCGCGCTCGTGCCGCGCACCCCGGCGGGACGGGGCCGCGCCGGGCTCCTCCGCTGGGCGCGCGGCTCCGTCCCGATCCCGGTTTGGGGGGACCCGCCGTGCCTCAGAGGCTCCCGGGGCTGCTCGCACCATCCCCGGGCCGAGCGCCGACCCCCTCCCGCCGCCCCGCACGGGCCGCTCACCGCGCCCTCGCTCGCCCCGCCTCCCGTCCCGCCCCTCTCGTGTGTGATTGGCCGGGCCGCTCCCCTGCCGCCGCCGGTTGGTGCTCGCCTGGCGCCTCATTTGCATGCGGCGGTGCGGGGCGCGCGGCGGAGCCGCGGCGGGGAAGTTGCGCCGGAGCCGCCGCCGAGCGCCCGTCCCGGCCCGAGCCGCCGCAGCCTCCGCGCCCTCCGCCGCGCCCGGCCCGAGCGGGACATGGCTGAGCGCAGCCTCCCGCCGGGATGGAGCTAGCCGGGCCCTCGGGGGGGGCTCCTGCCCGCTGCGCTGCCAAACCTCGCGCGTCGCTCGGGGCTCGCTAGGGATCTGCCCCAGCCTCACCTTTCGCGCTTGTCGTGCCGCTTGGCTTAACCCGTCTTTCCTATGGCTGGGATATACAGCTCGACTCTGAAGACCCTGGAGGATTTAACTTTGGACTCTGGTTATGGGGCAGGGGATTCCTGCAGGTCCCTTAGTCTCTCTTCTTCCAAGTCCAACTCGCAAGCCTTCACCTCTTCTCAGCACAGAGGCAACTGGTGGTACTACTCGGGCTCCATGAACAGTAGGAATAATAGCTGGGACACCGTGAACACCGTGCTGCCGGAAGACCCCGAGGTCGCAGATATCTTCTCCAAGTGCCCTAAGCTGCCGGATCTCGAGGAGTACCCTTGGACTGATGAAGACATCGGCAGAATCCTGCGCAAAGGGAAGGGAGAGGGGCCGGGCAGGAGCTTTTCGCTGGAGGCTGTCAGGCGGCTCTCGCAGCTGCTGCGGCGCGCCCTGATCAGGGTGTCGCGGGAGGCTCAGCGCCTCAGCGTGATGCACTCCAAGTGCACCCGCTTCGAGGTGCAGAGCGCCATCAAACTCATCCAGAGCTGGGCCCTGGCCGAGAGCTGCGTGCTGGCCACCGTCAAGGCGCTCTCCCTGTACAGCATGAGCGCCGGCGATGGGCTGAGGAAAGGAAAGTCCGCCCGCTGCGGCCTCACCTTCTCGGTGGGCAGGTTTTTCAGGTGGATGGTGGACACGAGGATCTCGGTGAGGATCCACGAGTACGCGGCCATCTCCCTAACCGCATGCATGGAGAACCTGGTGGAAGAGATTAAGGCTAGGGTTTTGGCGAGTCAGAGCCCCGATGGTGGAGGGGAGATCTCGGCAGAAGTCCTGGAGATGGTTATCAACAACGATGCGGAACTTTGGGGAGTGTTGCAACCTTACGAGCACCTCATCTGTGGGAAAAACGCTAATGGTAAGATCCAGCTTTTACGGTCTGTTGCCTTCATACCAGCAAGCTTTACAGGAAAGTCCTCGCTCTCTGAGGGCTTGGGGTTTTTCTGGGTTTTCTTTGCATCTGGATTGCATCTCGGTCGTGGTTTGTGTGTGCGTAAAGCAGGCATGACGGTCCTGCCAGGCAAGAATGATCCTGCTCAGTTCTTAAGATGTACCAGGTTATAAAAGGCTGTGGGAAACCAAGCCCTGTTGTCCTAACAAACATCTGACTTTCCACCAGCTGCTGTTTTGAGCATTTTCCCCCTAACTGGCGTGCAGATATGTTCTCTGTAACCATGAGATGAAATGTGCTTTACAAGTTGCTGTCCAGAAAGTACCACTATATCTCTTTTAAACAAAATTTATCTTACAGCGAGTGTCTTGTAGTTTCACCTTAAAGATGCTATTACCACGTACAGCCTGGAGAGGGAAAACAACATTTGCGGCAGTAAAATTCACTTTATGAGCAAAAACTTTGAACTTGTATATTTTGGAATTCCTTGTAACTCAGCATAAACCTGTCGTGTCCTTTCCTGCCATAAACAAGAGCGCGTGTGTGAGCGTAGGACGGTGTCTCGGTGATGAGAATAACACAGTGCTAAGGTACTTACCGCTGCCATTTGTTTGGAAAGCAAAGTTTCCGAACACTTAAGCAGATAGAGGAATGTTGGATCTTCTTACGGCAGCGAGGAGCAGTTTGGAAGGCTTAAGCCGTCGCAGTTGTGTTAAGGAGCTACACTGTTTATTTTGCATTGTCACACTGAGGAATACCATATTTTCCCATGGAAAATTCAGGGAAACGTCCAGTTTAGAAAAGTATTTTGTGTACCACCCACGGCTTCATGACTTTTGCTGGCCTCTGTTACGGTCGACTATTCCATGCTTAACACGTTTGTGATTTAACTCTATAACACCAAGGGGCTTTTCAAAAAGGAATCTCATAGCGAGAGACGTAAAGAAGCTATTTTAATTTGAGGGGGGAAAAACCCTTTGAAACTGTCAGAGATGGGCTGACTCACCTTCTCCCTGGGTGCATTGATTTCCGGCAGTTTTTCCATACCCAGGCAATTCTGTTGTTCAGGTCACGAGTAGGTGACTACAGGGAGTTGTCCCCTTCGGTCAGCATTACTAAACACTTGTGAAATAAATGTGAAGAGCCTTTTGGAAGTTCTGTTGGCTCTGCTTCAAGACATAACTCTAAGTTTCAAGGTCAAACACAGACATCTACACTTATAACTAAAAGCGTTTGGGTGATTAGAGAGGTATGAGGATGTGTCTGCCTAGACACTTGTCATTCTTCTTGTTTCATAGGAGTGTTTGTTTGCCACCACCTCTGAGAAAAGGACTTGTTTCCCCTCCCTTGTTCCTTATTTAGAGAACCTGGAGTAAAGTATTTTGGTTCTGCGAACCTAAATGTACATTTCAGCTCTTCTCTGCTCAGTGCTTCTGGCACACAGGTTCTGTGTGTAAAGTGAAGAGCTGGACCCTCACTCAGCTTTTTTTTTTCCTTTAATCTATTTCTTAAGAGAAATTTCCCTAGAAAAACTGCAGTGAGTGAATGCATGCTGGTGTTGAATGGGAAGAAGGGCGAGTGTGCAGGGAAATGCTTATAAATATTCAGAGCACCAAATGGTCAGTTATGATAACGCTCCCACACAGGGGAAAGCCAGGCAGTCAGTGGCCACAGAAGGATTGGCTTCTGTTGCCTCTTTTGTTGTTCCTGCCTTTCAGATCAATCCTGTCAATAACCGAATGCATTTTTTAAGTCTGGAAATTGAATAAAACCGCACATGAAGGCATCCTGTGATTTCCTGTGACAGTCTGTCACTAGTGTTTTACCTGACACAAGTCAGTGAATCCTCTAAATGGCTTTTCTTGCAGTTGGAAGGCCACAAATGGTTTTATATGGATGCAAAAAAGCTTGAAATAACTTCTCTATTCTTCTCCCTGTAGGAATTGTAAATGAGTAGTATTCACATCATTCTGCACAGTGCTTTCAAATGATCTTGTCTTTTACATTAATTTAAATCTGAAGTAGATCTGGCAGTGAAATAACTGGATTTATTCCTGTTTAAGGAACAGGGAAACTTGCTTTACTGTCACTTTTGTTTCTTTTCTAGTAAAAGCATTTAGTGGAGCACTCGTAAATTGCAAACTTGGGGTGTGTGTGTGTTGGGTTTTGTTTTATAGCCTTGAGTTTGATGGCAGAGATAAAAAACACTTAGAGGTTCAGTTCTAGCTCCAGTCAAGCATTGTAATCCCTGGATGAAATCCATGGCGCTGTCCTATGCAAAAGATTGCACGGTATTATCATAATGGACATTTCTGGCATTATGATCTATTGAATACCATTTTCATTATTAGATCAGGACAGCCTGCTGCTTTGGAGTCAAAGAAACAGTAAGTAAATACATAAATCTTCCTAAATTCTCATGAGACTGAGGTTTAGACCTGTATTTCTTCAGTGACTAATCTCCCATCAAAGACCACAGTCCAGTCACTTGAAGCTTTGGAGGCTGAAAGGGCAATATTGTGTATTACAACAAATGTGTTTTAATCAGCACCTGCTGTGTGAAGGGTAAAGTTTAAAACTCTGTAAATGCTTAAGGGGGAATTTCAATATTATTTTTAAATAAATAATAATCTGTGGCTTGCTTGTTTATTTGCCCTTTCTGTGAAGCTGTTCTTTAATCAACTTTTTTGCTGCTCCTGTGAGCTGTTCTCTGCCCTCAGTGTGAGTTCTGACTCTGTGCCTGGGACTTGGTGGCTCTGCCTTGGAAGGAGGAGGAATGACCTGAGCCTGTTGCCCTGAGTTCTGCCAGGCTCTGGGTGTGCTCATGCCTCCAAGGATAAGGTCTTCTTAGGGATGTTGCAAAAGCGATGCAGTGCTGGAAAGAAAATGAAACAAAAGCAGCAAAAAAGATAAGCAGCTATTGAACAATGTCGCTAATGAAAGGTAAAGCGAGTGTAAATTGGAATTTACAGGTTTTATTTTATATTTTTTTTACATGGAGATCTATATATGGTGTGGTAGAGAATGCACCCAGTGGTTTCACAGGGATTTTGAGACATGCTAATTAGGAATATTAGGGTCTATTAATTTAAAATGCTGGAGAGAGAAGTGGAAATCTGAATTTACCTTGGGAATGTGATTTTTTTACTTGATCTGCCTGTGTTTGGTGCATGGTTCTTTAGACTCTGAGCTGTCAGCACTGCAAATACATTTGGATATCATTGCCCTGTTAATTACAGCACTTGGGTTGTAGTGAACTCTCTAGTTATGGTCAGGCACTCCTGTGTCTGCCAGTCCACCTGCTGTGCTGTTTAATGCATCAGCACATCCTGGTGCTCTGGAGATAGAAGTGTTGACAGATGTTTTGCCACAAGAAAAAAAAAAAAAAAAAGGAGAGGGGGAAGGGTTGGAATTTAACCTGATAATGCTGTTTCTTCATGTACCTCTTAGCCCAAATACTTGAAGTTCTCCCTGGACAAATTAATCCTCAAATGAGTCTTGTGGTTTGCTCACCTGAGGATGAAGAAAAATAGGGTCTGATATAATTATACTTGTGTTTTGAGGTATTTTTCTTAGGAAAGGTTGAGGGGGGAAATGTGTAACCTTTCCTCACAGTGTGAGGGAGTGGTTTGGAATCTGGAAAATTAAACAAGGCGTGAATTTTCTTCTCTCTAATACTAAATACTGACAAACCTTATCAAACGTCAAACATGGGCTTTGCATTTACTGTCACTAACCCTATGTTCTTTTATATTTCTCACTGCACTACTACAAGTCAAAAATTATAGCAAATTTTAACAGAGGATTTTTTAGAGCTACACTGTGATGAAAATTCCTTTTTATACCTGTCACATGGTATGAAGTAACTTTTTTATTTCTGCATAGTCATGGTACTGTATTGAAATGCAGCATGGGGGGAAAATAATGACATTTCAATAAGCAGAATGTCCTTTTGTTATCTGAGCTGAACAAACTGGTGTGCTCATCAAGAGCCTCATCAATTTTAATAAGCTATCAGCTCCACAAGTCTTCAGGAAAGCACTGCATGGTGGAAGGGGGGCATTTTGGGGAAAAGAGCTGCAAATGCAATCAATAAATGAATTTGAGGGGAAATAAAGGATTCATATGGTGGTACAGCAGGTGCAATTTACGAGGTGGCTTGTAAATTGTTTCAGAAAAAAATAATCAAGTAACACTATCTTCTAGGTTACTTTGTCTGAAGCAGGAGTTTGAAGCAATTTTGGGGATTCCTGGGCAGGAATTTGGTACCTTATGTATATATTTCCATGTTGGGTGAGCTGGTTGTAGCTATGATCCTATTCCAACTTTGGCTTCATTCACCTCTGAACCCCCAGCCCACCTTGTGTGCTTCTACTCCTACACAGCCAAGAGCTTGGATTTCTATCCACAAACCCACAGAGACAAATTCTTTAAGCCTAAATATTAATGCTTGTACACACATGCTCTCCTCTCCTACAAAAAACAAACAACCAGGTGCATGTCTGCAGATGTTTGTGTTTGTAATTGTGCATCTTATGTTAAAGTACACACAGCAAGTAAGGCTGGCCTGCCTATTTTTTTTCCACTTTACTGTTGTATATATATAAATATTTAGTTATAGTAAAGGAAAATTAATGATGTAATGATTCTGTTTTAAATTAATCCTTCACATTGCTGATATTGCCTCATGGCAAGAAAATTTGTGTCCTTTCAGTAAAATTGGTTAAAGAGCAAGTGCTGAAATCTCTCTATCTGTAACTACCAGCAGCAAATGCTGCTGATGTTTAGATTTTTAGTGGAATCAGTGTTGCTGGCAATTTAACTCTGTGAAACAGAGGGGTTGTTTCTCTTGGAGAGAAAACTTTGTGACCTCTTTTGTCAAGGCTGAAATCTCTTGTTACTGCTAAAGCTTGAACTGAGCAAATATTGTTTGGGTCAGGGCAGAATTTTATCCCTAAGTGACAACAGAGTTCTGGTGTTTGGTTCATTGATTAATTGATTTTCCAGGTGAAAAATAAAGCTGGTTTAGCTCAAAGATTAGCAGCTAACACGTGTGCAGTATCTGGGCTGCTGTTACATGTTATTTTTTGTGTATGTGTCAGCAGAAAATGAGGAATGAGTTCTAAATATTCATATTATTAGTAATAATGAAATGTGTTTCATGTACATGTCTTCTGATCCTGGAATAACTGGAATTAAAGTAGAGATCCTGCAGCTGATTTTGCTGAACTGAGCCACCAGAGTGGGGTTTTTTTTCTCATGTAGCCCATCTAATTTGTTGTGTGATGTGAAATAGCAACTCACCTGATCAAGGGAGGGTTGCTGATTGTCAGTCAACTGCCATAACTCATCTCTAGGATTATGGATATCCTCCTCTTCCTTGAGATCAGTGCTCATCCAGAGCAAGGATGTCATATACATATATATATATATAGGCTGTTTTGACATCTTAATCCACCCTAATTTGGAGTTATTCCAAAACTAACTGCAGTAGTAACAAAGGGTAGTGGTCAATTTTGAATACATTTTGTTCTGGTAATGGGGTTGAGATGAAACATCTTTTTACACTGAAAAATCTTGTTTGGGTAGTAATGTTATTGCAATGTTTTCATGTTGTGATAATTTGTTTCTGCTGATATATGTCATGTGATTCAATTACTCCAGTTAATGGTCCATTTAGAGCTATCTTCATCTGTTTGATTTTTCTGTCCCTTTCCCCAGCTTGCTTTGTAATGGATGGGTCTGCAACAACTCAAAGAAAATGTTTCAGTTTATGAAGTCCTGTGCTGCAGGAAACATAGTAAAAGTACTGGAAACATTTATTTACAATAAACAGTTGCAAGTTGCAGAGGAAGGAGGATGGGTGAGGACTCAAACACTTAATTAATTGCAGAGAGAGCCGAAGCTCCGAAGTGCCTGCTTGCGCTTGGGAGCTTAAACCCAAAATCTTGGTGCTGAAGTAGAAGTAATTTGTTTAAAAAATCATTTTACAGCAATGCAAGAAAATGGAATAAGCCAAAAGTGGTATTAATCCTGTGATCTTCACTAAATTAGCTTGTTGGCCTTTCTTAAAGGCTAATGCATTTTACATTTCACTTTTTCCTGAGCAATTTGTCAGTTGTGCCAGCAGAATTAAACAGAAGAGAAACAGAGGCTTGTAAACACAGTAAACCCACTGGATACTCTACAGTGCCCAGTTAATCTCTCAGCTGTCTTAATTCTTCTGAATGTTTGGAAGCAAGATGAAAATAATTCTCCATTTACATTTGAACTCTCACTTTGCATTTGGTCAGGGCTGAGCTTTACAAGTCAGTGTATGTGGTTCTTATTTATAAACATTTCCTGTTGGAGTCTCAGGATTTTGCAAGCTGGACATTAAGGAAAACCTCTCTCCCTGATGAAGTTTTGCCCCACCAGTAGACAGCAGAGGGAAATGTCCATTTGGTCATGTTGAACTATGAGAATTTAGGCTGATGAACAAAAGGATAAAACCAATTGAATTTCTGGTGCTACTCTTGTTTTATTGGGATTGATTTATGTGGTATTTTGAACCCAAGTGCCTAACATGACATTCCAATAAATCCAAACAAGCCTGAGGCACCAGTACATCCAGGACAGTGGTGGCTTCATGCTTTCTTCATTTACAAATTGGGGCCAAAATACTTCAACAGAACTCTTGATTCTTTCCATACAGAAGAACAGCTGCATTTAAAAAAACAAGAACAAATATATATATATAAAACTGGTGGACATTGAGAGCATGAGTCAATTTAAGGGTTCCAAGTTGTGGATTTTTTGTGGAATACCAGGTTGGAAGGGACCTGAAGGATCACCTTTCAACCACATGAGTGAGGAGAGCCTTTGAAGTGGAGTTGCCTTGTTTGCATCAGAGAACTTGTCCCAAGAAAGCAGCAATAGAAAGAGGAAAGGTTTGTTCCTTTCACCCCCAACACATCCAGACTTGCCTTTGGCCTTGGGTCACAAGCCAGGCAGGATCTGTGAACTCAGCCTGGTCCTTGGGAAGGGTTGGGGTACAGCAGGTGACCTGGTGAGCTTGGCAAGGCAGAGGTGGTTTTGTCAACCCCTAATTCAGATGTCTGCCTGCAGCCTGCCAGGGTGAGGCTGCACTTCTGTGAGCTTGGGATGGAATTAATGGCGTGGAAGTAACTTCTGAGGAAAGGGGATGATGCGACTGCTGCGCTCTTCAGGAGAGGATGCTAAGGATTCAAATTAAATGGAAATCTGAGCTATAAAATCCTTGTCTTCTAAAAGCTACTTGTTACGTGGCACTTGCAGGTGGAAGCCCCTTAGAATTGTAAACTTCCTCCTCCTCACCTGCTCAAAACCTGTTCCTTCATGCTGTGATTCCTGGTTGGGCTGATGCTGTTTGAGGAGCTCCTCCATGGGGCAGTGGTTTGGATTGGTCTTTGCTGTAATTTTACGTGAAGCATTTCTCTGAAATTGCCCCTCAGCAGAGCCCGAGGTACTGGGCTGCAACCTGGGAGCATCATTAAATCGGATCTCAGGGATGGTTTGGTGCTCTTGGTGTGGCTTTGACCCAGACACTCAGAGGTCAGTTGTACACCGGAGCATTTGTCAGTCTTGTTCTGGTTGTTTAATTATTATACCTGAGCCATCTCTTTCTTAAAACCTGTTTGATGTTCACATCATGTTGTACTTGACCTGCTTCAAGTCTGAATTGAGCAAAATGCCAGAGCAATCTGTCACAGAATCACAGAATAATGAGGTTGGAAGAGACCTCTAAGATCAAGTCTAACCTATGCCCTCACACCTCAACTAGACTATAGCACCAAGTGCCATGTCCAGTCTTTTTTAAATACATCCAGAGATGGTGATTCTACCACCTCCCTGGGAAGAGCATTCCAGTACTTTATTATACTTTCAGTGAAAAATTTATTCCTAATATCCAACCTATACTTTCCCTGACATAGCTTGAGACTGTGTCCTCTTGTTCTGCTAGCTGCTGCCCAGTGGAAGAGACCGGCTGTATTTGGCTGTCCCTGTCCAAAAACTAAAAAGCCTTGACATAAGCCAAAAAAAAAACAAAAAAAAAAAGGGGGAAATGTACTTGAACAATTCCTGTAGTTTTTGTGTAGTGACACTAAAATGCTTGAGATGATGAAGAGTGTTTGTGGTAGAATCTTGGGGTAGAGACAAAGAACTGAAGCCAAATAAACATTTCAGAGCAGCTTTTCAGTTTGTGGATCTAGATTTATAACAACTGATAAATTTGCTGTGGGGCTGTGCAAGATCAAAGTAAAAGTTGTTTATGATATTTTGGGGATGAGAGGAAAGGAACACTACAGAAGACATAATCTGCTTGTTCCATTCTTCAGTGTTTATAACATCACAGTCCATGCTGGATACTTCTGTCACTTTAATTTCTATCCCAATCTGATGTCTGTTGCCTGGGACCTGGAGAATAAAGAAAAAAATATAACTCTGTTTATGCTGTGACTTATACATTAAAAAGATAAGGATGCAGAGGCATAATTATCTATTATTTTTTGATCCTATATAGCTCTGGATTTTTTCTGATTAATTCCAAGATGACAGCGAATACATTTTCTTCTAATATTTACATTTTATTGTTTGTGAATCAAGCACACTACTATTGGAGCTGAAGGACAAGAGTTGAATATTGGCAGACAGTTAAAGTAGGGAACTGGGCCAATTTTGCCTCATATTTATTCTTCAGACTATTTGGGTTTTTGATGTTTTACTAGAATTTAGTAGAAGTCAGTTTCTTGTTTATTTTGTTTAAATGAGCACTCTACTCCAGGCACCACTGACTCATATCAGGTGAAAGCAAAACCCAGGGTTCTGAGCTGCTTTTAGGCAGTTCACTCATCTTTATCTTTGATTCCTCTTACAAGTAGTTGTGAGGTTCCTTTTTATTTCTTTTCCCAGTTTTTGTGCAATTTCCTGAGATAACACTACAAGCCTAACCAAAACCTTGTTTAGTTGTAATAATTGTAATAATATGAGAGATAACATATAATGAAACATATTTCCTCTGTGGGGGTGGATATAAGTTCTCTTGAATTGCACATTGAATTTCTGCTCTTTGGTTGAATGTTATCTTCATTCCAGCCCCCCACCCTGTTCTGTGCTCAGCTTGTACTGGTGACTTTGTTTAGTCTAGAGATCATAAAAATTTCTTCTGAGCTTCATTGATACAGTTTTATTACTATCTTACTGTGGTTTCTGGTACTTTTAAGCTGTTATATGAATTTTATAATGTGTCTGTGGATATTTGCACTGTAGGGACAGTTGGCCTTGGAGGGGAGGGAAGAAGCTGAAAAACTATAATGGTAGTAACCAATTCATAATCTTTATTGTTGTTTTTAACAAACTATCTCATTCTATTGTCAATATATGAAGACTTTTAAAGCTTCCCTCCCCCACCCCTGGGAAGTGTTATGAAAATTTCTGTTATTCTTTGTCAGCATATGTTGAAACTTTGGCGTGAATGGATATCAGTTGTGTTCAAACCTGACGTAAGATCAAGAGATTGGTCAGAGTTGTTGTCAATGATCTGCTGCTGAAAGAAACTCCGAGTCCATGCAGGAACTGCTGCTTACCTGGAAGTTTAACCTTGCTGCAGCCTAAGGAATAATTTCCACTCAATTTAATAGATGTTTGATCAGTTTTTGCTTAGCAGAAAAGACTGGATCCTTTCTGAAGCAGTTGCCTGGGTTTGAAATTTCTTGTATTAAGGCCACATGTTTGTCTGAGGTGGTTTTGTTTTAGTGCTTTGTAATAAACTTAAGGGATTTACACCTTGAGGTGGGAGAAGCTTTGGCTTTGGTGACCATTTCTTCCATGGAAAACATGGCTTGGGGGATTTAGAGCATCTGTGCCATGAGGTAATTTTGTAGCTGTGCTGGTGAGTGCAATGTGGGTAACTGGTGTGCTTTTGTTAATCTTACTATTTTGTTAATATTAATGTTATTTGGAAAAGTGTGTCCATCCTCCAGCTCCGTTCTCTAAGGTCAATGCCAGATGCAGAGTCTTTTATTAAAGCCACTCAAGGAGGATTCATGCTCAATATTTCTCCATGGAAAGCAACCTTGGAATTACTTCTGGCATTTCTTCCCTGTGTGTGTAATTCTGTGGCTCATGTTTTTGTAGCAAACATGTGGAAATGCAGCTTTCACCATAGGTTATTTTGTGGGATGATGTATGTGCTGCACATTCATAAAATTGGGGAGGGGGCTGTCTTGCTTTGCTTTCAAACAGTTGAGGTGACCTGTGACCTGCTGGAATTAAGTGATAAAACTCTGACTTTTCTTGTACCTCCACAGCAGTTCAGAATATTCAACATTCTCCTGTTATAGTGTGATGATGTATATGCAAGGCTGTGTGATTGTGGTTTTTCACGTTCACTGCAGAAGGCCAGAGCTCTCCTAAGGCAAGAACAACTTATAAATGAAAACGAATATAATTTATTAGCATGCAGGTAACCCTTGCCACACAGCCAAGACTTAGATAATTCTTAAGTTATGGCAGAAGATACCAAGCTGGCACGGGGCATTTGGCCTTGCACCATCTGCAAAGCCCGCACTCCAATTTTCTGCTGTTGCCATGGGCTGCAGACTCAGACAGGAAATCATGGTAGGATGGGAAAGGCTCCAAAACACACACAGGCTGTATAAGGTTTGCAGTTAAAAGGGAGTTTCAGAGAACAGGCTATCTGTTCTGCTCACCAGGCAGGGAGAAGCAAAGCTGCCTTGTGTGTGCCCGCGTGCTCTAAATGTCCCGGTATGTTTTATGTGCTCATTTTTTTAAAAGCTTGAATTTTTTCCAGGTAAAGTAACGTGCATAACTTCAAATGATCCGTTTATATATGAGGGGCCTGATTCAGCCCTCGCTTAATTGGTTGTGCTGGGCTGGAAGCAGAGGAGAAAGGAGTAACCACATGGAGCTTGGGACACATAAAGCAGAAGAGCAGCCTCTGCCTCCCCTTCCCAGGGACTCATTTTGGGGGTTTAGTTCTGTTTTTGGGGATCAAGGCCTGGGTTCTGTGCACTTCAGGGGAGGCTGTGTGTGTATGGCCCATCAAGTGACAGGGATGCAGAAGGTGTTGGGTTAGTGGAGCTGGGTCGCTTTCTAGCCCTGGGTAGATCAAGGGGTCGGAGTTATTAATGCATTTTCCTTGAGCTATAGGCTAAAGCAGGCAATACTGGAGTGATTTGCTTTGGAGAGCAAACAGTTTTATATCTGCCTATGAGAGATAAGCACAATAATCTGTGTGTAATGAACTGCACAGTCTGCAGAGCTTCCAGTGTGTCTGAAGTGTAGTGTAGGACTGGTCAGCTTATGCTGCCTTGACAGATGGGGAGAGGATAATTTCTCCAGCAGTTCCTAATTTAATTTTAGTCAAGGAGATGCTCTTTGACTAAAATTACAGCAAATCCACACTAAGCATCGTGCTTGGGAGGCATTCTGGACAGACAGAACAGGAGCTCAGCAAACTTCTTGTGGTAAAAACCTGCTTTAAGACTTTCGTAGGCCCATCTGTGGTTTTTAATTCTGACTGAAGGGAGCCATGTAAGAGGGTGGTTTGTTTGCCAGGCATTTTCCAATTTGGTTTGTGTATGTAGTGCCTCTCCAGCTGCTTGGAAGAGTGGAACTGTGAACAGGAGTAAGGTGAGGCCTGTGTGTTACACTGCCAAATATTGCTGGATGCACTGGTAATGTATCTGTCAAGAATGAGACTGGAGCTACCAATTAATCTCATTGGAAATAAAAACCTTTGGTAGGGTAACCCTGGGCCTGGGATCAGCAACTCGGGCAGTTTATCTTCCAGTAACTGCTGCCTTTTTATGTGCAATATAATGTCAGAAAGATTTGCTGCTTTTCCTTTTTGATTTTATTTAAATCTGACGGGAGACAGTGTTCAAATGGCAGACTGTCTCAGCCAAGCCATCTGCCTGAGCCCTCAGCAGCGCATTGTATTCCTGAAAGAGCATTCTAGGGAAGCATCCCAATTCTGAAAAGTTTGAGCTGATTCTACATTAAAAGAAGTGATCCAAAAAGCTGCTGGTGATTTACATGTGAACACTGCCAAGTATTTCTCTGATGAGAGTGCATAACAAAGGAGTGCTCGAGTGGTTGAGTAAGGCTGATTGGAACAATCTGTTGTGGGCTACAGCCCTTTCTGATGCTCCACAATGGTGAGAAGCTACTGTCACTCGTATTTTCAATCTGTATTTTGCTTAGAGGTACGAGATCTTTTGTTCTCAGGTCCCTCGAGCCAGTTGTGGTGGGGAGAGACAATATTTCTTGCTTTAAAATATTCATGGAGCTTGCATGGGCTGGCTTCAGCTGACTTTGTCACCCAGAGTGATTTCTAGAAGAGACAGAGAAGTTGTATTTGATTCGTCTTAATTAGGGCTTGATAGACACATTCTAATTTGACTTCTGGATCTGAATATGGATCTGCATTAATAATCAGCTGCTCTCCTAACCTTGCTTTTTGTTCTCAGCTGTTACTGAGGATTTTGCTCAGGGAATAGCTGGAAGAATGTGTAGTATTTGTTGTGTGGACAGTTCATCTGAGGACACTTTTCTGTTGTTCAGGGACAGCAGGTTATTCTCTGGGCTTGTTCTGTGATGAACAGCACGAGCTTTAGGAGACTCGTGTGGGAGTGATTTCTTCTACTTTTTTTGTGATTTGCTGTTGAAATGAGGCAGGTCATATAAAGCAGCTGCTTATTTTGGAACAAAATCAGCATAACACATTAAAGAACTCATTAATCACTTAGCTAGACTTTCATTCATTATTTAAAAAAAAAAAACTTATTGTATCTCTTACACATTTTGAAATCCCAGGGATCCTAAGACATATGTTGTATATTCAGATCTATAGCTTAAGAGCATCAAATAGTTATAATAGGGAGTAAAACCAAAACAGATTCATGTTGAAGTATTGGCTCTCCTTTTACTCATTTTAGGAGTGGGAGGTGGCTGTCTAAATACCTGCACAAGAAGTGCTCTGAACTCTCCTCTTGTGTAAATTTTTGTCCTGGAATAGTGGCTTCTTCCCTTTGTTCAGTTTTGCTAACACAAAACCCTTCACTTTTAGGAAAGTCTTTCAGTGCATTAACCAGCTTCTACATCTCCCCCCTCAAAAATCCCACTGCTTATTTTACAGCAGGACTTACTCTGTAGTTAAAACCCCAAGTTCCTTGGGGATGTCTTTCTTCTATATCCCCTGTGTAGTCCTAATGGTATGAGAAGAGCTTACTACATTTATAATCATGTTAACTTGTTACAGAGTTGGGTTTCTTTGAGGAGTGGGAATAAATTGATCAACCATTAAAAACTAGTTTTGAGAAAGAGGAAGGGATCAGTAGATTTTGTCGGAAGCCTGCTCTTTAATTGTCTAATAATGAAATTTTCTGTTCCTGCAAGCCAAAATGGGATCATAAGCATGGGACCAAGCTTCTATTCAGCCTTCAAGGAGGGTACTCAAGCAGCATTTTCATTTTATTGGGAGGGCACAGTCAAGTTTGTGTGGTCATTAATATATAGGAGTTCATAAAACTGGCAGCCTTAATTGGATAGAAGGGTTAGTAAAGCACGAGGTGAACCAGAATGAGATCTCTTGGGGTCTGAGTTGTGCCTCCTCTTAAAATACGCATGGCTTGGCACAGTGAGTAGCTGGGGCTGAGAGCAGAGTAGTATTAATTTTGTTTGAATAATGGCATTCATGTGCCTATGCTAATGAGTGTGTTCTGCTGCCTGTCCTGCAGATTGTGGACTGGACTCTGAGCTTATTTCACATCTCTAGTGCTTATTTCACATCCTTAATGGCTTCCTTCTGCAACAGAGCCCTGTCTTGATTCCCAGTGATGTAATGGATCAGAACCTGACCTTGCTGCACTGCTTTTCCCACAACTGTTGTGCAGCAATCACACAGCTGTTCACTGATTATTATTTTTTTTTTCCAATTGGCTTCTTTGGGATACATTATTCTTTGGCCTCAACTTCCTAATGCAAGTCATCAGCCACTCTTTGGTAACAGCATTCAGCTAGTGGTGTTGAAGGGTTTAAGTATTGCTGAAGTGTTTGGGTCTGCTCAAAATGTTGAATGAATATTAGGTTTATTTTTATTGGTGGGAATTGTGTGCTTCCTTTGCCCTTCTCTTTTCCTCAGCTTATGACGAGTTAAGATAAAAGCAGTATTTAATAAAGGAGTGAGGTGTTTCAAATAGAAATATCTCATAGGCTTTTTTTCCCAATAATGTCATGGATATGTGCTCTGTTACATTCAGCATCAGGGAAGTTGCATGGACTAGCAGTTCAATGTGTTTTGGGGCTTATTTGTGTTTTTTGGGGATTTTTTCAAGTATTTTTGATTCATTCATTGTGAAAGTATTGTGAGCTGATGAATTAAAGCTGAGAAAGGGTGGGAGGAGGAATAGAAATCAATACTTGGCAAGCTGGAAATTTCAGCTGCAGTGCACCTAAGAATCATTGAAATGCTGGTTAGGATTTGCTCCTGGAGGTTGTTCAGTCCATTTCCACTTCTGATTGGACTCCTGCCAGAACTAGAGTGATGGCCTTGCATCTCTGAATCTTGGAAACACCCCTGTGGTAGATCCCACAGCCTTGGCTGAGCAACCTGCTCTCTTCTTTAGTGAAGAAGTTTCTTCTGATGTCCAGCATGAGGCTCTTAAGTCACTGTTTGTGCCAGTGCCCATCATATGCTGCTTCTGAGAAGAATTTGACTCCATACATTTTGTAGCCACCCTTCAGATAGTTGTAGGTGCTTTTTAAATTGGCCTTTAGTGTCCTCAAAGCCAGACTCTACAAGCCCAGCTCTGTACACTCATAATTTCCAGGCAGAGACCATTTGGTCTCTCTGCAGTTTATCCACATCCCACTTGAAGTGGGGAGCCTTAAATTGTGTTCCCCACAAACCTGCTGAGGCTGCTGGTGAAGGGATTGAGCAAGCTGGACCCCAGGATCAGCTGCTGTTCTGTGATCATTATCAGTAAATTGTATTGTGTGGTTTGCTCTCATCTCTGCCTCACCCTGAGTGCAGGAGACCTTTCAGGTTGGAAGGTGCTGCTGAATTATGTAGTTGAGGCTGTGACTTTTTTGAGGTGGAAAAAGAGAAGTTTCAAATGTAGAATTTTCATTCTGTCAGAGCATGAAACTCAGAGAGCCCTTTGGAGTTTCCACAGAGAAGTGACTTCATTTCATGACGGGGATGCTTGCTGCCACGAGCAGGGGTTCTTGAGTTCCTTTGTACCCACTGGTGCAGTCAAAACTATTTCTGATGTTTAAAACCCCCAAAATTAAACAAAAATGAAAAAGCCACTGCATTTCCAAACTACCAAAAAACCCACCAAAATCAAACCAACAAAAATACTTAATCTTCTGTGTGGCAGTTGAATATTATGGTTTTTTTGCAAACTCACCTGAGTTACAGCTATTGCAGTGTGTGAGAACATCAGTGTTTTCACTGTCCAGACACCTTCAAAACCAAGGGTTTGAAGTCTGGCTGTGAGTCTGTTTCTGCCTGAGATCTGGTCTCAGGTTTCAGTGCTTGTTTTCTTTCTCCTTTCCTTTCCTATCCCCCCAACCAGAGTTGAAGGCACAACCTGCCTGATGATTTTAAGCTTAGAAGATGGGAAAGAAGGTTACAGCAGACTCTCTCTTGTAATTCTTCATCACTGGCTGCCCTTTCTAAATTTACAGTCACTTACAGAATGTTGTCTTCATGTACTTTGAGAATTGAGGCACTCTGTGCAACTGGAGAAGTGAGAAGCAAATATTTTGGTTTCTCTACCCACTGCATTGTCGAGCTTTCACAAAAAACCAGTCTCATCCAACATTTCTTTGGGAAAATGTGGCTCTAAACATTGCTTGCCCAGGAAAACAGGTATTGGGATTATGTTGTAGTTTTACATAACCCTTAAAAACATAATGTCGCCACCAAAAATTACAGGCCAGTAATATAAAAGCAAGCAGTTGAAGAGGATTCTATTTCAATTAAAATAGCAATGGTGGTGACTGGGCAAGTTTCAGTGTAGCCACACTGCTTGCCTTCCAACTTTCATTTATTTTGCTTCTAGGGTTATAAACTTTGGGAGAGAGAGGGGGATGGAGACTGTGACACTGAAAGTTATTCTGTCTTAACTTGTTCAGCTCTTGAACAAAGCTCCTAAATCTTGAGCTTTTGATGTAATTAGTACAAATAACTGATAAGAGTTGTAACTTTCTCTCTTGTGGAAATGTTGAGCTTGTGTTGAACCCTTCCTTGAAGAGGCTGGATCCCACTAGCCAGCAGTGCCATTCCTGGATGCAGGGTTCCCTCAGAGGAATGGAAGATGGAAAAAGAGTAGAGATTTCTTTTTTTACATAATTAAAAACTCTGGAAAATGTCAGCAGAGATAATGCTGACTAATGAGGTACAGACTGCAAATATTGGTATATCCCAGAAAATGGTGTTCTCCTGTCTGGAGCAGTGGAACTAAATTGGCTTTGGTAGTAGCAAGAGGGAACTTGTTCCCTGCGCACAAATTCATGTCTGTCTTGCTGTAATTGAAGTAAACCCCCTGTGAAATTGCTACCCAGAAATGACCTCACCAAGGCTGTTTGCTCAAGCTCTTGGCAATCAGTTTTGAATACTTAATGCAGTAGCCAGAAAGCAGCAAAAAACCCCCCACGTGCTAGAGAATGAGTGAGGTGGTGGTGTTGTCCCTTACAGCAAAATGCTCTGTAATTCCTCTCTGCTTTTGGCTGAAAAAAAGAATTTAAATAGTATTTTAATGTTGTATTTATTAGTTACACCCTGCCATGTGAAATCCAAAGAAATGGCTCTGTGCAGATGCTAAAAATGCCAGAGGTTAACTGTGCTTCAACATTTCATATTAATCTGAGAAACTGTAGTGGGCTACTTAAATACAAACATTGGGGGGGAAAAATCCTGTACTACTCTTATTGCCAGTGAGACTTTGAATTTAGGTAATTTCATGCATGCAGAGGTAGACTTTATTTTTCCTTCATCAGCTAAAATAACAATAAAGCCTAACTTGGTATATTTATTTAATGAAACACAGGATCCCTGCCCTGATGGTTTTAATCAGTCCCCTTGCTATGTGGTAATTAGGGGTTCTCTCCCGTGGTTCTGTTTTTACTTAACTTTCAGAATGTGCAGCCAGTTTAAGTTTTGAGAGATACTTGCAACTAAATGTTGCCTCATTTACATGTGGATTATCCGGAGGGGACCCTTAAACGCACACTCACGTTACAGAAATGCAGCCCCTTTCAGCACTTTCTCATTCAGGGAGCAGAGTTCTCCAGGAAAATGTTATCTTTTGTCAGGAACTAATTCATTCCACTCGGGGGATGTGACCAGCCCTTTGATTCCTTGCACACATGAGGATTCAGAAGCTGGAGGTGGCTCAGAGCCAGGTTTGCCTGGGTCCCGACGGATGCAGCTCTGCTAATTCAGGAGAGCATCCCTGAAATCAGGTTCGGGCTGTGCATCTGCCACAGGCGAGCCCTATATTAAACACAGGGCGAGAAACGGGCTTTTCCTGACCAGACAGAGCCTGTCAATGCTTCTCATTTTGTTTAATAACCAGCTCCCTTCAAGGGACCTGAGAAATGTTGTATTTGTGCCTCTCACTGTGCAGCTGGGTGCCATTTGCTCCTGGCAGCTACAGAATCGCTGGAGACGCAAGGAAGTAGAGCAAATACAGAGCATTTAAAGCTCTCTAAAACAGCTTCCCTGCATAATGTGTGATGTTAAAATACTAGGTGGCAGTTCGGGCCGGTGTAAAAGTTTTACAGGTGTGAGTTTGAGCCAGCCACATTATTCAGGAAGCCACTACTGAGCTCTCAAGTCATCTGAAACGTGTGGTAGTAAAACCCTTTTTATAAAGCAATACAGCCCCATGCAAGCTCCCTGTGTAACTCGTCATCTGTGTCCTGGGATTTAGCTGGTGGGATGTTTGGGCTGCTGGTTTGTACAGGTACTCTGCTTGTAAATCCAGACAGGAGTGAGCTTCTCCCAGTCCCAGGATTCTGGAGAAACCACCTCTGCACTGTGCTGAAAGCTATTAATTAAACTTTGCTCATTGCAGAACTGAGCCCTGCTGCTGGTTAATTCCCTCCCTGAGTGTTAGGAGGGAATTTGTAAAGTTCTATCCAGCACACCATGTACTTACATGTTTCTGATCCTACTGCAGTTGTATCTGGTGTCTTCTCTACAAGCACAAATATAAAAAAGCCTTCCAAAAACGTGACCATTGAAGGGATGACACGATGACAGTGGAACTGGAGTTTGGGATTGCAAAAGGGGAAGGAAAGTTCTCTTTTATAGCTTTTGTCTCAGAATAAATTAATCTGAGAATAGATTAAGAGGAGATTAAAGCATTTGAGTTGCAAATACAAGTGAGTAGCTGGAGAGATTTGGGGTCAGAGCTGGTTCAAGTGGTACAGGAGCATTGCTCCCCAGATGTGGATATAGACCCAAATGGTTCCAAAGGTCCTGTGCCACAAATATCCCCCTGCTCCCATTCTTGGGAATACTGATAATTGTAAAATACCCTCATAGCAGAAATGCAGTGTTAGGATGAAGATCTCTTGTGTTCTGAAGGCTGTGGGATCTCTTGTTATTTGTCTAAAAAGCTGTTCAGATTCTGAGCTAAATAGGTCTTTCCAGGCTTCTTCACTCATGTCTTTGATCTGGTTTGGCACTTTTCTCTTTCATTCTCTTGTAATTTTTTTTCTTTGCTGCTCAGCTGCTCTTAATCACAACAGCTCATGAATTTGGGTACATGGCTTAGCTCTGGCTTTGAGGGGGTTCATCTTTACATTTTTGTCATAAATAACAAACCCAAGAAACTGGCAATGTGCTTTACACAATTTCAATAGGAAGGCTTGTTGTGATGCATCGTGAGAAACCTGTTTCACTGGTACCAGTAAGTTTATTAACAGCAGCTTAACTTTAAGCTTACACTTAATGCCCACAAAAAACCCTCATACACTTAAAGCAAAGGTAATTTTCTGTTGGGAAGAAGACACAGATACACAAGTTCTTTTGAAAATAAGGTTGTGGAAGAGCTGTGCGTGTGAATACTGTGGTTTGGAAACCAAGCAGGAGGTGGAGATTGCAAAACAAATTGCTCAGAATTCTTCCTTCATTCTCCTCATTGAAAAAAAAAGGAGGAAGGATAACCAAGAATGAGAATTATTATGAGCAAACAGCAGGGAACCCAGCACTGAATGGATTTACTGTAATAGAAGTACACTGTAGTTACTTCTGTAGTAGAATCCTGTGAAGAGCATGTAGGTGAGTGGAGGACTAGGGGTGTCCCCTGCTTTCCTGAGGGATCAAATATTATTCCTGCTTTTATGTTGATTGGCCTAGATGCAGTCAAAATATTTGAAATACTTTGAAACTTCTCCAGGTTTGTCCATGTTATTTCTAGGGAATGTAGCAGTGGATGGAAGATTGTGGGTGAATAAACGTGACAAGGTTTGAAAAATGGGATCTGTATTCACTGCTGGGGTTGTTCTGTGGGAAAAGGAAAACTACTCCCTTTGGGGAAAAAAGGAAAAGGAAGGCAGATCCCTTTATGAAAACAAAGACATGTATGGGACAGATTTTTTTTTTTGTACTTTGAGTACCTTTTTATTTTTCAGCAAGGCCTGACTTTATTTAAGCTGAATATTGATGCTAATTAGTAGGGCACCCTACCCCTTATATTGATGTGGCACTGAAAACTCAATTCACTGTCTAAGACCATCTTTTAAGTCTGTCTTAAAGTTGTGATTGAATTATGGATGTCCTGGCTGGTTCAAGTTTTGAGTTTTTGTGTTCTCCTGGTGTGAAAGTTTAAAGCTTAAGATTCCAGAGGACAAGTTGCACTTGGGACAGCACCAGTTGATGATGGGAATCTTTAGCAGTGATTTTATACCATGAGCATCAAGGCTTCAGTGAAAATAACTGCAAGACCTTACTGCAGTAAAAATTGCTGATGTTTGCAATAAATTCCACAACTGGTTTGAACTGCTTGCTCATCTGATGTTTTCTCTCCAGCCTGGTAGGCTGGGACAGCCACGAGGAAGAGCAGTGAAAATCCGAGTAGCCAGATAACTCTGGGGATTTCCATTCAGCTCAGCTGTGGCACTCTGTCAGATTGAAAGTCAGTGTATCATGATGGAATATTCTAAGGAATACCCTGTGTACAGCCAGCCACATTTGGGTAACATTTCCATGTTGTAGGAGAGCAGAGCACTGTGAAACCTCCTTACAGAACATGTTTGGGCAGTTCCCCAGCAGCAGCCTCCACATTATCTGCCTGGTGACAAACGCTGGCTCAGCCCAGCAACTTCTCCTTTCTGATAAGCCGAGGTGGTTTCCTTGTTGCAAATGATGGGAAGGTCTCTTTCTCTTTCTCTCTCTGAAGCTCGGTCTTCTATTTTTGGATTCAGTTTGCATGGCGGTGGTGGTGACTCTGCCAGGTACGTCAGAGGCTGTCATCATTCTTTTTTAAAATATTCTCCAGCTGGACAGAATTAGGGCATACCAGGCCCATGAGGAAAGCCTCTCTTCCCCTGTCAGCAATATGGAAAAGCTGTGTGGGTTCTCTGGTGTTTGTGTAGATTTCCAAGCATTGTAGACAGCGTAGAGTTGGAGAAGATGACACACAAGAAGTTGTGTGCTGCTTCTACCTCACACCCTGCTTACAAAACACTGCAAGGGCTCAAGCCTTAAATGAATAAGCCTATAAAACTTACTATTATAATAAATAACTTAGATTTTTTATGAAGCATTTTTTGTTGCTGTTTTGCAAGTACTAAATAAGCTTTGTAGTGCTTATTAAGGCAGAAGGTGTTGCAAGTTTAAAACAAAAAGGAAAATATTAAATATATGCAGAAGTGATTTGTTTAAAATGACACAAAAAAGTGGCAAAACTGGAAAGAATCCTTGATCTGACTTGATATTGTGGTGCTACCTAATGGCCAGAAGTACTGTTAGTTCAGGACTTGTACCAGTGCTTCAGGAATTGAAGCAGAGGTGTCCTGAACGTGCTGTGAGGCTGCACCAGAATTCAGGAGTTTTCAGAGCAACCCCAGGACTGCTTGAATTTACAGCCCACAAACAGTGGAGGGGGGACACGACAGAGCAAAGCATCTTCAGCATCCTGTTCTATCCCCAGACAAGAAATGGAATGCTGTCATCCTGAAATTCCTCTGGATATTGGGAAGTTACCAGAGGGTGGTCTGCTTGAGACTTAGGGAACAAAAGGTTGTGCTATCCTTAAGCTGTGGAGTGTTGACTGTTCATTTTAAGGAATCATTCTGGTTAGAGGTTTGGTGGGGAATTTTGCTGGAGAGAAATGGTCCTGCAGCAAGGTGAGAATGGGAGCTGCCTTCTTGTATTGAGCCAACCCTCAGTGCATCACATATGATTTGATTACAAAACTTTCCATGTTGAAAGTGAAATCTCAGTCTGTTTCCATTTGGTCCTTCCCAGAAGGAGTTCTTATTTCTTTTACAGCCTTCTGGTAGATGCTGAAGGTGAAGGGGGACACATCTGCTACTGCATTTTTCTTTATGGCAGCTGTATAGAGAGTTCATTACTGTCTATTTTATAAAACTTTACCAAAGAAATAATCAGTCCCTCATTGTTTTGATGGCTCCTTTTAGAACTGCAACTCAATTCAGTGTTACATTAAATAAGAACTGGTTTAGCACAGATAAAAGCAGCTTCTGTCATTAATCAGCCAAGAATATGATTTCTTTTTTTAATTACAAATAGAAAATTCCAAAGGCCTGAGGAAGTTCACTAGCATAACTTAAATATAAAACAAAAAGTTGTGATTTATTGCTTTCAGATCACGCTGACTTTACCAAATGGATCTGGTGTTCATCTGAGCTCCAGTCATGTATCTGAAATGAGCATCTGGGCTCCTATCTCTTATCTACAAAGAAACCTGTTTTAAACAATGGCCCTTCAGACCAATAAAAATTAGTTACTAAGTGAAATTGGTTATTTAAGGTAAAAGCAAGTTCTGCATGGAGATTTAGGCTTGTTCCATAAATGTGTGTGACCATAAATTTATCTGGTTGAGTAAACTTGTAACAACAGTCCTAAATTAGACATAAAGAACAGCTTTTACATAAGTCATGTTAAACCTCTGGAAATGTTATTGATTTATGAGCAGCTGAATTTCCTTGTTGCTAAATTTGTTGTAAAATGTCTCTTCCTCTGGAGAAAAATAATTTTGAAGTGTTGGTCCCACTGGTTCTGCATAAGCTGTGGGGTGGATTCATCCTGATGTGCCTTGCGGAGCTGGTCTAACACCTTCTGGTGTTCCTACCTGCCACAAGGCAGGACAGGACTTGAGTGTGGATCTCTCCACCTCCTCCCCAGTCTCCCCGGTTACCTGGGCACCCAGATGTTCTACCAAGGAAAGCAGGAGTTCCCAGCAGAGTTACAGCAGCAGAGTTGGGAAAATGGGACTGCAGGGAGTCCCTGGAATGCTGTTGGTTTGGGGTTGGGCACGACTGATGGGTGAGGACCAAGTGGGGCCATGCCAGCATCCCAGGATAGCAGTGACACCAGAGATAGGCAGAGCATTCCATATCTGTGGGTAGGATTTTGACATTCAGATTTGTAGTTTCATCTTCTGCAAGGCAATGAGATGCTCGTGAAAGTATTTTCCAAGCAGAACCCAGTAAATAATATAAATATCTTAATGAAAACTAATTGTCCCTTATGGGGGAAAAGTTTCATTTTCATCACTGCAAATGGAAACCTTGTTGGAGGTGGCTGCTTGCAACAGAGGCCAGACTTGGCTCTGAGAACTGAGCTTGTCCTTTCCCAGGAAAGGGTCTGGAGTGCGAATCCTGCCTTTCCAGCATGGGTGGCAGCTGCACCGAGCTGTGTTTGTGCTGATGAGGGGTTGGGATCCCAAAGCAAGCAGCACCTCTGTTCAGGTGCAGCACGAGAGGACTTGGTAGATAGGATCTCATCCTCCTCATGCCTCCAAATCCAGACTCTTGTGGTCTTTTAATGGTGTGTCCCTGTTGAATATTTTCCCTAGTGAAAATTTCTGGTGTGATTTTTTTTCATTCGCTAGAAATTGAAGTAAAAACAGGAAAGTGCAAAAGTCTTGATGTGTGCCCTGAGAACAGTGATCTGGCTCTGTGAGAAGGAGCAGAGCTGTTAAAGAGGAGCTCATCATTGCTTTAAAGTGATTTTTCAAAGTGGAAACACTCCTGAAACAGAAACCTGAAGAGTCAGGTGCTGGTGGAAGTAAAAATGAACAGAACGCTTGCACTGAAGCAAGTTAACTGCACCATCCAGTTGGATGCTGCTTTGAAATTCATCAGCTCTGAGTTTTGTTCTTGTAACTTGAACTGGGTTGTATTTTTTGAGGAATATTCACTAAAATGAATATTGTGGTTGAGAGTTCTTTCAGGTGTTATTTTCAATGCAAAATAAGCAGTGGTTAACATTTGATAAGGCTGTGTTAAAACTGAATAAATGGAGTTGCTCTGTATTTGGCAGGGTTGGCCCCAGAAAGAAAAAGGCACCCAGAAAGTCGTCCCCATTTATGCCATGGCTTGATGATGATTACTAAAGCTTACACACTGTACATCCTGGAATATAACAACTCTGCTGTTGAGGGGGGGAAAATATGATATTTCGGAATATTCTTAATGCCAGTGAACAAAGAGAGAAGATCAAAGCCAACAAATCAACCCCATTTTTTTGTTTTATTGAATTGATTTCTAAAGGCCCCGTTACTATAGTAACTCCAGGAGGTCTTTTAATTACAAAATTTGTAAAAACGCTTTAATTATTCAGAACTGCTTGGCAGGGGGGAGGGAACAGTGGCACAAATGCTTTTTAAAAATATGTAGAAAATTTGCAAACAAAGCTTGACAGACTTCCAAAGCACACCAAGGGCTGACACACCATCAGCACAAACACACTGAGTTCAAGTTCTCAGCGAGCAATCCCCTGTGAGAGGGTTCCCCTTTGGGATTTGTCTCTCTTCAGCCAAACAAATCCCCATCCCAGTCCAAACCAAGCACTTCCCTCTGCACAGATACAGATGGCAGAGCTTGTTCTTTCTCTACCCTAAGTTTAATTACAGTGTATGTGAGAGGAGCCCTGGTATTAGCACGTTAATTAGCAGTTTAGGGAACTGCTCACTCCTGGGAGCCTGGAATTCCAGTGGAATACCAGTGTGTGTTGCAGGTACTGAGCTCTATCAAAGAGGAATCGTTTAGCACTAACGAGCACCTTTCAAATAATAATTGCATTTAAAATAGATGCTGTCATCTTTTATCATCAGGTACATTTCCAGAATGGATTTACACTCCAAACAGACTTATATTTATGGTATCAGAGTAGAATTGGAGACATAATGTGAACAGTTTTGAAATGCCATCTCTTGACTTGAATCCATGCTGAGCTAATGTGTTTGGCAGAGCTGCTGGAGTTTTGGGAAGTCACTGACACCTCTCAGAAATGCAGTAGTGAAATTTGGGTTCTGAATCTAATCTCTGGATTGAATTGAATTTTAGCCCAAACTTAAGTAGCTTTGCCTGTACTAAACTACTCTACTTGCTTGGCTGTGTTGGAAACAGAGTCTGCTTCTCTTGGAACCCCTTGCTTTGCAGTTTCCCATTTTTATTGATTTTTCTGCTTACATGCTCCCTACTTGCCCTCTGTATGTCAAAACCTGTTTGCTTCTATGGTGTGGCCAGGGTTTAATCCTACATTTCATATTGCCTGTTCCATTTCTGCAAGACTTGGACCCTCTGAAGTAATGGGAGTTCTAGCAATGTGGGCCAAGAAGTCTGGATTCTGTTAAATCTACTGTACAGCTGCTGGGGGGAAAGAAAAAAAAATTTAAAAATCATCCTAGATTCTTATGATGGTTTGAGTTGGAAGGGACCTTAAAGACCGTCTTTAACCCTTTGCCATGGGCAGGGACACCTTGCACTAGACACCTTGCACTGATTTTTTTTCCATTCTTGAAGAAACTAGTAAGTCTCCAGTGTTGGAAATAGTAGAAATACAGACTTGCTGTGCTCTATAAAGTAATAATGGGCGTGGATACCATTCTGACCCTGGTAATTAGCACTTCTCTCTCAGCCTCTTCATTAACCCCTGGTGGCAGCACTGTGGTTTGAAGTGCATGTGTACTTGTAAGGCATGACTGGGTTCAAAGCAGGTTTGGTGAGGTTTGTTTTCACCCTTGGAAAGGCATCCCTAATATCTGCTGCATGTAAAGATGCAGGTTTTGAGCAGAGGCATCCCAGGAACTCCGTGGGAGATGAAGTTGAACTTCTCCTTGTCGAACAGCAAGTGCTCTGAAGGTCTGGGAATAACTCCCCTTCAGCCATTGTATTAATGAAAATAAAACATTTTGTGAGTCTTCCAGAATCTCAGTTAGATAAAATTTGTCCTTGCTTCTAAAACAAACAAGCAAAATGAACTTACTGCTACCGTGGGAACGTTACTGGTTTTATTCCTTCCTACTGGTGTAGTTCCTAGTGCTACAAGGAACATCCTGTACCTGCTGTTTACTGAGCATGAGTTTTTATCAAACAGAACAATGAAGGATGTTTGTTAACCCCCCTTGGGCTGGTTTGGTGTGAGCTGCATTTACTTGGCCAGAGTGAAAATGCACCACAAGTTTTTGAAAAGTTTCCCCCAAGATTCGTGTTTTTACACAATGTCAGCAGGTTGCAAAATTATTCCTCTGAGATGCTTTCTCGCTCTTTAAACACCACCCTGGTGGTGGATGCTTTTTCACGTTTTTCAGAGTCTGGGATTATGTAAATCCAAGGAGTTGTGGTTAACAAAGCTTCAGTGTCAGTGAATTCCTGGGAAAGAATTTGTTTGTCCTTAACATCTTGCATTCTGTGTAAACTGTGAATGGGCCGTGTGAGTAAGGAGAAAATGGGAACTTTCTTCACCTGAGGAATAATCTATGCCGATGTGAAAGGAATCACACTGTGCTCAGTTCTGGGCCCCTCCATTCAGGAAGGACATGGAGGGGCTGGAGTGAGTCCAGAGAAGGGAATGGAGCTGGGAAAGGGTCTGGAGTGGCTGGGGGGGTGCTCAGAGGGGACCTTCTGACTCTGCACAATTCCCCAGCAGGAGGGTGCAGGCAGCCAGGTCAGGCTTTGCTCCCAGGAACAGGGACAGGACAAGGGCCTCAAGTTGTACCAGAAGAGGTTTAGTTTAGATATTCTGAAATATATTTTCATGGAATTAATCCTTTATTGGCTTGCAGAAGATTATTTCTCAGTTTGTGAAGCGAGCTAATGGTACAGAATTTCAGCACCCAGAATTGTGAGAAGCCCTTGTTTATCCCTGCCTTTAAAAATTGCCTTCAAAACAATTTATTAAGAAAAACAAAAAAAAAAAGGAGTTTTGGGAAGAGGACTATAATTCGGGTGTTCTTGTGATTCAAGAAAATAGCAAATGTCTTGTATAGCATCACAATGTTTTGAGGAAAGTGGAAAACGCTTTTCTTGAATGATAACTTTTAATGGTTAAAAGTAGCACGTCTGTTGTGTCTTAATAGCACAACCTCCTTAAGGTTCAAAACTGCCACAGATGATGAAGTTTCCATTAAAGGATAATAAAGTCTCTCTGTCAATGTGACAAAAGAACTCCCTTATCTCTTTGGAATAAGAATGCTCTTTGAAGAGCGTCATAAAAGGCTGCGCTATGAAATAAGTCTGGTGGATGGTTATTTTGAATTTCTATAAAGTGCATCAACCCAAAGGCTAAAGGGATTATCTGGCAAGTGCCAAAATGTGAAAGATGAATGCTTTCCTTCTGTGCAGTGAATGACATCTCTTTAGAAAGCACAGGTATGATTTGTTCTTGTCTCATTGGGAATGATTCCTTGAAATTAGCAGAGCCTCTTGGATCTAAGCAATGCAGCTACAGAGGAGCTAATTCAGCTTATCTTGAATGTAGATCTGGAGTGGAAATAAATAACCATAATGCTCATCCAGCACATTTATCCACCTCTGCCATTGGAACACCTTCCTTCTTTTAGCTTTCATTACACCTTCAGGTGAATTATAGTGACCAGGAACAGGCATTTTCCACAGATGAATTTAGTTAAGAATTGCTCTCCCTGACCCAGCTAAGTCTGAAATGAGAGGTAGGTTGGATCTGATGAGTAATATTTAATGTTTATGCATTACTTTTTATTATTTTATTCATAAACTATCGAAATACTGAGCCTTTACTTAAAGGCAATGGGAATGAGCCTGAGGACGGAGTGCATTTTACTCACAATTGGCCATATACACAAAAAATATTTTTTTAAAATTTTTAACTAGCAAAGAAAAAACTGTTTCCATTTCATCACATTCCTTGTGTACCAAAAGTGTAAAAGCCCCTTTAAGAATGAACAAATTTGGAAATAATTGCCACAGCACTGTTCTTTTATGATGGATATATCTCTGAAATCAAAAGCAATGGGAAATGTATTCACCAAAATTCAAGTTATTAAAACCTTTGAATGGTTTTGGTGCTTTTCATTCATTAAATGCCAGGACTCTGGGGAAAAAATAAAGGGATGTAGGTGAAAGCTATGAATTCAGATTTCCAAGCCCCTATCATTCCGAATTAGGTTTGGCAAATGGCAGAACAAAATTAATGATGCCAAATTATCCTTCAGTGCAGTGTGTGATAGCTTAACTCTTTTAGCTGTTCCAGGGTTGTAAATGATGAAACTGATAACACACTAATGTGATCCTTTCAGGCTTCTCGTTTATATTAATGAGTTTTAGTCATCTAAGGCAAACTGATAACCACTGATTAATAGCTCAGCAACTTCCAGACTGGCATCAAAGCCTGATCTCTCTCTTTTTTTTTTCCTTTTTATTTTTTTAACTCTTTGATGGGTCAGGAGTTAACAATTAACTCTGAGCTTAATTGAAATCCAGATGTAAAATTTTTTGATGGGAGTTAATTTAATTCTGCTCTCTATGCTTATAGCTTATTTCAGTGTGATTTTTTTTCAAGTAGGTTTGAACTTGCAAATCAAAAGTGCAATTTGCTTCACAATTTAAAAAAAATTTCTTCACATGTGCAGTCTGTTGGGGAAGGCTTATTAAGCAAACATTGGTAAAAGATAAGTTATCACAGAAGTATCATATTACTTTTGCCAGTAAAAGCAATTTAACCCCTCATAAAAGATCAAAATTAGCAAGAAGAGGCAAACTGCTCAAGTCTTTAAGTTGTTTTTAATTATATTTATCTATAAGAAGAACAGACACCACATTTCCTAGACACTGTCATGGTAGAGACCAGAGTGAGAGTTAGAGAAGTCAAATAACCATCACTTGGTCAAGAAAATAGGTTGGAGAGTTTAGAAGAAAAATTATGGAGAGTGAAATAACAATCGTGGATATAGGATTGACCAAAACTCTTGGAGCAGTAGATGTAAGGCACTGTATTAATAAGAGATCCTGTTACTGTGGGCTTTGCTTACACAAATACCTCCATGACACTTCCAAATATTCCACTCCTTCAGCAGAAGTTTTCAAAGCCAAGGAGACAACAATTCAGAGGAGTGTTTGTTCAATTATTGTCACAAACACTCTGCACTTTCCCTGGCCTGCTTACTAAAAATTACATCAAGCAGCTGAACTTCTTGTCCTGACACTGATAATCCAGGTCAGCTTCTGCTTTTCAAACAACTGCCTTCATTGTTTTCCAGGAGGAATATTGCTCCAGATTTCCAAAGAAGTCATTCCTCAAAATGAGGAAACCTGATCTGCTGAGAAGTCCTGGCCTAGAGATCAGAAACAACATTCTTTAATCAGTATTTCTTTAGAATGTAGTGCTGTGGACACTTCATCTTGGTGCCTGGAGTTTTAAGGCTGTCCCACAAATTATAGGAACTAGATTTGCAAAAAACAATCTCCCTGAAGAAAGGGGGTTATTGGTGCACATTTCAGTCATCACTTTAGATCAAAACCTCTTGCAATCACTGGATATTCCACACAACATCTGCTGGAAAGATAAATCCATTGTAGTGGAAATGAAATGCATATTTTAAGTTCAGGCAGTTTCGTATTGTGTTGTCAGTGATGGAGAGGCAAAATAAATGTGAAAGCCATTTAAAAAGCCTGTGTAAAACGTGCCTGTGTGCTAAAGGATGTTGTCCTCTAGAATTAGACCCAAATCTGACTCTCTTGTCAGATTGACTGGGTTGTTTCTAATCTTAACAGTTCTTTTCATCTTTAGAAACTTGAGTTTGAAAAAGAACTTTAATATTCTGCAATAGAATTATGCATCTGAACAATGAGCATCTGCTGCCATTTGGGATTCTTTCCTCCCTTGCAAAGTGCCCTGCTTCAGAGTGTGCTGGTGTTGGTGTCGCTTGGGGAGTTCATCTTGAGCTGCTTAACCTTTTTGCTTAGTTTTGAAGAGGCCAACCTGAATTTAAAGTACCTCCCTAAGCTGGGCAGGTTCTGTTTGACTAGGTGAGTTTCCTGTACATGCAGTGAAGACCTGCATGGCAGAAATAAGATAATTGCAATGTGAATTCCTAAATGCCAAGTTTTCTCCTCAGAGCTGGCATAAGATTCAAATACCAAAATTAATAATAATTTAAAAAGACATTACTAGATGATGGTATAAAAGTTTTAATACTTAAATTTGGCATCCTTTAAATATTCAATATATTAACCACAGAAGAGGGCTAATAAAAGGAACTTAATATAAATTACTGGAGCCTTTCAACTAAATCAGAAGGACCTTTCTCACAGAAAATACATGATATATTGTTTTGATATTGATGATAGTCCTGGAATGTTAGAGTTCTTATTTGCAGGATCAAGGCTTGGTTCTTTTAGCGTCTTCAATATTCCAAAATCCTAGCCTGGCTATTCAAAAGTTAGGAGCCTGATTTTTTTTTTTTTTTTAATACAGCTCAAAACAAAAAAAAACTTACTTTTGGTTAGGTTTTGGTTGTTTAGTTTTTGTTGGTTTCTGGTTTTAGCCTGCAGTGTTTAAAATTTCCTTACCTGTGAAAAATAAAAAGCTGGATGTTTTGCTTTTTTTGTTGTTGTTCTTCTAAAAAGTATTTTCCTGCTCATTTAATGCTTGTGCTTGAGAATTGGAGAAAGCCCCAACTTTGCAATAGAGTGGCAACTCCTGACTGTTCTGGAGCCTTGGCTTTGCACTGAAAACTGCTAAGAGCTTGCGTAACCCTAATGATGATAATTAGTAGTTTGGTAAATCTTGTTTTTCCTGAGTCCATAGCATGTGGACAAGGTTTCATCAGGAAAGTCTCACATTTGCTTTCTGGATCTGTTGTTCCTCTGTTTATCCAGAGCTTTGTGCCAACCTCTGTCACCACTTACATATGAAAACTGTTGCAGCAAAATCCTTAACATCTGTTCTATTTTCTCATATGGGAGAGAAGAGGAATCAGCCTCATGCATAGCAACTTTTTTGATTGTCCAGAGATCCTTCAGTGTCCTGTGAGTCAGTCAGAGACAATTCAGAGTGCAGGTTTGTGTTACATGGAGTTCAGCTCCAGTTTGGGCTGCCAGTGGAAAAAGATCCTGTTCTCCCCAGGCCAGCCATGTGCTCCCTCTGTTTGTGTTTTCTCTGGCAGCTCTGGCTGTGGGCAAGCTGGATCAGTTTGCTGACTTAATGGAAAACTGGCTTTCCAAACTATAAAAGCAATTTTTCTATTGGATTGGATTCTGAGACACAAAACTCTGCAAGTCTGAGGGTGTGAATCTGCTCCTTAAGGGAAAAAGAAAATAGGATTTCATTTTTGACAGCAGAGGTGTGATGTGACCTCAGTGATTAAATTCTGATAACAGCTGAAGTTTACAGAAAAATTTTGGATCTTTTAAAGAGATCATTTGGAACCTCCAGGTGAGATTCTGGTTTCTGCATTGTTGGATGTGAGCTGCCCTGTGTGGTGATAGCTCTGCATGTGGAAACACTGGAATGGGTGGAATTTGCCAGGCAAATATCCCAGTCCTTTGTACCACTGACTCACCCCTTGCCAATGCATCACCTGCAGTCCTGAGCAGCTGTTACATCATGGGTATTTCCTAGAGAAGGATGAGATAAACATGAAACTTCCCTGCAGCCTTATCAGAGGGTGTGGAACAAGTCTTGAAACACCTTGCTTTGACTCAGGAGCAGGAGGAAGCTGCAGCCCAGGTCACAGTTCTGGCTGAGCGCTTCCCCTTGAGGTGGTGACAGACTTAACTAGCAGGAAACTGCAATTTCCAGCATGAAAACAAATGCTTTATCCTCTCATCTCCTGTGGACTAATCTCTTCTTCCTGACTGGTGCTACATGAAGGAGTGGATGGACACACTTCTTCCTTTTCTCTTAGAAGCTTTATGCAAGGTGCCATCTCATTCTGATCCCCTTTCCATTACTCTGATATACATCAGGAGTAACTGTTTGAAGTCAAGGTGTTCATAAAGCAGAATGTTACCCTTTATTCCTGGAAGTAGCTCCTACAGGTAACCTGGGGGAATATGCATTGCAGAACCAAACCTTAAATTGGTGGAAATCATGATTCTTCTGGACCAGGTTTATGGTAGGAATAAATACTACAAAAAGCATATAGTAACAAGTTATAAAACTCTCTGTATCACTCTCCCACTCCTCAGCAGGGGAAAGTAGAATAAATAAATTAATGTTCTGCTTTTAAGAGAGCAATATGTAAGATCTATCCCAGACCTGTGAGCAGACCCAGCCTGGTGCAGCTGCCCTTGGAAATTCTTCCCACTGAGGGAGTGAAGCCACACTCAGCCCATGTTTGCACATTTTTAGGGGGACTGCTCCAGAAACTCACTTTGCTTTGTGCGCTGCAGATCAAGGCTCTTTATTACAGTAGCTGCTAAAAAGATCTTCATCAGGTTACTCTGCTTTGTAGCTGGTTCTTGCATCTGCCTTTCTTAAACATTTCCCTGTTCATTGCAAGGACAATCCAGTCCTCCAGCTGTGCCTATGGTGAGGTGTTCCACAAACAGGAGTTTGCATGGAATAACTTTGCCAGTAAATCCTCTCCTCCCAGCTCTTCACAATTTCCTTTGCCAGGCACTCACTTTAACTGGCTTGAGCACATTTGTTGTGGTAAAAATTTGTTTAAAAAATCTTAAGTCGTGCTATCAAATATGAACCAACCACTGAAATGCAAAATGTACAATCCCAGTGTGTTGTTAAATACATACAAAAATATCTTATGGCCGTGGTGCAATCCTTGTGCTTTACCTGCTTTTGTTCAAGTACAGAATTGGGGTAACAATAATAAACAGCCTCTTGTAGCTCACAAGTGCATTTTATGAAGCTGCTTTTTCATGTTAATATGGCTCATTGTTAATATTCAAGGAACAAATGCAAATCTGAAGGCCAAACTCCAGGCTTTTTAATGAAAATTGAAATTAGTGTCACAACACTGGAAGCAAGAACAGAGGCTGTGCTCTGACACTGAAAAGAGAGCAGGAAATTCAGATGGATAATTCTGATTGGCCCTCTGTTGGAAGTATTGTTTACTAGTACTGAGTTTTACATTCAGACAATTACTATTATTGTATACAATTAATTTTCCTTAATGTGTCTTTTCCCCTTAGTAGATTTCCTAATTTTCGGTTTGCACTTCTGCTCAGTGACCGAGATAGAAAGTGGCAAACTTATTTTGATCTCTTTCAGCATAACCTCTGGCCAGAAACTCATGATATTACGGAACAGGAAGGAAAAAAATGAGAGAAATGTGAAAGCTCTTAGTGTTGTGAGTGGAAGCCCTTCCCCCTGAAGGATAGAGCTATTTCATGTCCCCCTATTCCAATGGAGCATTACAGCCTATAATGCAACAATTATTTTGTTGGGTAGGTGTTTCATTACCAACCTGGGCCTTGGAGGTGATGAGAGAAAATTTGTCTTGACCTTCCAGGGAAGCCATAAAAGAGAAATGATGTCTAAATAATAAATGTCCAGGAGAAATGGGGAATGCCTGACAGTGTTGCACTTAGCTTCCATGAGATCTGGGCATTGTAGGATAAAGAGCTGGTATGTGGATCATTTCAAAAGCTGGACTATTTTCTATTATTCCTCTGCATTTTGACCTTCTTCCTCCTGGTTCAATCCCTAACAAATAGGGTTTAATTTTTTTTTTTTTTTTCCAGAATGTGCATTTTTCTGGTTTTCCCTTCAGACTGGAGCAAACCACGAAAAGCAGATCTTGGGGAAAAACCTTTTGATTCCAGAGTGAGGGTGATGGGATCAGGTTTTTATTTGCTGTACTTTGCCATATGTGCAGCATTTGGGATTGAGAGCCACCCAAGAAGGAATCTTGCCTTCTCCCTTTGATCCTGTGACAGTAGAACCAATAATTGTATGGAAGAGAACATGCAGGAGTAGCTGTGGTGACATGTGGCCCTGCTTTGTATTGATGCTCAGGGGTAGGAGTGCAGGTTGCACTTGGTTTGGAATGTTGTTTGGCTTTTTCCCCCATTATTTCCCAAATGTAATAATTTCCAGGACCAGCAGTTGTTGTCATTCTGAAGTTCCAAAACTTTCCAATTCTGTTGTGTTGGTGAGTGCCTTGCAGAATATTCATATTGCTTTCTATGCTTTTGTTCTTTCAAATTGCTTTGGCTTCCTCTGTGAAGGATATATGATAAAACTGATTTTAATGAAAAAAATAATTGTTCTAGAATAAATACGCCATTAAACTATCTCATTTTTTTAATCTTCTAAACAAGGATGAGTGTTGCTGCTGTTTCTTATTTTATGTTCCTCTGGGTGTATTGGAGATGGAGATTCTCCTTTGCCAAGTGAATGTAATGCCCCCCAAAGAACTGCAGATCTGGGCTGATAAATGACCATTATATTGGGGTTTAATGTTCCCAGGAAGCCTTGTGTAACATTATCCATCCTAGCAGAGCATAGAAGGAACTTCTGATTCTATCTGTCCTGAGTGACCTGCCTCATTCACTGGAGTTTTACAACCTCAACAGTCCCAGATACCGATCCATCAGCTGAAGGGTTTCTGTTCATGGCTGTGATCCTTGCATAGAATTAATCCTTCCGAGAAATAAATGCTGAACAACTCCCCTGCTGCTTTATGGCAGGTTTAGCTCTGTCAAGTGCGTCTCTGGGGCTCTCTAAGGTTTGGGGCAGTGTATCTGGACACAAAAGCTGATTAGGGAAGGTTCAAAGCAGGCTGCTGGGGCAGGTGTAGAGCAGAACTCGACAGCCAGGTCCTTCAGCTGTGGCATCTGAGGTATCAGCGAGGGCAGGGGCTGCTGAGCTCAGAGCGCCGCTCCCTCCTGCAGAGATAAGGAGCTGCTTCAGAAACCCCTGATAAGGAAATGAGCAGGGTCTCGCCTCTTTTTGAAGTCAGTTTGTAACTTTAGATTCCCACTGGGAAAGGAGAATCTGATCTGATACCACGGCCTCAAAATGTTGCCTGTGCTAAGTCGAGCTGGGAATCTAAGGAAGCACAAAGGGAGCACTGTCCAAAAGCCTCGGAGCTCACGCCTGATTCTTCCATCGTGCCTGTTCTGTTTCTGAGGTTCTCTTCCTCCAAACATAGCTGTGCATCTCTTCCTTTTCCATTTCAACCTTGCTTTTCCACAGTTGAGAGCTTTCATCAGTGGATTCCCCCAATGAAACTCCAAGCACACTTAATTTGTGCAAGCTGAGTGCTCTTCCACTGAACTGACCTCGGTGACCTGCCTTAAATCCTCTTTCTGTTCTCAAGACTTGCTCAGGTTTTGTTCTCCTTTCTTCAAGCATCTTTCTTCACCAATTTCTTTCTACCTTCTCACAGCTGCAAATACTCTGAATTTGATTATAGAAGCTTTCTTTTAGTTTTTGTCTCTTCCTTGGAATGTGGCTTTTTGCCCATAAAAAGCCCTTGGTAAATGTTTGTTATAGAACAACTTCTGGGAACTGCCATGTCCCTGTGATGAGGTTGTGCCTCTGATTTCACCCATGGCTGGGTTCAGTTTTGAACCACAGGGCCCAGTCATGTGCTGTCTGAACCTTGTCATCTTAGGGAGAAAATAGGTGTCTAAACTGCTGTAATGAGTATTGGCTCAGAGGTTTCAGATGACTGAGGGTAGTACACAACTCTGGGGGCAGTGGGAGTGGGTTGGATAATTTGTAAAAGCAGAAACTTGATGAGTTGAGAGGACAGAAAGTGTGATTCATCAGTTCATGTCACTATTACAAACCTAAAAATATCCCCAAGGAGTGGCTCTAGTGTTAACTGAGCTCAGCTGAGAGGTGGTTTTGATCACGTGAAGAGCTGCCAGCTCTTCTCAGGATTTCCAGACAGCCTGAGTATCATGCTGACATCATGATCACTGTCAAATATATATTTACATGTATGTACATGCAAAAAAGATTTGCACTTATGGTCCCTTATCTCATGACAGATGTCTTGCTTTGCTGTGCCTCAGAACAGCATCACTGCTGATATGTTTCCTCTCTTTTTATATTGCCTGTCAGTCCCTTGGTTTTGCCATAAAGTGTGGTTTCTATAAAAATGTACCAATGTGTACATTTAGATGATCACATTGGTGTTTGCTGTCAGCAGATAGTTGAGATAAGCAAAAGCACATTCCAAATTGGAAGCTGGAAGGAGCAATCATCATTGCCCTGCAGCATGGCAGTGCCAAGAATGATGATAACAAAGCCATGTGGTTTTCTTAATTTCCTAAAAAGTGAGTCCTGCTCAGTGTAATGGGGCTGCTCATTAGGGGGTCTGTGTAATGTATGTAAAGTGAACACAAAGATATTTAAGATAGGAAGTTGTTAATTATTTTATATAGAGTTTAAGCATTAGTTAAACAGTTGGTTGCCCCAAAATTCCATACAGATAGTAGGAAGAAATGCCATAATAGCTGTGAATGAAGAAGAGTGTGTGGAGTCTGTCCCTCCATACCTGAGAAGGATGCAGGAAACCAGCGGGGACAAAAATGGGAAGAGCAAAGTGAACGTGAGACCTCCAAGTTTCAGCTCTGGGGTGTGGCTACCTGAGTTTATCTCAGAAGTGCAGAGGGAATTGCAGAGCCCACAGGTAATTCTGAGGAAAGAATTCTCCTTCTTGCCCCCTGCAGAGACCTTCAAGTGTTATCTTGACACAGCCTAGGATCCAGGATTTTTTCCTAGTGGATGAAAGCAGATCAAAGTCCCATGCAGGATTGCTGTTCTGAGTTAGTCTCACCTGTAAGTCTAAGCAGCACTACACTGGATTGGAGCATCTGTTAGGAATTAAGCAGAGCAGTGCCCTGACATTTCCTTCCATCCTTACTAATACTCTGGGCTTTTTGTGCCCTTTTCTTGGCTGTTGGTAAGTGCTCCCCACAGTATTTGGCTGTTGAAGTGTGGTGTCCCCCCAAAATCCACCCTGGAGCACAAAATAAAAAAGATTGTGTGTGCAGCTGCAGAGGAAGAATCTTTAAAGTGATATGAAGAGCATCCCTTGGGATGCTAAAAATATATGGGACCAATTAGTCTTCGTGGCCTACTAATGAGTTTATGACTGAATTGGAGATGGATCCTACCTGGTGTGTTTGCTGGAAAACTTGAGTTGATGGCACAAAAAAGGCCACTTGATCATTGGGATGCCAGATAACAAAATTCCTGGATTTCTGTCACATTGCCCATTACCACTCTTGGCAGGTTTGCCTGTCATGGCTGGTACTTCCCCTTCAGAGGGGTTAATTTTGTCTCACTTTGAGAACACAAGGGAATCAAACTCAGCCTCTTTATTCTTTTGTTCCCCCTCCATTGCCCATGTTAATTTAATTTGACAGCCTGGCGAATAGGATTTGTCAAATATGGTAACCTTAAGCATCTGAGATATTGAAAACTGTGCTTTAAATTTATATAATCCAGATGTGAGAACCAATAAAAGGCTTGGATGAAATGAAATGTCGGGCTTTGTGGGGAGAGAAAGGGGAAAAATACTCTTAGCCACTTATTTTTCCACATGGCATAAAATGCAGAGCAGGGTCCAATCAATTATATTAGTCAGGAATAGAAGCAGGTTTTGTCATCTCAGTGCTGGTAGCTAGCAGTAAATCTGATTGATAGCAAAGTGCTGAATCTCACAAAGCTGGGTAAAGTAAAAGCAACTCTAGTGTTTGGGCAGTGAAAAGATGAGTCTTGGGAAGTATTTAGGTATGATGAACACAAGTCATTGCTCAAAGAGAATATTTCTCTCAGTAGTACTAATAAAAAAGCCAATTTAATGAATTTAGGTCTGTAGGCATTATCCAAATGGAATAATATCCCACTCACTCATTCTACAAAATATGTTCTCAAATTATACACACAAAACAACTTCTATTTCCACAATATTTGTTCTCCTGTATGTAGAAAGAGCCTGAAATATGTAGAATAATTATCTTAAACTAATTCTCAGCTAAATCTCTTCATTCCCTCTGGTGACCCTTCTTTGGCAGGAGGGAAGAAATAAATACTGAGGGAACATAAGGAAGTATTAATCAAATAGTTCATTCCCCAAAAGTACAATTTAATTTTAGCTTAAAATGGGTATTCATCAAATTCAGAGCATTGGCCTAGTAAGTAGGATTAAAATTTGGAAAGTCTAAAATATTTCTATTTTAGATTTAAAAGGCAAAGATTTTAATGACAATGTGACTTAAAATATTTAATTTGCCTGCATTTAATATGAAAACTGAAGAAATTTTCAATCAAAACAAACCAGGTTTTCATATTGTAAAAACAATTTGATAGTAAGCCTGAAGTTGTATGCATAGCTCAATAAGTAAATTGAAAGAGTTAGACTTATTTCCATTCTCTCCCATATGCATTCAGTGTTCAAAAATAGTAATAAATTAAACTATATTTAAACCTCCACCTTCAATTCTGCTCTCAGGCAAAACTGCATTTAATTTTTAAATAAAGTCAGACCTGAATCAAGTCCATCTATGATTTTGATCACATAAAAGCAAAACATGCAGGATAAGATTTTGCAAATCCAACTCAGCCACTGGTTGTGTGTGTGTGTGTAAATTATGATTTGCTTCATCATAAGCTGTAGGAAAAAAACCACAAAGGTTTACTGGGAAAATAAAGAGTAGGATGAGAAAATGCATGTGTTGGGATTTTTGTTACTGCTGAGACACAAACCTAATAGGCCATGATATTGAAAGAGCTTCTTTGGGCAGGTGGAGAGGCAAAGCTTTTGTCACAGAGTTGCTGGAATGCAAATCTGGGGCAAAGTCTGCTGTTCTTGCTGGAGTCTCCAGGTATCCCAACCTCTCCAGGCTGTGCTTAGGGTGCAAATCAGCTTAGAGGTTCCAGCTGATATTATGACTAAAAGGGAAGAATTTGAGCAAATAGAACTTCACAGACCTGGATATTTTCCAAGAGAAGTGTCCTGTTAGGACTGCCTGGTGCCATAGGTGTATTTGAGAGAGAAATGCTCCTGAAGCTGTTCTGTCCCAAGTTTTGTAGAGGCTGTCACGGAAGTTTTTGCTTCAGTAACAGCTAATTTGGATGGAGACAATACTGATGAAAGATGTCAGTGAGGGCAGATCCACACTGAAAAATTCCAAGGTTTTGGAATTTTTTTAAACAATTCAGTATCTGTCTGGATCCTGGCTCTTTGAAACCTCAGTAACCATGCACAAAGACCTAAGTAGCAGAAATGCCATTTCAGAAAGTGAGTCCCACGTAGCTGATGATATGATCTCCCCTCTTGGGTTCATTTGATTCATTCATTGGCCCTGTAATTCATTCCTTTCTGCTGGGCTCCCATAAATCATATGCTTGCCTGAGTGGAGGGGGTTGTTTGAAAGGATGGAAGACCCATTAAGTAGGAATGAGAGTGTGTGTAAAATGCTCACCCCGGCGTAGCTGGGGGGGATGAGCCCTGGCCTCTCTAAGTGTGGAGCCCAGCAAAACCTCAGCCATTTCCCCTCTTTTTGGTTAAAGTAATAAACACGAGGCTGAGCTGCTCCCAGGAGGGACATCCTGCAGCTTCCAAAACTGGGAATGGCTTTCTCCCGTCACGCTCGGCTGTGGCTTTGTATGTTTTCCCTGGAAATTACAACATGGTTTTAATCTAAACAGACATCGGCTCTCTACGCCAAGCACATCAAATCTGTACTGCAGGGATCACAGAATGGAAGGAACATGGCTCATGGAATGACAGTGCAGGGAAGAGGAGGGGGAATTGGAGGAACGGACCCCTCAAGGAAGGCAAGTAAGAGAGGTTAATGAATAGAGGTATTGTATTCGAGTTTGTGAAGCAGAGTCCCCAGGGAAAGGTGAGGTTCCAGGAGAAATGAAACCTCCCCTCAAAAGTTCTTCTCTGTTTGGGTACAGGCCTACTGAATACCTGGGAGGAAGCAGAATTGAAAATCAATTTTTTGATTGAAAATCAATTTATCACTCATACAGACAGGTAAATTAGAGCATAAGTGTCTTGATTTTGCTTGGATTGGAAATGCTGTGTCATCAGGAGTGTCTGCCTTTATGGGAGATATTTTCTTGTAGGATTTCTCAAGCACCTCCTCCCATTTATTTTCTCTATTTTTTTTACAGCTTTCCATGTGTAGTGCTGGAGGAGGGTCCAGACTTTTTCCACAGTCTGTGCAAATCTGTTCAGAGAACAGAGTCAGCACTGTGTGAGTCCCACACTTTGGTGTCTCTCCGCCTTCAAGGAGTTTTGGAAGGGAGTGTGACTGGAGAAGTGCTGGATTTGGAAGCCTTAAATCTTGTGTGATCTCCCAAATTTGTACAGGCAGGGGATATGAAGTGCACACATACCTTATGGATTGCTTCAGTTTATTCAGATACTGAATTTGAATAAAATTAGTTATCAAGCATGTAGATATGCTTATCTATTTAGCAGATCAAAGGTATATTAAACCTGCAGATGTTAGTGGCATCTGCAGCTGCCACTAACATGGTGAGACAGATTGTGATATTTGTATTGGTTTAAAAAAGTTCTGCCAAACTTTTTGGAAAAAAGATTACGGAAGTAGTCATGGCCCAAGAAAGCCCAGGCACAAAAAAGAGCCATTCTCGGAGTGTGAGTGAGAGCGCAAGGGAAACAAGCTGCTTGTAGAAGGTGTAGAAATGGCTTTAAAAAACAAAAATCAAGCTGAAACATGTTCTCTTTAGTCTCTGGTCTCAGTCTACAGCTGCTCCTTCTCCAGCCAGGCATGCAGCAGTTTCCTTGCAGCACTCCTTGAGGACTTGGCATTGCTTGGTCTGTCAAGACCAACAACAGCTCAGCGCTGCTGAAACGTATGAAGCACGAGTTGAATGGTGCCAACACTTCATAATATTACAGGGCTTTCCCCCCCCAAATAGGAGGATCCTGCACTGAACTGCTTTATGTTCAGTCCTCTTTACAAATCTGCACCTCTGACTTGTAGTTTTGGAGAGGCACTTGTGGCTTTTTGGAGGTGTGGCACGTTCTCAGGCTTGTGCTTTGATGTTGAGTATTTTGACATTTGGCTTCAAAGCTGAAGGGGACTGGGCTCTGGAGGGCTGGAAGTTCAGACTCCAGTTTCAGATGGATGAGAATGAGGGAGGCAAGTCAAGTATCAAAACAGAGCCCTGGGAAGCACAATGGTACTCAGCATCAGAGCCAATACAATAATGCATGACCAGAGTGCCAGAAGCAGAATTACAGGAGAACTGGGGCTAAATTCATGTCTTTCTGAATTTTTTTTCTCTGGAGCTCTTTAGTTTCTTTTATGGACCAATGGAAATGGTCTAAAGTCAAAGACTAATGGTGAAATGCTGAATTTCAGGCACTGTTTTCACGCTGACTCTCCCTTTGTGGCCAGAGGTAAAATATTTTGTTGTTTCTAATGTGTAGAACAGGCCAGACACTTCCCTTCTCAGAGAGACATGTGGGAATTAGCTTCCACTTTCAAAATATTTTAATGTGCTGTCGTCCTTCATGGTTCAGAATGGACTTTAACCATTGAGATCTCTGCCTGTGGCTCAGCACAGACCACACCTACCACATTGCTGTGAGATTTATGCAATTGAGTCACCAGAAAAGTGCTCACAAATTGGCAGGAGCTCACAGGGGAGCAACCCAAACAACTCAGGGACTGGCTGGAGGGGTTAAATTAATAGCACAAGATTAAAAGAGATAAATACAGATACTTTTGTGAAAGCTGTTCCCCTGGAGTTAATTATGCCATATTGTTTGAAAGATGTAAATGGTGAAGGATTTGCTTAGCGCACTCTGGAGAGGTAATTGGCAGAGGAAAGAGGATGCAAAAGGGAACTTCAAGTTGAATACCAAAGGATTTCCTGACAGTGGATGTCTTGCTCTGTCAAGCAGACTTGCAGGAAGGCAAGACTTTTATGTTTCCAACAGTGAAAGCCCTACTGTTGGAAACATAAAAGTCTCTGCAACAGAAGGGAAATCCTGAGCTGAGATGAAGATGAAACCCAGTGAGTTTTGTCTGTTCCAATTACTGTAATTAGAGAGACGATTGATACAGCAGTAGTGCCCCGGAGCTCAAATCAGAGATATGCTGTAGGAGCTCACAAGCAAGCTTCCCCTTTCTGTCATAAAATCTGTAGAGTAATCTGGATCTAGACTGACTCAGAAGTCAGTCCTGAAGGATCACAGCCCTGGATATTCCTCCCTTTTCTATTCCTCTCTACCTGGAGTATCTAAGAGTGGAATACAGCTTTGTACCTTATTCTCCATGTATAGATTACAGTTCACAAATGCGAAAATGCTATCCCAGGTTTCCAAGATCCTTCTGATCTGTAACTGTAAGAAAAGATATATGAAGTTTCAGAAACTACAGAGAAAAACTAATTTTCCTGGAGGTTTTCTACTTCACTTAACTTCCCAATTAATTCTGAACATCTTTTCCCCTTCTTAAATATTTTTGTTTCTCTCAGATTCCAGGTGTTCCTATGCTGCAGCACATAGAGTTGACCTGAATATTTGAGAAAGGACAGCTGGGGTGCCCTGGAGTTCCTTGCAGGCAGATTTGTCCTGGAGTCCTAGCAGGGTATATTAACCCATATTTAGTGCTGTGCTGTTGCAATTACTGCACTCCCAGTGATTAACTTGTTTACAGTTATCACTGTAAGCATCTCTGCAGCGCTCAGCAGTCAGCTGAGCCTTTTTCTGGAAAACAATATCAGCAAAAAATTGGTATTTCTGCTAGCTAAATAAGCTGCAGTCCTAAAATCAGACCGCTCTGGGCACTTTGTTTAGACCAGGCAAATCCTGAGCTCTGTTCTGTAGAGTAAGGGAGAAGTCAGCCTAAACAGTCATGGCTTTTAACTTGCCACACACTGGGTTTGATCTGAAAGCTGGATCAAATTGTCCTTTGTAAACAAACCAGCACATTGGAAACCACATGTGAGAAACGACAGCTATGAAGCTGTAATCATATTGCATGGGAAATACCAAAGTGAGTTGTTTAGCTAGGAGCATTTAAATTTCTGGGGAGGAAAAGTCTGAAGGGTTAAGAGAATTTTTTTTTTTAAATCTGTGATAAGCACATGAGATCTGCCAAGCTCCATTCCCTGTGCTGATGAATCTTCCAGGGTTTTGTTCCCAACCTGTGATAGTCCAGGAATGGAATTTCAGTTTCATTCCCTTTCCCATGTCAGCATTTCATGGCTTATCTACAGCTTTCTGCCAGACCAAGCCTCAGCCCTGGCAGAGCAGCTCTTAACATTGTGGTCATGATTTGTGGTTAGCAGGACATTGTATTTACAACATGAAGCTTCAGGGCATCTCAGATGGAGGGTCTAAAATCCAGGGAGATGTGGGTGTGGGATTTTGACCTTTCCAGGTTATTTTCTTAGGATACTTCTGGTTTTGGGGCATTAACTTGGAGATGGCTGGGTTTTTAGGAAGCAATCCTGGTGGAATGAAACCAGTGAGATTTAGTGTTGCTACAAGAATTGCCTGCTGTTCCTGTGCTGGGTAATTCCAACACAGCATTTTTATTATTTTAAGTGCTGCCAAGCACTTCACTAAATGTGGGAAAACTCATGAGCTGGAGCTGAATGTGTTTGCTCTAGTCTTTCAAAATAAAAATACACGTGCCATGACAAAGCTTCCAGAGTATTGATATAATTCTGGTTAACTTAAGAATTGAAAATTTGAAAAGCCTGTAGTATTTTTGGGTTTGTTCAACCCTTCACTTCAGCCTTGCTGCTTCCCACAGGAAAAGTCTGGTGTGCAAATTAAGCCAAGGTGACAATTCTATTCCCAGGCCCAATTCTGGAAGTGGGAGCAGAGTGCCTGACTTATCCAGGCTGTCCCAGCTTCCCTTATCCGCTCCGTGCCGCCCTGCACCCCGTCACCGACACTGCTCCAAAGAGGAACGCCACGATAACCAAGGGCAGCTGGGCTGTCCCGCGGGCTTTGGGCTGTGACTCCACGATAACACAAATTGAATTGGCCGAGTAAGTGCTCCGTGGGCAGGGTGCCAGCCCTGCCGGGGGTTCTGCTGCCAGGGCAGGGCTGAGATAGGAGCCGCTCTCACCGTGGGCACTGCTGCGGCGTCGCTTCCCATCGGCTCCCAGGGGATGGGTACGGACACACAGGGCTGGCTGTGCCCTCCGCTGCTTGGGAGCACTGGGGTGTTTTCCTCTGGCACAGCGATGACAGCTGGAATGAGCTCTTCCCAGATGGAATTCCCTGCCTGGGTGACATGTTCACCACCAGCCACAGTTTCTTCTCCTTTGCCTCCTCGTCTCTCTACGTCCCTGGCCTTGGCTTGGGGTGGTTGGTGGCTCTTTGCTCCCTTACCTTCTGTCCTCTTCTTCTCTCTGGCAGGAGAGAAGTAAGAAGCAGGAAAACTTTTTTTGTTGTCTTTTGGACGTTGGCAAACCCACTGCTAGCATTGTCTCTTTCCATTTACTACTTCTGTGTGTTATTCCTCAGAAGTTCTGCTAGGAAATGCTGTTCTGCTTCAGATACAGGACTCATCTTCCAGTGATGATGCTACTGCATCAACCAGACATGGGATAAACTACAATAGTTACTGTGCTGATGTTGTCATCAGGAGCTGGACTTGGATGATCCTCATGGGTCCCTTCCAACTTGGGATATTCTGAGATAACTCCGTGTGATCCATATGAATGCACAGTGTGTGTGCATTACCAAAATCTGAGTTCTTTCATTGTTCAGTCATTATTTTTATTCAGGGACAGGTATACATAGTGAGGGCCATTTGAAATATTTATTGCTTCAGCTGGTTAGAAGTTCCTTGGCCTTAACTAAAATCTCATATAGAGGGGGAAATGTGTGTGTGTGTGTCTGTAGCTAGAGAGACAAGGGCGGTCTTTTTAGTCCTCTTTTGTTCTGAACAGAAATATCTTATTCCCATTTTTCCCCCCTCCTCTGTCAAATCTGGAGCTTCAGCAAGCTGATTCTAACTACTAACATATGTTGGGGGGTGGGGAAAAGTGATGCAGGAAGGAATACTCAGAGGAGAGTACAGTAGCATTCCTATATTCAGCAAGTTAGTCATCAGCTCCTTCAGTTGTAACACAAAAAATAAAATGAATGGTGTGTAAAGGAGCTGTAAGTCTGGGAGAGCAAAACTTGTGTTGTTCCTGAAGTGATCACATAGCAGATCATAACTGTACCTACTGTTTTCTCTGTGAGGAGGAGCTCAAAGCACTGCAGCGCTTTGAAGTAACAGAGATGTTTATTGCCTCTACTTCACAAATGAAAACATGAAGTGCTAGACAAAGACAAAGCCAGATCCTGAATTTCTTGCTTCTCAAGGGCCATTTGCTGTTTTCAGTGTGAGGTGCTGTATGGAAGGAGTTTTGACAATTCAGCAAGTTGTGATGGAGTGGGAGATGAAACCATGTCTGAGGTGGAGAAAGACCACGATCTCTTGCTTCTTAAATCTGTTCTTTGAACCTTGGAATCATCTTAACTTTTGTCTTCCAAGTCAAGCTCCACCAGCAGCACTAACAGCTCTACCTGAGCAGGATCTGTCCTTGCCTGAACTTTTTGAAATCTCTCCTTTGGACCTGCCCTAGTGGTGATCCCTTTGAGCCAGAGTTTTTGTTTTAGTTTGGCCTTTTACTGTACAAATCATGACCTGGGGGTTGTCTCACAACCCCATGTTCCCACCTCTGCCTTTGAGTGCTTGAGAATGTTCTTTCTGTGTACACCCCTCCCAAAATAGAAACTTCTCCCCCTCTATTTTAAATGCCACACATCCCTATACTTGTGTATTGTTCAGGACCAGGCTGGATTGGTCTCTGAGTAGCCTGGTATAGTGGAGGATGTCTCTACCCAGGGCAGGGGATGAAACTATGGTGATATTTAAGGTTCCTTCCAAGCCAAGCCATTCTAGAATTCTATGATTCTATGACATAGGTCCTTAAGGATCAACAAGTTGGCTTTTAATTGCTGTCTCCTGAGTGTTTCTTGGTTAAGCAGGTAGCTGGAGAAAGAAAAGCACTAATAGTTGTGCTTTAAATCAAATTACTTTAATGTATGCTATGTGTGTGCTATGTGTGCCAGTATCTCTATTAATTTTTGGTCTCAAATATGAGTTGCCCATAAAACCTCTATGACTCTTGCTGGGAGTGAGCCAAGAGAAAGGAGAGCTGTGTGAGGAGTAGAAGCACATCTTCCCCATAATTGCAATCACATTTGAGTCCACTGGTGCTGCTTCTGCTTCTGTGCATTCCTTCACTATTATCACTTGGGGTTCAGCACTGGGCTGAGGCTTTTCCTTCAAGTCTCATCTTGAACACACGCTCTGCCTTTCTTCTTTTTCTTTTTTTCCTTCCCTTTGTGTTTGCTCAGACTCAAAACTCTGGTTACAAATCTCAGTGGAGGAGTCCTTTGAGCCCTGCCAATTGTTTCTGGAAGCTAATTATTGTGTGGTAGTAGATGAACCAGGCAGAAAGAATGTTAAATATATCAGACTTGCAGCAACACGTCTCCTGTCAAAAGGCAAAACACTCACCTCTCCCTAGCAGATGAGACAGCAGCAGTTGCAGCCACCAGCTGGTAGGAAGGTGAGGCACAGAATAAACCAGGAAGAGGAATAGAATTGTGATTTTATACAATGAGCTGCTTCATGTAGAAAGGAAACTTTCTGAAAAGTGGAGCCCAAGACTGTTTCCTGTAGCACACACGTGGTTCTGTGCTGCTGGCAGTGTAAGGAAAGCCTCTTGTCTCTTTTTTATTTCCTCTCATCCTTTCCAGACTCAGTAAATACTGCAGTGGAACAGGAATTTGAATGCTGACTCAGAGTATGTATCCCATCCTGGTTGGTTTGATTCCTGCTTTTCCAGCTATAGCAGGATTTCTCCAAATGAGGGCTCAGGCTCTGAAATGCATCCACTTGCCCAGAGGGGAATAATGAAATACAGAACACAGCAATTCAAACCATTCCTGATTCCAAACCCATCCCCTGAGTCACTTAGTTGAGGGGACACCATTTAAAAGTGAGCTCAGTTCAAAACAGACCTGCAGTTGATTATCAATTTGGGCTGGTTTAATCTTGCAGCCCTTTCGTTATTACTCCTTTTGGGGACTGTCTGAGGTGAAGGTTGAATCTCCCACTGCAGAACGTGCCTCATGTCAGTGCTGTGCAGCACAACCTGCTCACGTTTGTCTGAGAAACTCCAGCAACTTTGCAATCCAAAAAGGAAGCTTATGCTAAAAGTAGGGCACAGTCAAAGAGTTTGCCACGAGTCCGTGAGCTCCTTGTGCCTTTCTGGTTTTACCCATAAAATACAGGTGATCAGCTCTGAAGGTGATCAACTCTGAAGTGCTGCATTTTTTTAAATGAAATGCACCTTTTTTCCTCCATTTTTCCTGTGTCTGTGCTGTGTCAGGGAAGGGGAACACGGTGATCCAGCACACACTGTACCAAGGTAGCAGATGCTGAGGCAGTATCAGGTGTCTCCAAAGTTCTCTCCTCTCACAGATCTGGTCCTGGAAGAGCAGAATTGGGAATCGATCTCAGGTGTTGACGGCTATGCTGCATAATTAATTATAACTTTATATGGCAGAGAGAGAAACAGCAATGCTGGCTCTGGGTGCTAATGGTAATAAATGGATCTGGTTACCAAGGATCTGTATCACACTTCAGGGGTTTTTTTAATCTTTCCACTGGTTTATCATTTCATCCAGACGTTACCATTAATTAATTATGTTGTAATTCATCCTTGTTTCTGTTCATATCTGTTCCATCTGAATAAATTTGTCTTGGGCAGTTGGCTAAGAACAAAGGCATTTTTGAACTTCTGTCACTCCAGAAAGTGACCCCAAGGAAACTGTACTTTTAATCCTGTGGGTATCAGTTGCTTCAGCTCCACTAAAGTACATATATTTCTATTTTGTAATAATAATGTCTTTACCTTTACACACATGCTATGAATTTCTTTTCAGTACGTGCCTTATGCAGCCTGTCTGTGAATCCAGAGGTTGGGAGCTGTTGTGATGCTTGGGTTAGGTTGGCTCTCTCTCCCTCTGCAGACACTGAAACATCCTCTAGATGCACTCTGTGCTCTTCTTGAATTGGGACAACAGCAAAAATACAAAACTATTTCCTTTACAAGCTACACCTCTGCACCTTTTCTAGGTGTAACCTAAGGATGTCATTTAATCCTGACATTCTCCATCTGCACAGTAACCATGACAGCTCCAGGGAGTTTTATTTGCAGTGTGCAGGAGAGGTGTATGTATTATTCAGGATGCAAAATGTAACACAGTGAACAGGTATTTGTGGTTTCATTCAGACCAGTTATGTGACTCTCAAAAAACCCAGCAAGTAGTAGGTTGGGTTTTCCTCCCTCCTGCTGATTGCACTTTATCCTCTTTCCTCATACCCTTCTTATCTGTTCTTAATTCTCTATAGAGAAATGCTTCAGTGAACATGTCAAATGTTTAATATTCTGGTGTTCCCTGCATGGGCTCAGGCATTTTAAGCAGTTGCTTTAGAAGACCTATAAAGTGATCTACTAAATATGAATAATCTTATCTTAAATTGGTCTGCTTTAGAAAAAAATAAAGAAATTGGAATTGCAGAAAAAAATTCTTGGTTAAAATGTAAACATGAATCAAAAATTGCTTCTGAGGATATCTGAGTTTTGATTGTTTCTAGTGCGAATGCTGCACAGTCAAATTTTGATCTGATTTAAACCCCTGGCAGGCCTTTGATGTCAGCGAGGTTATGCAAGGCTGACTTTGCAAGCCTCTCACCATTTCCTCCCACGAATCCAACCCAGACTCTCAGTCTCTGCAGGATGAGCAGATAGTTTACTGGGAAATTCACTTGGTTTCGCCAAGGTTTTCCCAAGTTTTAATGTGTAAGTGAGGCAGAAATGAACACAGGCCACCAAAAGCAAGTTTGGTGTATTTTCCTGGCAGTACCTGCCCTCAGGGCACAGCACTGGCTGAATGCCCAGTGGATGAAGGATCCTGTTGCTGAACTGGGAGGTGGGGGATTCTCCTGGTGTTGAGAGGAAAGGTTGCACTTTCAACCTTAACTCACCCTGGTTTTGTCTGGCCAGTGACAATTCCCAAATTGCCTGGCACATTCTCTGTTGTTGCTTTAAGGTAAGAGATCTGGAGGCTGCTGGAGCTTTAATAACCATGTCTGCAGATACTGGCGTGGCCTGCATAGCTCAGCTCTTGCCTGGGCTTTTTTGCAAAGCCTTTCATCTGCCAGAACAGTGTCTGAGTCTCAGGCTCCTTTTGCTCACACTGATTGTTGGCCCTAAGTTGTGCAAGTCCCTGACATGACAGCATCCAAAGGAGAAATTCCCTGGTACCTTTGTTTCACATGGGAGTCTCCTCAGCATTGGCTGTCTGACAATTAATAAGGCTACTTAAATATGTCCATGCTTCCATTTGGGATCATTTAGACAGAATGTTTGATAGTCCAGTGTGCTCCATTGTTACAATGGAGAAGCAATGTGAAGGAGTAGAATGTGGCACATCATGAAATGGTTCAGTGGGCGCAGGGGTATTTCATCTTAATGATCTTGGAGGTCTTTTGCAACCCTAATGATTCTGTGATTCTCTTTATATGATGAGCTATGCACTCAAAGCAGAACCAGCCCATCATAAGCCTTCTCCCAAATCCAAAGCTCACCTCTGGGCACTGTTTCTATATATTAAGACTCACAGTGCAAGACACTGAATTTTCTGTCTGAAAGAGCTTTCTGTCTGAGATGAGCCATGCTAAACAGCTGCAACAACCATGGGAGAAGAAATAAGTAAAAAAAAAGTGGATGGAAGGTGGCCTATAAGGAGAGCAGAAGGGGGCTGCATGTAGAGAATTATGTTTTTTCAGTTCAGCAGAATCGACTGCTCTCAATAGAAATTGGTCCTGTCTGTTCCCTGAGAGCCCTGGCAGATGAGTATCCCTCATACTGGGCTGTGTTTGTCCTGACAAAGTGTGGTCAGTCCAGTGGATCCAACTCCAGACTGTCCCCCAACTTCTCCTAGGGAAAGGCAGGGCTGCTGTGAAGAGCATAATTTGGGATTTGTTTGCTTTTGTAGCCTTCTGGGTCCGCCTTTTCCTGTAGGTCTCCCATGACTGCTGAATGTAAAATAAGAGAGCCTGGAGCCCCAGGGGGCTGTGATCACACTGGCCTTATAGTGGAGCTAACAGAGCTGGAGTGTGTACCTGGTTTTGCTTGGAAAAAGAAGTGGAGTGTGTTTTTAAGGAGCATATTTCCTTCCTACCTTCCCTCAGTGCACACAGATGTTATTCCAGAGAAACTGCAACCACATAGCTTTGCAGAAATTGTAGACTATGCTGTTTCCTTCTGAGTCTCATGCATCTGTACATCTGTACAGCCTTGTAACTCAGAAGGGCTCTGTAACTCAGAAGTTCTTATTGTTTCCACCATGAGATTTATTTTCTGGGCCTTACTGGAAACATTACCAGAGAAAACTCGGAGCTAGCGATCCATCCACGTTGTGTTTTACTGTCTGGTTTTTATTATGCCTGTGGTTTTCACTAGATTTGCTTCAGCTGTGATTTATTTTGGTCTCCTGCTCTGGCATTTGCTGGGTAAGATTGCGTATTCTTTGCATTTTGTTGTGTTACTACATTTCTCTTCTCTGAATTGTTATTTTTTGGTGACTTTCAGGCCTTTGTCCTTCTCCTGAGTACTGGTTTTCCAGATCCCAGTCAGAGACAGATTCCAGGTTGGCTCAGCACCTCCTGCTTGACTCAGGAGTTCTTGCTGCCTTTTTTATCTCGCTGAAAAATACTCAGAAAACTATTTTAGTAATGGGTAGGTAATTCCAGTCAGGGTGTTCAGCAGTTTAATGCAGTAAATAACAGCTTGGTGGTGCTCAAAAGCATCTGAGTAAATCTTTTTTATTTAACTCATTATTACAAAGTTCTGAGGCAAGTCTTCAACAGAGAGGCATGGTGGGGTGAAGTAAGAGCCAGAGTTTTCTCTGTAGGTTTGAGGTTCTTGTGTTTGGGCAGACAGATAAAGTGTGACCAGTCCAGAGCACAGGTTCTCTCACTTTTTTTGCTGTTCAGACTCTTTTGGGGGCTTTTCCCGCTCTCAGTCCACGAGCTCAGGGCTGCTGCCTACACAACCTGTAGCCCAACACTGTGTGCATTGTTTGGGCAGGAACTTCTCTGATTACCATATGATTCACAGCCCTGCTGTGCCACCAACTTATGTCATACGTGTCCTGCTCCCACACCCACTGCGCTCACAGAAATCCTCTGCTCCACTCCTATTTATTTTGTTTCTTTTGTAATAAAAAAGGGTGGCTGGAAACCTCAGCTGTGGAAAGCAAGTGTGGTCAGCTCTGACAAGGTTTTTTTGGCTTTCCTTTCGCTTTTCCTTCATGTGTGTGTACACACAGAGCACAGCCTTGTCTTTCCTCCCCGAGCCAGGATCCAATTACACTCTATCCCTGTGCTGTTCCCACTTTTCCTCAGCTACTAACCCAAACCTAGTTGTTACTACAAGCCTCCTGCAGGTTCTGCACCTTCCTGAGCCTTCTCTACACAGTGCCAGCTTCAAAAGCCACCAGGCTGGTGCGGATGTGACATTAGTGACTTAAGCCTGGCTGCTCTCATCTCCAAGTGTAACAGCTTTATCTTCAGTCATTCCCATGCAGCAGGGAAAGGTGATTTCTCACAGGAATTAAACATGAAGGTTGCCTGCCATGAGCTCTTACCTTGGGGATTGAGCTGATCTGTGCCCCTGTTGGGATGGGACCCTGCTCCTTCCCTTCATTCAGCCACCTGGAATTCATCAGGGCGAGTTTCCAGTGCCACCGTGGCCCTAAGGGTGGCATTGCCCTGGATGCTCTTCTGGAGATGCTCTGGACATGGACAGTGCTCCTTACCCACGGGGACAGGATGTATCCCCCCTGTGAGGGGATCCAGGTCCAGGCATCTGCTAAAAGGCTCCAGGACAGAGCTAAAGCACAAATATTCTGGTGACCCAATGCGGATTCCCATTGGAATTTTATTGTTTCCAGTGAAACCCTGCATAGTCATTTAAACCACTTCATTGTTGGCAAGGCTCTGTCCTGAGCACAAATACAGAGAAGCAGAGAAATGTCACTTGCAAAACTGTCAAGAGAATTGAGTGTGAATAAGCCTTTTCCATCCCTTTCCATGAGGCTTCAGTTTGATCTAATGAGCCAAAGATACCAAGTGCTTTCTTGGTGTGAGGATTTTCCCCCCTAATTCTTTGTTATTCATGATACCTTATTTTAGCCTTTTAATTTGGTATTGCAGATTCCCAGTTTAACTCTTGTTGCCTTAAACTGGAAGGGAACCACTGTCTTAATACAGTTTATTTTTCAGAAGATCTAGAGAGATTGCCAGAAAACCTTTTTCACTTCTGGTTTCTGCCATAGTGGTTGTGAACCATGCAGACCTGCACACTTTAGCTGGTGAAATACTGTGTGAGAAAATGATTCATATTTTCTTGGCCAGCACAAAGCAGAAAATACTCCAGTGAAGGTGACAGTGTAGAAATTCCAGCAAGAGCTGCCTCCTTGCAACTTCCTCAGCCCTTACTTCCAGTAGTACGAGCTACAGAGGTGGTACCTGGGTCTTCTGTTGTTTTCTTTTTGGCTTTTGGGTTTGTTTGTTTGTTTGTTTGTTAATTCATCTAGACTTTATATGTTTCAGGATAAGCTGCTTGCAATAACAGGCTGTAAAACATAACAGGAATAATCATAATAAAAAAAGTTATTTCAGTCTAGTTTGTGATGTGATTTATGGGCAGTCCAAAATCACTCTGCTTCCAGAGTGCAAGATCAGATGATGTTAAATAATAAAATGAACAAGGAATGTTTATTGGAAAAAAAAATACTGTGGAGTGGCAGTTGCATTCTAGTTGGTGAGGAGAATGAATGAATACAGCAAAGACATTAAAGAGGCATGAGGGTGAGCCAAGATGTTACACTTTTTAAGAGATCAGGAAGGGGAAATTCATCCCTTTCATAGCCTGTGAGCCTGCCAGCCCTTAGTCATGACCTTGGGAAAGGCAGCAGAGAAGCTGAACTGACCATTTGCTTGCCTTTTATTTTTGGAAGGGATTGGTCTGGAATTAAAGTAAAAATCAGTCTCTTATGTGATGAAATAAGCTTTTTTTTTTTTTTGGCTCTGCCTGTCACAAACTTGTCTGCAGTTCAGCCCCAAGGGATGGAGCAGCAGGTCCTCAGAGGGGCAATGTTATTAATGTCAGATGGAGTTGGAGTTGCTCAGCACCAGGCAGGGAATGTGGAAAACTGCAAGGAAAGAAATTACTTTGTTTTAAAGATGACAGTTGAAGTCAGGAGTCAAAGTTGAGGGTGATAAGTGCAATTTCAGCGTGGATTGGCTCCATGCAAGAGGGAGATGCTGGAGCACGTGGGTTGGGAGTAGCTGCTGATAGAGTCCAGCCAGGCTGGGCTGCAGGGAAAGGCCTTTTCCTCCTCTGGGAAGTTCCATGGATCACATGCTGCAGATGGAAGCCCTGTGGGTTCATTACTCATTGTAGAATTATGGCAAAGTGTCCTCTCTGCAGCCTCTGTGTCAAACCGAAACAGAGCTTTGCTCAGAGGGAAACTGTGCTGCAGAAATGAGCCTTGCCCATCAAGAATTGAAACTGCGAATATTGACTAGAAATTCCCATGTTATTCCTCAGTTCCCTGGCATGGAAAAGGAGGCATGGAGTCAAATGTCATAATTGGGGGATATAATCCCTGAGAAACAACATCCGTCTGTGCTCTACCTTGTGACAGACCAAGCCTCGTGCTCATCTCTTGCTCCAAGGCTCCAAGTTTCAAACAAAGTGAGGCTTTGTGTGAAGCTCAAAGTGAAGATGGCTGGTGAAGCTGGGTGTCTCTTAGTCTCACCACAACGGATTGATCTTCTTTTTTAATTGATTTTCCCCCCCTCTCTGGTCAGACAGTGCCAGTAAAGGGAATTTTCTGTGTGTGTCACTGGTGATCTTGAAGTCATTTGCCTGCTCCCAGTGGCATGCCCTGGCCTGCCTTTCATCTCCCTTCAGGCTTTTGAAGGCTGGGGAGGGAGCAGAGAGAGATTTAGCCTTATCTCATAATTTGTTGTAAAACAGCTTCTTTGCTGCATAATTTGGTTTGGAACTGAAAAAAAAATTGTATTTTTATCAGGACACAGATGTTGCCACAAACACAGAGGCAATGAGCAGCCCCTTTGGTGGATCTGGACAGAACTTCTGGGTTCTTTCTGAGCTCTGCCTTGTCCCTGCACTGGTTGACAATTAAAGATTTAATTGCAAATACCAGAAATCTGTAATTGCAGCAACACCTGCCTCGCCATAGACAAGAAAGTGCTTGTTTTTCAGGTTAATACTTGTCTTGAAGCAGCTGCTGACTTTGTCATGGCTGTGTTCACTGAGAGTTGTCTTGCTCTGTGTTGGTTGAAGTTTTTTTCCCCCAAGAGTTCTTTGGCGGAAACCCAGAATTCTGAAGTTGCCTTGCTTTGAGGCTGATATATACATTATTATATTTTATATAAAGCAGCAGACTAATGCTCAGCTTTGGTTTCAGTGGATCAGGAATTTAGTGTTCAGTTTAGAGCTTTTCCCCTGCGCAGCCTGAGAGCTTTTGTCTTGCCCTGCCGCTTCCTTCCTCGCATCTCGGAGTGTTTTCCAGCATCTCTGAGGCATGGTCTGTGGGAAGCAGGGTTGGTAACTGTTGAACAGATGAGAAAGCTGAGGGAAATGCCTTAGCCACATGATTTAGTGGCAGGCTGGAATAAATTCAGAATTTCTGCTGCTGGGTCCCAGGAGCTGTGTACTAAACCTACTGTTGCCTTTCCAGCCTCCGAAGGCTTTTCCCACTCCAACCTCTGTTTCAGCACAGGCTTAGGGTTTTTAATGCTGCCTCAAAATAGCTGTCCTTCTCTTCTGAGAATAGAGAAGTTTTTCTTCAAAATACCTTCCCTCCCCCAGTTTTTTTTCTTAAATTTTTAATCATTCCCTGCTGAAAACCTCCACATCAATCTGATCTCAGCTTGTCCTTCCAGCAGGAGAGGGGTTTGCACAGGCCCCATCCAGAGCTGGGAATGTCAGCGCCTCTCTGGGTTATTTAAGATACGTCTGCCATGCAATAAATCTCATCTTGTCGTTCTAATGGTACAATAACTTGGAAAGGAAAGAAGTCAGCTGGGAGAATATGTGTGTGCACTGGAAAAACCATCCAGAACACTGTGCTGGAACAGGGCTTTGGATATTGTTGTGGAAAAAGCTTGGAAGCCGTTAGCCTGGTGCACAGGAGCAGTGAAGCAAAGCAGGGGTGCTTGTTTAACAAAGGGAGAAAATAGGAGAGTGGCAGAGTGAATGTGTCCATTCCTTCTGGACTCTTTCATTGCTTTTAGGTAGAGGTGCATGTCTTGTTGGCACTATCCCTCAGGAGAAAGGGCACATAGAGAAAACAAGCCAGAGGGTAACTAAAACAATAGTGATGTAGGCTAGCATTGAAATGATTTATTTTTTTGTTGTACCTCCCAGCTGAAGACACTGAATAAACCTCCATATCCATATGGAAATGTTTTGAGCTTTTAGGCTGACAGGCAGGTTCCATGGAGGATATTGCATAAATCTGCTCAGGGGAGATGGATTTCACCACCTGGACATGGCACCAGGTGCCATGTGGTCGCCAAAGATGTGCAAACAGGAGAAGAATTACTGATAACTCCTTCTGTTCTCCCACCCTTCTCCCTGACTTCCAGGGCACTGGGTTTCCAAGGGCTTTGATGGCTGTGCCTCTCTTTCTCCTGCTGGAAAACAAAGACAGTGATATGGATCTTTGCTTTGTACCAGGTATTGTTTGAAACTTCAAACTGCTTTAAAAGGAGGAAGGGGCCAAGGCGATTCAAATCCATAAATCAGTGTTTCTGCAAAGAGTGGTTTGGGTCTATTCATTACATCCCAGAAGAAAAGAGGAATTGTCAGTTTGTTTTTTCAGTCTGTTACATGAAAATAAATTCAGAGACCTTTTCCTTCCTACCTAAGAAGTACAGAGATGGAAGTAGTTCCTAAAGGCTCCAGTTAGACCCAAACCTCAGCTTTTTAACCATGTTTGAAACAAGAGTGGTGATGATGATGTCTTTAATGAAGCCTAAATCTGAACCTAATTTTGACAAAATACTGTGTTTGTGTAGTGGTCCCAAATGCTCCTTCACATCTTTTCGTGATGATTTGAAATCCATACCTCAGGTTTCAGGCAGGTGTGGATAAAAACAAACAAAAAACTTAAACCAATAACCACCAGCCCCCTGTGCTTTTCCTCCTCGGTGCTCGGTGAGGAGAAGAGAAACGCTGATGTATCTAAAATGCATTTCCTTTTTCATGACAAAATACAGAAAGTGAAATTGGGAATGAAACCTGATGCAACAAATGCTCTTTTATTCGTGGAGAAGACATTTGGCAGCAGAAACACAAATGACAACATAACCTCTTTGAAACAGATGACCTCTGTTTGCCCTGTAAAATTTCCTGCATTCTGCTTTTCATTAGCTATTTGCTTGTGTGGTTTATGTATTTTATAGATAAAAAAAATCACATAAAATATGAACTATGGTATGATTTATACCTAACATGGGCCTTATGGATGACGTGACCAAGCTTATAAGAACTGAGCTCTCTGTGGTTGGATGCAATGTGGTTCTTACTCAAGTCAATGCTTAAGTGGCATTTTTCCATCTGGGGATGCCCATGGTATTCATGGAGATTTTGGGTTAGGATATGCTGGTAACTTGGAGGGAGCCTCTTCATCCTGAGATGATGTACTGAAAGCTTTAGCTCACGCACTAAGTGCTTTTGGTTCAGGGTTGTATCCTGGAACTTCCCCCAGCCCAAAAGGATTAAAGATGATTATATTTTTGTCCCAGAATGTTAACTCTGGTGAGAGATTAATAGGAGATTACTGAAGCTGTTAAAGAGGATTCACCATTGTAAGAACTGAATGTTCAGAAGCAGAACCTCATTTCAGACCTTTGTTCCTCAGAATGCTCCAGTGTGAGGGGAGAGAAGGAGAAGGGAGAGAAAGCCTCTTGCCAGGAAGCACTGCTGATGAACCACCTTGTTTAATGTATAAGAAAGCTCTTTTAGATGCTTCAAGATAAAAGGCATCTATAGTGCTGCTTCAGAATTAATGATGTCATGCCAGCTCCATCAGAGAGTTTATGAGTCTTGGCTTCTTAGACTCTCATAAAATAGGTAATTTATCAGTGCTGCTAAATGAGAGAAATCACCCTGCAGCTGCAGTGGGGAACACTCAGGCTTTGATAGCAGTGGGAGAGGAAGAGAAAGTTGTTGGATGAGCTGTCATGTTCTAACTGCTCAGTGCTGTGTTTTATTTTGGAGTGAAATTGTCTAAATATTGCAGAGGTGTTCTCTAATTATGATCTTTGAATTAAGTGTCAGCTGACCTCTTTGCCTGTGCTGCGCTTTCCTTTTTTTGAACGTGGCACCACAGAATTCCTTGGCTTGCTGGCATTATACTTAATTCTAACTCCACATCAGCACCAGGGGCTCTGTGGCTTTTGGGCTGGAGTTACCTTGTAGTCATCCCTCTTCCAGCATGAACCAAGAAAGCTCATGTGGAGTACAGCGAGTTCTGGAGGCCTTACTAAGAGATGCTCACTGCCCTAAGAATCTTAAGATGTTGTAAAAACAAACACCATTTCCCCACCCCAACCAACCACAGGAATAAAGAGAAGAAATCCTTTGTTTCTGGTCACAAGGAGTAAGTTTAGAAGCAGCCTTGCCCATCAGAGCTGAGGAGAGAACCCAGACCTCCTGCAAAACCATTTCTCCCTGCCTGTGGTACCAGCAACTTGCTAATTTGAGAGCAATATTGTTCCAGTTCTCAGGCTATCTGGGCTGATGTAATAATCTTGGCTACAGTCAGGTGGGTCATAATAAATTTTCTGGAACCACTTCCAGTTCTCTGTTTCTTTTCTTATAAACAACTTCTTGCACTTGGCAAATTCTGTTTGCTTCAGAATGCCAAAACGGTGGATAAGTTTTCTATTGACTTCTAAAAGTAAGTCTTTTACTGTTTTCTCTGAAAGCAGAAGAGATTAAATTTAAGAGGTTTTATTTATGATTTTTTTCAGCATTTCAGCAGTTTCTGTTATTTCTACAAGATGTGGTGGCGCTGGCAGGGTGTGATTTTGTGGCAGTTTTAGCTGAACTAAATCAGGGGTACTGCAGTCTCACTCATCCTTTTTTGCCCCCAAACATTTCCCCACTGCCTTTTTATGCCTGCACTTGCATTCATGTGTTTATACAGTGCTTACACTGAGGCAAGGAATTGATGTAGCCAAAGCTGATCCTGCTGAGGGAGAATATTGACAAAAGCAGAGGCCAGAAGCACAAAGCTTGGGACCAAGAGGAGCAGGACAGCTTAGGATGTAGTTCACAGGAAATTTAAAACAATGTAGGTGGTAATGAGAGCACCTTCAGCTCATTTTTAATGCCCTGGGTGTCTCAGATATTGCAGCTTATCAGTGCAATGTGGAGACATGAGGGTGGAATCCAGCCTGGAGCACATAATATCGATGGTCTTTCATCAGAGAGGGTGAGAGGTGACTCAGTCTCCAGCAGGTTAAACAAGTGCCACTCACCTGTGGGGTTTGAGCTTCCCAGGCTGTCTGCACCCAGATGCAGAGTGAGCTGGGAGAGCAGCCCAGGCACAGAACCCTTGTTTTTACAGAGCCACGTGTCCAGGCTCATGTCACAGACACAGGACAAACTCGGCTCTTTTCTTGGTTTGGACAAGTCATACACGACTTTTTCATCTGGAAAATGCCAATGGTGGAGGCTGCAATAGCTGCAGGGCTTGGATGTGATTCCTGCTCTCAAACCCTGCAGCTTTGCCACCAGCCAGTGATGCATTTTAACCACTCTTTAATATAAAACAATACAGCTCCAGCTACTGCACGTGGCCAGAACTGAGAGGTTTGGCCTCGACTCTTACTGAAGTTTTCTCTGTGTACACTAATGTTTTTTTCCCCACACATCTGTTTTTGGCAAAATTGCAGTTGCCAGATTTGATCCAAACATGTGCTTTTTGCTACTGGCTTTGTATAGTTTTGTACTTTGGCAATATCACCAGATTACCAGGGAGAAGGCTTGGGGTGGCCTAATGGCAGCTTCCAGTACCTGGAGGGAGCTACAAGAAATTAGGAGAGAGACTTTGGACAAGGGCTTGAAGTGACAGGACGGGGGGGAATGGATTCACACTGACAGAGGACAGGGTTAGATGGGATATTGGGAAGAAATTCTTCCCTGTGAGGGTGCTGAGGCCCTGGCACAAGTTCTGAGAGAAGCTGTGGCTGCCCCATCCCTGGAATTTTTCCAGGCCAGGTTGGACAGGACTTGGAGCAACCTGGGACAGTGGAAGATGAGATGATTCCTTGAACTGATCCCTTCCAACCCAGACCATTCTGTGAGATACTGAGGAAGCTTTTCCATCCAGTCCTTGCCTAGGTACCATCTATGACCTGCTGGTTTACTGATAAGAATGGGATTACAGGCAGAAAGTCAGAATAGAAGAAATATTTTATACTCTAGAGATAGTTTTGGTGGGCACTGTAGTGACATTTCCCAGGGGGAGGTGGAGGAGATGGATTGCTCACACCTGAGCGAGAGCAAAATTCAGACAGAGGAGCAGTGAGGCTGCAGATCAGGATTCCTCCTGGCTTTGCACAGCACAGATTTCCACATTAGTTCCTGTCAGCATGGAGACCCCTTGACATTATTGGGTCAAAGAAAGGTGCTAATCCATCACAGAAAATGGCTTAGCACTTGATTTATATTCATTTATCTTCCTCTGCACAAATGCTTTGTTCCTTACCCTGCTTTGAATCAGGCCAGCCTAATATATTGGCATCTCAATCATCATTTGGCTCCCACTGAGATGAAGAAGCAATGGTTGAGCCTGCAGGGCCCTAACAGTAAATCAGTGATTTATTAGGAAGAGCAGGGCAGGAAGGTGAAGATCATCTTGAAAATAGGTAGTGAGGAGGCAGCTACATTTTTCTGTTTGTCTGATTATTCTGCCCCGAAGAACTATACAACAGCAAAAAAACCCAAATAGAACCCAAGTATCTTCAGTTTTCAAAGCAGTGTGTTAAAAAATTGAGTCATTTATTTTTTATCTTATTATGGTGATCTTGAAATTAGCCTGGGAAGGGGCACTGGAAGCTCAATGACTTTGCCCACACAGCTACAGTGGGTATCCAGTTCCATCAGCACAGAGCCAAGGCATGTCCAGCTCTGCTCAATCACCCTTTGTTTGTTGTGCCACTTCTCAGGGAATGGGATGAGGGGAAGGGAGACAAATGATACTGGGGGTTAAAGGATAGAGTGTCACACGTTCCTCAAGAATTTTGAGGGGAAATAAAATATTTCCAAGGTAAAGGCGCAGAATTGGCTCTTGCTTATAGGACTGTTTCCCATTCTTTCACTGATTTCTTCAATCAGGGAATGTTTAGGGTTTTTTTTTTGCTGTTCCTTTTCCACTATCCTTCTTCCATATATCTATTTCCAGCACTTCTGAGTCTTCTATGTGCTCCTTTCCCTTCCCTGTTGTTATTATTGTATTACTTTTGGGGGGAAAAATTGTTCTGAAGTACAGTTTGAACTCCAAATAAGTTTCTTTCAGTTCCAAGTGATGTTCCCTATCTCCTATTCCAGTCTGTTCCCACCCATAAGTGGAGCTGCAGGGCAGCCCAGTTTTAGCCTTTACCAGCTTGTCCTTTTTTAACAGAACAGTCTCTTATTTGAGCTGTCACTTCAATAATTTGGTGAAAAGAACTGAAATAAACATTCTTAAACAGTTGAGCCTCCCCAAATCTGCCTCTGCCATGGTTCTGCCTTTTGCTTTATTCCATGACAAATCTAGAAAGCCTTCTAAGGCTTTTTTTCCCCTTGGCAATAATCAAAGCTATTAATATTGCTGGGATATAGTGGTTGCAGACAAACAGCTGGATCCAAAAAGTGATTACTTCTGTGGGATGGGGTTATTTGTGTGGGATGGACCTTTGCTTTTCAAGTCCTTCCATGCTGTGCATCTCTGCCTCGCAGCAGTGGGTATGCTCCATGTTGCCCTCAGAGAGAAAATCATAATTTAAAACAACACAGAACCAGCAATATAAAAAATAGGGATTTTGTTTTGTACCTTAATGACTACAGAAGTTTTATGGACAAAGGTAACGCTCTGATTGTTCATTAAAATAAATAATTTTTTTTTCCTGCTGTGTAATTTTTTGTCAGTTAAGGATCTTGCTCTAAAAAATTCTTTCATTTAATTTCATTTTCCTCTTCTGCCATGAGGCAATTTTCCCTGTTTTTTCATATTTTTTCCTGAAATGATGAAAAATGTTTGTTGGGTTTTTTTTCTTCTTCATTTCACCTCTACAAGTAACAATGTTGCAAGTGTCAGGAAAATAATTGCATGCTATGAAATGGGGTAACTGGAAGTCCCATGCAGGAAAGCCCTGAGACAGCAGCAGGCTGTCAAAATCAATTGGGCTGAATGCTTGAATCCATTATGGATCTGCTGCACGGGTGTGATAGAGATATCAAAGTGTATTTCTAAAATAAAATACAAGATTGGGATTCTAATTTTCATCCCCTACGCAGATGCTGTCTTAAAAACCCAGAACACGTGGTTGTGTTTCCAAATTCTTCAAAGAACCATGCCATCCTGAGAACTGCTGCTTTTTATGCTTATGCAAAAAAAAATAAATTGCTGTTTTAAAATAAAAATACTGGTTTTCTTCAGTTATAAAACAAAGTTGGGGATCCGTTAATCAGAGTGGTTTCCCAACCAAGTATTCAGATCTTAATGTAAATGTCTATAAATAATATAGTGGCAGCAACATTCTTTTGGAAACAAAATTCAAAGAGGTCCTGTTTGAGCAGAGAGTACTTGCTCAGGGCAGTTATATTTAGGAGTCTAATGGAAGTGTACAAGTTATGCTTTTTATACAAACTATAAATGGCTCCAACCAAGAGACTTAGACTTTGAAATGCACTTGGCACTTGTGCAATAGTGAGACAGGCCAGAGCCTTGTAGTACAGTTGGGTTTGGTTTGGTTTTTTTGGGTTTTTTTGCCTGCCAGCTTTACAAATATTGCCAAATTCTTACAGCGTTGCCACCCCTGAAGGGCACTTTCAAAAATAGATGTTGGATCTGCTCTCGTTTGGGACTGGTGTGGAGCCTTGAAAAGGTTGGACCTGAGTGCAAGTGTGATGACAATGAAGAGGTGATGGGGGACAAGAAAGAGGAATTCAGATGCAAAAGCAGGGAGTAAAATAGGTGCTGAAACCAGAGCAAGACGTCATGGAAGGAAGCCAGGCATGAATGTGGATGGTATGAGATGGTCCTTGAGTGCCACACACGATGTGAGAAATGGGCTTAAGTGTTGCAGATCGAGGGTAAAGCTGAGCAGTTGGTGAGTAACTGGAATTCCTCTGCTTCACTTCTGAGTGTCTAAACAATTGGTCATTGTTGACAAGATCTCCAGGATGCTTTGATGTGAGGAAGCAGAAAGTTGCAAAATACTGTCATTAGTAAGAGACTAATCAGCTGTATTGAGGGGGAAAACTGCCAAATTCTTCCAAGTGTTTGTTTGAGGAAATGAAAATTAAGAGAGGCATAGCTTCTGTCCTGGGCTAGAATTGCAGCTGGTCTGTAGAGCTATCAAAATACTCTTGGAGAGCAAACCCTGCCTAATGGTGCTTGTCAAACACAAACATTGTTATCAGGATGGTGAAGCTTTTTGCGTTTGTCTTGTCCCAAAAGCTTGCACTAATATGGGGCTGCGGGCAGAGCTGGGGTAAAAAATGACAAAGCTCGTGATTCATGAATTACTCATGCACGTAAACGCTGCTGTGAGCCATTTACTGTGCTGAAATAGTACTGGAGATTAAACTGGAGGTATCAAATGTACAATGGTGCTGTCTCTTTTCTCCTGAACTGTTCACCATGCACCGCCCCAAGTTTTGTGTTGTCTGGCCGGTGACTCCAAACCTGAATCATTTTTGTCTGCAGGCAGGGTAGGAATGTGCTCATCCTGGGGAGCCTCCAAGCCTTGCCCTCCTGAGGTCAGACTTCACGGGCTCAGCACTGCACTGTGTTTCTCTTAGATAAAATTTCAATTTCATATTGACTGACAGATGCATATTTCACCCTGACAAAACCCAAGCTGCTGTTGCTGACAGCTAAAGGAGACAGGCCCCGAGTTGCCTAAAAAATTCCTTGAGGAGCAGTAAGTTGGTTACTGCTGAGCTCCTATTTCCTCATGGCTTTTTAAAAATAAACTGAAAGTAATCAGCTCTTATGACACTCTGACATTTTAGGTCATTAACTGATGTAATTGTAGTCTTGATGTTTATTATTAAGTGACCATGGTTTCTGAAATCTGATTTTAATGGCTTGCAAACAGCCAGGAGAGGCTAAGGAGGGTAGATTTTATCAGGCCAAGGACTCAGCTTTACAAAGAAGCTGCCATGAAGGGGTAATTTTTTCCAAAAAATTGCTCTGGAATATGTTACAAGGGATTGCACTGGATTATTCTGGAGTACTTCCCTGGTCAGATTCTCCATCTTGACATTCCCTAAGAAAAGGAACTGGGAGTGGCTGAGGATATAAATTTACTATCCTCTTTGTTTGGCAAGCATACAGATCACGGGATGTATAAATAGAAGAATTGAAGGCAAGTAAAGAGAGGTCATTATGGGATGTACAAAGAGCTTACTCAGAGCACATCTGGGGAACTGGGCATGATTCAAAGGCCAGATTACAGGAAGGACAGTGAACAATAAGGAATGGATTAGAAGAGGGTATTGTGGGGGGTATGAGGGCTCGAGCTGGTGCCTGCAGTTGCTGCAGTCCCACTGCTTGCACCAAATGAAGCTGGTTTTACTGTAAGAGCACCTAAATTGGAGACTTCTAAAGAATTCCAGGGGAATGGAGACAGGATCTCTTCTTGCTAAGCTTTCTGATCCCCAGAGCAGTGCCACAAAAGGACTCTTACCCCTGCTTACCTGTCATACCTCTCTCCCTGTTTCAAAAACAAAGCTTATTTTTTTATCTTGCATATATATAAATATATAATTTCTATATAATTTCTTATGGTACTTCTGCTCTGTCAGAATAACTGTCCAGTATTGTATCCACATTCACATCTCTACAGGGCTAAAATAATTTTACTTTCCTCAAGCCTCTCAGAGTTGGGTAAAGCTTCTCTTCTGATGTCATAAACGCCACTGAGGTGCAATTAAATATTGTCACAATATCTGTCCTTTCATCTCAGAAGTAGCTGCATCTTGGGGAGTTTTATTGAAGGTGAAAAGGGCTTTGTAATGAAAAAAGGGCTGTTGGGAAGGGGCAAAAAATGTGCTATTGACACATATGGGAAATGGGGACACTGCTAAATGTTGAACAGTGTGAAGGAGTGAGTTGAGGATGAGAAATGAAGCAAGAACACTGCTGCTGTCACACCACCCTTACCAGGAATGAAGCAATATCCTCATTTTCCAGATAAGCAGACTGAGACTCTGAGATTAATCAAACTGGTTGGGGTTTACACAAGTAGGGAATTCTGAGTCTTCAGCCTCTTGGACCACAGTAATTTTTTGGTACAGGATTCTGGTTTGCTATTTCTTTCACAGTGTTCATAATCTATTTATACCACTCCTCATAAAACTTTGTTTTTTCATTGATATTTCTAGCCCAGTATGAAGTTTTCTCTTTAGTGTGCTGTATTGAATCCTGAAAATAGGAGTCCTGGAAAGATGGATTTATCAATAATTGGTGGATTTTTAAAATACTGATATTACAGTGTAGCACAGGTCTTTGCCTGCCCTTGGGCCCTGCATAGAAGGGCCAGTGCCTGGAAAATCACATGTACAAAGTTCCAAAATGATCAGCCGACTTTTAGGGATGTACTTGTTGACATCTGAGCACACACGCTCCTCTTCAGAAGTAGTTGTAGGAAGTAATAATAGTAGGAAGCATTTACAGTTTATATTTACAGATTATATCCCCAAAGGCCTTTTATTAGGACACATAAAACAGGAAGCATAATTCTACAAACCTAGACTTAAAGCCGTGTAGTTATTCAATTTTTTTCCAATCTCTGGATCCAGGTTGTGGGAGCAATGGCTCTGTGCTGGCCAGTTTAATACTGGGAATTTGAACTGGGAGGTTTGGGCTTTGCCAAGTGCTGGTTCTGGTGCAGGAGTTTTGTGGTTGCTTCTCTTCCTTTTGCCCGCATTTCTCCGTCTTGGAAATGGGAATGAGGACGGTCACTGTACTGTGTTTTCTGGCAGTTATGACAATGCAAGCCCAGGATATATTCCCTCATGCTTATGTTCAATTAAGTGCTTGGGGCCAGGCCAGGTTAGTGGTTGTCCAGAAGACCACAGGGGTATGGAAGTGGGATTAGTGACTCAGTAAATTCTGACTCGGTATTAAACCAAGGCCTTTCTCCTACATTTATAGTCATTTGCAAGCCCATATATCACAGCTGGATTCAAATAGAATACAGATCCTTCCTACCTTTGTCCAATTCTACCGTTTTTGTAGCAAAAGGGAAGCAAAATGTGTGGGATGAAGAGAGGCACAGGGAGTTTCCTAGGACTTGGGAGGCATTTGTAGTCATAGTCCACAGGCTCCTGCCCTTTCCCTGGCTGTGTGCTCTGTGGCTTTCCCTGCTTTTTAGACTTCCAGTTGCTGCAGTGACCTGCACCCCAGGAGAAAGGAGTGGTGAATTTTGAGAGTGCTTTATAAGTCTCTCCTGGGTTATTTTGGTACTTTACTTAAGCAATGCCTGTTGACACTGAGCTACAGGGAGGCTGTAAGTGTGAAGGCAACTCATTCTCTGATAACATTCCTGAAGTCCAGAGAAACTGTATTTTGTTAATTTGGAGATAATATTGTCTCTGTGATCAGTAAGACCAAGACTGAGGGCTGTGTGACTCTGAGGTGTCCAGAAGTGTCCCCTTAGGACATCAGCTCTTTGATGAAGAGATCCAGCATAGCAGTTGCAGAAAATTTTGAAAGCTCCTTCCTCCTCTGCTTCTCCTCCTGTTTCCAATTACAGAATTACTGTTTAATGTGGATGCAGATATAGGAAACTGTGTTTGATTTTTCTTACTGCTGACAAACTGGGAGAGATGCCTGCCTGCTTTCTAGCAGAAGCCACACTCTTTTCCTATATATGAGCAATTACGTGCATTGTTCCTTGATCACAAGCCTCTCTCATCATCTGCAGCATGGCTGCAGTTGATTATAGAGCCTGATGTGTTTAAATTTTGAGGGAGCTCCATGAGGAACACTTTAGTTGCTGTTTTGTGGAGGGATTTGTTTATGTTCTGTCAAAATGATCCCATCTCATTTCATAAAATAAAGAGGGGTTGAGCTTTCCTAGCAGCGGTAGGTCAGCAAGGAGAAAACAGAACTCCAAGAGCTGGCATTAATTCCTGCTGGTGCTCCACACTGGGAACTGATTGGCAAGAGGGAACTGCGGGGCATTGTGTGGTGTGGGAGAATAGGGAAGGGAAAACAAGGAGAGCCTTGAATGTTCCTGGCCATGAGGAATGGCAGGACTTTGTGCAAGGTGACAGCCATCCCCGATGTCGTGGCCGCGTTCCAACGTGGGAACTGCACTTGCACTTGGCTGAGCTTTCCCCCGGCTCCGTTGGAATCGGTGGGATTTGGCAACTCCAGCGCAGTCAGGTCGGCAGCGTCCGCCTTCAAAACTTGGGCCTTCCAAAATGTCAGTTCACAGAGATCAGCTGTCCTTCCCACCCCCTGGAATGATTCTTGCAGAATTTATCCCAAGCCATACACTGCAAAAGCACGCTGGTGTAGGGATTCCTGCTCGGTTTCCTAAGGCGTTTTTCAAGCATGCTCACAGCACTCCTGGTTTCACACATAGGGTTTTTAGCAGCAATTTATAATGTATAGAGATGATTTTGAATTTTCCAAGGGCTTTCTAGTTGGTTTGGCCAAATACGTGTTTTTTTTCCTACTGTTCTGATTTGTTTTATGGACGTGTTTAGGTATAAATAGCACATTGTATTGTCCCATGCATTTTGCTAGGTTTATTTTAAAAAAAAGCAGTTTTTCCCTGTCAGTAGTTTATGGTGTATATCCCGGTCCTAATTATATTCCTGATTCTTTGCCTAATCTGTCATGAGCAGAGCCAGTGCATTTTTGAAATAAGGAAATCAGTACCCTGGGCAATTTCCATGAGGAATCCCAGACAGCAGAATTCGAGTGCTTTCCAGCCAAGACTCCTTGGCCCTTTGCCACTTGTGAGTGGCCCCATCTTAACCTCTAGACATCATACAAGTGTTTGAAAGCCATCAAATGGCTGATGAATTAATCTCTAGGAAGCTGTCTGCCAACATCAAGGGTCCAGACTGGAGAAAGCCCAGAGAAAACCATTACAACAAGGTAAAAATGATGGCAAGTGCCTTTGCACGACCATGCGTGTGAATGGTGTGAGGTGTGAAGGGGCTGTGGGTAGTTGGAAAGCCAAACATTCCAATCTCAGAGCAAAATTCAGGGAAAGGTCTGCATTTGCCTGTATCTTGAGAGCAAAAGAACAGAATTTGATGCCAGCCTCTGAATTATGAGGACGTTCAGAGATGGACCTGGGGTTCCTTGCAGGAATTGTCTTCTTGAGGAACTGGATTGACTGCCCAGCTTGAGGAGTGATAGAATCAGGCAGTGGTTTGGCTTGGTAGGGACTTTTAAAGATAATATAGTTCCAAACCCCTTTCCATGGGCTTGCCCTAGACCAGATTGCTCCAAATCCTGTCAAACCTGGCCTTGAACACTCCCAGGGATGGGGCAGCCACAGTTTCTCTGGCAAACTATGCCAGGGCCTTCCCACCACTATAGTAAAAAATTAATTCCCAACATGCCATCTAAACCCACCCTCCTTCAGTTTAAGGCCATTCTCCTTTATGCTGTCACTCCATGCCCTTGTCCAAAGCCCCTCTCCCGCTCTCTTGGAGCCCCTAGGTTCTCCCTGGACCCTTCCCCTCTCCAGGCTGAACATTCCCAGCTCTCCCAGCCTGTCTCTAGAGCAGAGGTGTTCCAGCACGTGCTGGAAACCACACAAGAGCTTTGCCCAGCCCTGCTCGGGGGAGCCATCACGTTACAGCCAAAGCTCTCTGCAGAGCCTGCTGCACCTCTTAAAGCAGAAAGATGTCCAGGAGTGTGAACAGACTTCTCCCTGGATCTTGCTCAGACTGGAAACATTTTCAGTTGCTATTAAAAAGCATCAGATTACGGACAACAATTTCAAACTCTTTAGGCAAGCAGAATAATTTGAGTTTAAGGAACTGCTTAACTGGAATTCACCCAGTCGTGACTGCCTTTTAAGAGCGTTGGCAGCAAGTGCTCGTGAACAGGTTTCATATTTAACTGAGGCAGAATAAATATGGCTTTATTTCCAGCTGCTGTTTCAAAAGCTATGGAAAGATCACGAAAAAATTGTTAGCCAGCCATGCTTTAATTGAGAATCAGGCCATTCCAGAGGTGACTTGAGAGCTCCTGCTGCTCCTGAGGTTTGAGCTAAGCCACACTTGAATTCACAGCCTCTCCTTAACTCCACCAGGGTTTGGATCCTGTACTTAAAAATCTTAATTAAAAATACTGCCCAAGTGGTTCATTCCTGCACAGTAATTATGTGTTGTTTCACATTGTTTTGTGGGAAAAACACAGTTTGGAAAGTCAGGAAATAAAGGTGAATATCAACTGAGTGTTCTGACATGGATTGATTTATTTCAGTTGCAGTTTTGCATATCTTGCTAGTCATAATTAACCAGTGTTGCCACTAATATGAAAATGCAGGAATGTGAATGCCAGACAGAAACTGCCCATGATTTATACCATTGTTATACCTTTTGACTGAAAATTCCATGATTTGGAAAGCAGGAGAGCAAGAACCATAATTTGGGATACAAATAATCAGCACAAGGCACTTGCCTGTTACCAAAAAAAGGGGGTTTTAATTGGTATTAAATATTATGTCTTGTTCCTACTTAAAACATCACTGGGCAAAGCTTAACTGCAGATGTCCTTGTGCCTGAATTTCTGATCTGAGGAACAACAAGGATGCTTTTCCAACTCTACAGAGTTACTAGGAGTGGATCAGAGACGAAATCCAGATTAGGGCGCTGCAAGATAGAATAGTTGTGGGGTGCATTTCTGTTTTGTTTCCCACTGTCCCAAAATCAGCGTTGGGAGGTGTGTCCTCATTCCCAGGCCTGCTTGTACCTGTGGAGACTTGCCAGACGTGGGGAGCCTTGGAATCTTTATCATTCATCCCCCTCTCCGATCCCAGGGAAAATCCCCGGTGGCATCACTGGCCTTTGGTACACGGCCAAAGTCTCAGTGAGTTCCTTATTCCTGTCTGGTGCCTAAAGGATGTTCCTCAGCTGTGCCAAGGCAGGTGACAGCATAAATCTTGTCCACAACTATCTTGGATGAGTCATTTTTCCAAAGGTAAACAAAACCTCCATGTTTCCAAGCATCACCTGACAAACTGTGAACTGGAAAACTGAGAAAATGTTGTTGCCTTTTGCAAGCCAAAGCGTTCTGCAAATCTTTATTTTTAATTCCTTGTTAGAAAACAGAACCAACTGAAAGGGGCTGGCAGAGAAAATGTGCCCCACTTCTTTCCCTCTGCCGGGCTCAGCAGTGGAGCTGCCAGTTTCTGTTTTCGCCTCTGTAGAATTATGTGCCTCTATTTGAAAGTTTTGACAAATCAGTCTGTTTTCATTCTCTCTCTGCCATAAATTCAATCCATATGTCTCTAAAACATCCTTTCATAGCTTTGGCATGGAAAAGGAAGTGGCTTGGGCTCTGTATAGTGTATTTAAAGCAAAGCTCTCCTAGTTTGCATGCATGGCTTCTGGTAGCTCTTAAAGCCTCAACTTCCTAATTATTCAGGTTAAGAGGGCATTGGCAGAGCATTCTCCATTAACCAAAAGTGATGTACAGTGAAGAAGCACAACAGGATAAATCATTCCCTTATTCTCATCATGTCCAGGAAGTTTTTGATACAGCCCTTGGCTTTGCCACAAAGCAGGATGCGAAGAGGATGTGAAAAGGGTTGGAGAGATCAATCCAGCATAAAATCTCAAAAGAAAACATCAGGACAAAGAAACAAAGGGTCTTGCACAATAAGCTGCAGGGTTTTGTTGGGCAACAATACCCAGCACATATGTGACAGGAGGTCACTGCCAACGGACTAAAGGATCTCCACATCCCAGCCTGACCCAGGGTCAGGAGGTGAGGGCGGAAGGAAATGTGGGTCCAAGCTGAACTGTATTGCTGTGGATCAAAGTTAAAAATCAGAAATACAGGATGCAGCAGGCTAAGAGCACAGGCAGTCTGGGCTGCTCTGAGTGGCCTTGTCTGGTATCAGGGAAAATTTGGGCCAGGAGGTGCTGCTGGAATTGTGGGATGGATCTGTAAAAAAAAAAATGTAAAAAACCATGGGGCAGTAGTGAGGACACAGGAGCAATGGCTGAGTGACTGCAGGTGGCTTTTTGGAGTCCACCTGCCTTGTGGATGCAATGGCACCCTACCCGAGGGTGTCACTGGACAGGGCAGGTCACTCTCCCAGCCCAGCCTCTGACACACACCCTGTTCCCTGCCTCACATCCTCTCCAGAGGTCACATTCCCCCTTTTCTCTGTGCCACACAGAGCAATCAGTTCCTGTGCATTGGATGGAGAGGAGATGTGTGCGCTAAACACGTGTGTGCAGTGTAATTACCTTCCTAATCTCTCTCTCTCACAAGGGGGTCATTTACAGAGATGAAAATTCAGGCAGTTTCAGAACTGCTGGGCATCGCTTGGCGCATCCAGAGGTATGCACATGCAGAAACCACAGTCTGAGCACCTGAAACTGCATGGCAGGTTCAAAGGGCTGGCACAGCCCCTGGTTTTGTTTGCAGGGTTGCAGGGATGAGGTGGACTCCAGGCTATATTCCACATCTCTCCCGATCAGGCCCTTCTATCTGGGGATCTGCATACAGCTGTTCAGCAGCAAGCCCTGCGTGCGCCGCCCTGTTGTTGTATAAACAAGAGCAGAGACTCAACCAAAGCTTTTCATGTAGTTTTATCTCGACTGCAATTTGTTTCCAGTTCTTAAAGGCTGTAGGAACATCCAGCCTTACTCCCTGGAGCCTGTTTCAGCCATCCCAGCGGTGTTCACAGCACTGTTTGATTTCCTTTGAACCGTTCAAAAATTCCCGGAGAAAGGTGCAAGTTCTGTACCCCTCCTGGAGGGATTTGCTTTTCCACACAACTTATAGGCTGATTTGTAAGAGGTGTGCTGTGTGCTCTGTCCCAGGTGTGCTGTCCCTCCCTGCCTACTTCAGCCCCTACCACGACGGCTCGGTGTGCAGCGATGGCCGGGCCGACGCCTACGCGCAGCTGGAGCTGCGGACCCTGGAGCAGTCCCTGCTGGCCACCTGCGTCGGGAGCATCTCGGAACTGAGTGAGTTTGGGATGTGATCCTGTAATCCACCATGGGGTTCCTCCACCAGGGCAGGAGAGCCCATCCCTCCTCCACTGCTGAGGGGCAGCGGGAGCGTTGCCACTGCTGGCAGCGTGAGCAGTGTTTAATGTTGGGTGAGATGTAATTGCTGGTGGTGCTGTTTATGAAAATCAGCTGGTTTCATTAGTCTGATTAATGTCTAATTCACCTGGAGAGGTGTGAGATGTGCCTTTTTTTTTTTTTTTTTTGGTAGAGATGTTACTGCCAGCTAAAATTGGATGCTCTTTCCTGGATGCCTCTGGAGGCTCTCCTGTGCATTTGTGGAGCACAGCAAACCTCCCAAAGGCAGCAAAGAGGGTTCTCTTGGTTAGTGTTTCTGCGGTGGAAATGTCTGGGATATTCAAGGAAAAGCTTTTTGGTTACTAAAAAAACTAAAAGCAAAGGAAAAAGAAAAACTGAGAGCACTCTGGTAACAAAAACTCGTTCAACCCCCTTTTTTTTATAAAGCTGACCAAATGAAATGTTCCATTCCTAGAGTACTCACAAAGCCCCTTTAAAGTAAACAAAAATGATTTGTGTTTTCCTGGTCTACTTTCCCCCTTGCAACGTTTCTGCTGGCATCACTTTCTTAGCCTGCCCCATCTGAATGCTAATGAATGCCAGGGCCAGTAAGGAGTTTGTGTGTTTCACCATTTATTTTGCAACCTGCCTTAGTTTGAGGTTTTCAAATTCCTTCAACACACCTCTATTTATCCTGGAACACAAGAGAACATTTGTATCAAGGGCCTGGGATTGAATACAGCTTCCTCTCTCCCTCTTCCCCTATCCCTGCCTGGCCAACTTGGTCAGTACATCCAGTGAATGGCTCTCCTGATACAGTTGCCTTTTTTTTTTGCTTAATTTTTTTAAACGTTGCTGCCCATTGCCAGAAAAATAGAGTGAGTGTGCAAAGGAGAAGGAACGTTATTATTCTGAGTTGAAAATTTGAATTCCAGACGCATTTCTGCTATAAACTGTGCAGACTTCTGTGTTAGCACCAGCGCTGGAGGATCCATGATGCTCTTGTAAAACGTGCGGATCCTGGAGCTACTGAAGTGGAAAGGCAGAGTTGTTAGAAGGATTTTTTTATTATTCTGAAGTGGGTCCTTAAAGCTGAATGTGCTGTACAACAAAGGAGTGGCAGGGCTTTAGACTACAAGCTGAGATTTTTAATACCCCGTTGGTCTGAACCACTAAAAATGTCATGTTTAGACGTACAGTAGTTTTGTGGGGCTTTCTCCTGTGTAACAGTAGAACCCCAGGGCTTCTGATTAACAAATTTACTGTATTGCTTTTAGATATAAATGAACAAGTAATAACTTCCCAAGAATTTCAGAGGGAGGTGTTGCTAATGCACATGAGGCGCTGCTAAACTCAGGTTGCTTTCCCAGGAGCCAGCTTTGTGATGGGGCGACTATTTCAGTTCCATCCTTTCCCAGTATTGTAACTTTTGGACACAATAGAGCAATGTTTCCTGTGAGAGTTTGAGGGGACTGTGAAGCATAAAGCAGCAGAGATTCTCCCCAGGAAAAAACAGATCCTAGCTAAGTATAGTAATAATTCAGCTCACTGGTTGGTAATCACACTACTCAAAGATGAAGCTTTTAAAGCTTTTTGGAGTTTGTAATGCACCACAACACAAGGAGATTAAACAGGGTTGTGCCTAAAGCAAGCTTATTGCAAAAAGACCAGCTTTGGGGTCATTGCTCTGGGAACTTTTTAAAAATCTGCAGTCCTAAAATTCTGAGTGCAACTGTGTGATCCAGGTCACCTTCATCGAGGCCTCCTCAGGTCCACCGTGCTCCAACACAGAGGCAGCTTGTCTCTAGTTCAAAAACCAAGAGGAGTGAGAAACCCAGAGACCTCCTGGACTGAGCTTCTTATAATGCTAAGGGACAGATTTCTGGCACAGCTTGAGACAGCCAGCATGATAAAAGACTGGCTTTTTAATAAGAGAGTCAGGTCTTGCCATTCTGGAGAAACCTGCAGCTGGAGTGAGAATGGGAGCAGCAGACCCCCTCAAAGAAGGGGTTTCTGTCTTGAACATAATGTCACTAATTTGTCTCAAGTGTCTGGGCAGGAGGGTAGAACAGCATGACCCAGTTGGAAGAAATGGGAGCAACCTCCTAAAAAAAGGGGAGTGAAGTATTGGTGCTACTGACTTTGCCTTATGAAACTGTCACTGCCAGGTCAGGCAGAGGACATTTTACAAAGACATCAGTAGTTTTAGTAGGCTCGCAAAAAAAATTGGTATTTGTCAGTGGAAAGAGGAGAACACCAGCAGTAAACCAGCAAACTCACTGTAAAGAATGTGTGGTAACTGAGAGGTGTTGCACTTCATGTTTTCTAACTGATAACTTGGTATTTGAAAGAAAGTGCTGCCCAGTGGCAGCCTGAGGGACAGGACACCCTCTGCCTTTGTGGAGGAGGTTCTGTGCACACAGCAAACATTCCTCTGAGCTGTGAGAGCTTTGATTTGTTCAAGAAGCATGACTGAAAACACTGTGGGTGCCTAATAAAGAGATGATTTTGTGTTTTCTCCCCGTGCGTGCGTGCAGGCGATTTGGTGTCGCGAGCCATGCACCACATGCAGTGCCTGAACACCATCCGGCCCGGCATGAGCCCCGTGCGGCAAACCCGGCAGCAGCAGCCCATCTCCTGGTCCCCTGATGCCCTCCACACCCTCTACTACTTCCTACGCTGTCCCCAGATGGAGTCCATGGAGAATCCCAACCTGGACCCTCCAAGGATGACGCTGAGCAATGAGCGGTAGGTCGGTGAGGTGGGAGCGGGTACGCAGCAGGCTGAAAGGGCTCCTTCTGTTGGATTTCCAGGGCAGGTTTGTGGGATGCTACCTAGGAGGCATCAGTTATTCCTGCAGCCAGGCCAGATTAGGTTGTCAGCCCTGCCAAGTTTGCGAAGCCCTGGAATCGGAGCTGGAAAGTGAGCTGGTTTTTCGTGCGGTCTTTCCGAGCGAGGCACAAGGCTGTGTGCTGCCAACAGGGCTTGTCTGGAGACCTTGCCAAAAGTACATGTGGTTGCCTAAAGCAGGAAAGGCCTTCCCAAAGAAAATGTTACCTCCTGAATGGTGCCAATTAACAATTGTCATCATTCTGGGGAAAAGCAATGCCGTTTGCTGCGGGGAGGGTTCAGGGGATTTATGAACATCCTACTTGAGGATTACTTCAGTTGGTGCTGTGTGTCTGGAGTAGAAAGACATTTCGGTAGGAAGCCAAGAGCTAACCAGGGAAGGCAGTGGGTCTCCCTGCCTTCTGCCAGCTCTGTGACCAACTCTCAAAGTAGGGCCATTATTAGAGCAGTCAGAAATTTTCCAGTGGGATGTTTTTTCTCTTGGAAGCCTCCCTGGTTTCCTTCCTGCCCAGCCCCTTGGCAGGCTTCCTGACAGGCTGGTGGCACAGGAGAGCTGAGGAGCCCTCAGAGCTGAGTTCCTGGACAGGTCAGGCAGCTCCTGCTCCCCAAGTAGCATTCTGTAGGGAGACCCAGGCCACTCCAGACTTATCTCCCCATTTCCAAGTGCACATCCAAGTTTCTGTTCATTTCAGAAATCTTAAATGGGAAGTTCTGTTTTCTGGTTACCCATTATTTATTCTAGCTTGCTTTTTGGATGTCTTTTTGGCCTGCTGGACATCAGGCTGAGGGAAGGCTCTATCCTGGCCCTGGCCCTTCCCAAAAGCAGCCTGTGGTTGAGAAGTTTCCTGGTGTATTGATGTGCTGAGGCCATACTCATAAAACAAAAAAGCAGAATATTTGTTGGATAGGTGAGCAGGGAAAGGAGAACATCTCTGCAGTTTTGTAAATAACATGGTTTCTTCTTCCCACCTTGGGCTTTACTGTACTCAGCCCCAGCTTCTGAAATCTGTATGAAATTGTAGTAACACACAAATAATTAATTACAGAAGTAAAAAAAGGTTGCCTTTCTGTTTGATCCTCCCCAGAAATATTTTCAAAAAGAGCAGAACTCTCTACAAAGAGAGGGAAGAGATGTACAGATATGAAGAGTCAGGAGGAATTAAGTTGAATAAAATAGGAGTAGAGAGAAGCATGGCTGCACACCTCAGCCTACTGGTGGCTCAGTTTTTTGTGCTCACTAACCTTAGTCTAGGTTGTCCCTACCTAGTGCAAAGCTGTTTATTTTGCACACTGTGCAAAAAAAGTCTTCATGGGGCCAGATTGTGTAAAGTTGTGCCACTGGTTCCCATAGTGGTACAGCTGAGGCTGCTGAACAGCTCGTAGCAGAAATGTAGATTAGGCTTTCTGTTTTGCGCTCTTTTCAGTGCTCTCAGTGTAATGATGTTACTGCAGCTACTTGTTTTGTACACTGGGGATAATAAATGAGTTAAATCAGGGGAGCAGTTATCTCTCCAATTGATCCCAAACAAAGCTCTTCACATGGTTCACCGGAGTTTTTCTGGAGGCTGCAGCTCTGTTCTGTTTTGAAATCCGCACTAGATCCTACAACAGCTGGGGTAAGGGAAATTTCTGCCATTTTTTGCTGACCAGTACTTAGCTGTAAAGGAAATTAAAGAGGATATATTAAAATGGACATTATTAAAAACTGACATGAAGAAAAAAAAAAGAAAACAACCTGAGCACTTAAAGGACTGGCTTTGAAAAATTTATGGAAGCTGGAAATGAAGTTAATACTGCCCATCAAACCCTACGTTTCGTTTGCTGCAGGATGTGTTGTTGTCTCGCTGTCCTGAGCTCTGGGCACATATCTAGCACAGGCAGGGGATGGACCCTGCTGGCAGCACTTTGCAGAGGAGGTGCTTTGCTCTCTCCTGGCTGAGGAGGAGAGAGGCAGCCGAGGCTGCGTGCGAGGCGCCGGGCTCGTGGCGTGAGCAACGAGGGCACTGATTCACCTAATGTGACTTGGCAAGGCCATGCAGCCCAGTTCTTTTATTCTTCCCTGAGCTGTGCTAAATCAGCTGCAGACTGGGCACTGCTCTTTTGTGTGTGTGTGTGCTCACTTTCTGGAACACACGTGTTCCGTGCTCTGCAGTCCCAGCTCGCTTTCTGCTGGAAAAATCCCGGTCACGAGCAGGGACAATAATGCTGACCTGTTGTGCCTTTGCTCGTGCTTCAGTCCCCACGCTCCTGCCCAAATCTGTGCATCTATTGATCTGAAATTCAGCAAAGAGAGGGGTGGCTGTTAGAGCTGCAGCCTTGGTGAGACCTGATTTTGGGGAAGATCCATGAGACACGCTGATTCAGTGGAAGGAGGTGCAGTAGTTCATCCACAGACCTGACAATCTGCTGTGCAGTTTGGCTTTCTGTGTGTCACACTGCGATGCAGAATGCTGTGAAAATCATAACACTGTAGGGTCTGGAAGATCTTCACTTCAGCATGAAGGCAAGCTGAGGATTTGGTTCTGAAACCATGCCTAATGGAGGCTGTCACGTGCCATGAAGGGCTTTCAAAAGCCTGGCTGAGCTTCTGCACTTACCCTGCAGCAAACTGCAGAGGGTATGAAAACACACACACTTGCAGATTTGAGGCACCCCGGTGAACAGAGCCAGTTTCAACCCACACAAGTGGGTTTTTATCCATGCTAAACACCTTGGCAAAAGACCTGAGGTGAGGAAGCTGGAGATGGCTGCAGCAGCAGGGTGGATTGAGTCACCTGTACAGCTCTCTGGAGCTTGTGGATGCTTTGGGACACCCAATAGGCTGAAACTCTGCAGAGTTTGTGGCTTGGTGATGTTTGCTTCTGGCATCTTCAGGTGAGGGTGCTGAAGCAGGAGGAGAGGAGGCAGAATTAGAAAGCACTCAGGTATCCTAGGCGAAACATGAAGCATTTCCAAAGTGAATGCAGCTGCTCGCTGTGCAACCAAGCCATGGCCCACTTAGAGAACCCCAGAATGACCTTGTTTGCTGCACAGACAGTAAACCATCTGCTGTTTGGGGTCGAACAGGACACTAGAGGCAGCATTTTACAAACACAGAGTGCCACTTGTGCAATATTTTGGCAAGGGAATTAGACCCTGAGGTGAGCACTAGCTCACTGAGGATACACCTGAGTGCCCGGAGGCTCGGAGCTTTTCCGTGTCAGCATAGTTCTGTCTGTGCTGCTGCTGCAAAAAAAGTCCTCTGCTGGGCAATAAGATACTTTTATTTTCTCTGAGATCCCAGTCTGTGTTGTGTTAGGGGTCAAACTATGTGTTTTTGGACCAGGCACGTGGCATTTCTGCTTTCTTCACTCTGTTCCTGCTCTGGGATTTCTCCCATTGCTTATGTCAGGCAGGCTGAGCTTGGGAGCTGAGCTCATGTCCCAGAGCATGTTTGCTGGGATTGTTTGGGATACTGTGACTTGAGAAGAGCCATTCAAAGGTAAACGAAGTTCCTTTCTCCTTTTTCACTTTTCCCCAAGCGGGATATAAAGCTTTTGTTTTACTTTAATGGTGTGTCAAGGCAGGAATGCTCTTGCAGTGATGCTTATCTTGAGGAGTATTTGTCAGCTCCCACAGAGCCCAAATCGAGGTCAATATTTAGGCTCGTTTTACTGCTGAATGGACTGTTCTGCCCTGGGTTAATTACTTGGCCAGCATAGTGGTCCAACGTTAAAGTTGGGAACAGACACCACTGACTGCCCTCATCCTGTTTCTTTTTTAGTTATCATCTGCCTGCAGCACTTATTGTTGGAAAGTCAGCATGATCTAATACCTGAGAACAGGCAAAAAAGTTGGATCCTGCTTCCTTGTGTGGCTGATTATCTGTGGGTTTTGGTAGGCTGGGCTTCTTCCCCTTCCAGCTGCCCTATTAAAAAAAACTCGAAAGTTTTGTCTGGTGAAATAAATGGGCAGGAGATCTTTCTCCTTTTTAATGCCTTTATTAAGAAGAATCAGCTCAGGTGGGGAGAAATCGACGGGTCGTGCCCACGCCGCCGCTGCTCCCAGGCGTGGCACGAAGGAGGAGGACGATGCAGTTTTGTCCGCTGGTCTGCAGACAGAACTGGGGACACTGTCCTCACAGGGGAGTCGTTGAGTCCTTGGTTTGTTTTGTTTACAAACCCGGGAGGTCTCTTTAATCAGTTTCTTTTGAGGTTAGGGTGAGAAAATAAAAAGGTCCAAGCAGGTACGGGACTATGCTCCCATTCTTAGACCACTTAAGTCACTTGCTGGCTCGTGATTTTAGGGGTTTTTTTCTTGTAAAAACTGTAAAACTGTAAAAACCCAGGGTGCACTGCATTTCTTATTTGCATGTTGTCTCTGGTGTCACTGCCCATTCTCTTCTTTACCCTGGAGGGTTTCCCTTGGTATCTTCTTGGCATACGGCTAGCATCAGGGAAACAATCAGTTAATCACCCGCCATTAACTGGTGATTAAGGGCTTTTCTTCGGCAGGGAACCTAAAGGAGTCTGACTGGTCTGGCTTGGTTTTTTTAACTCTGAAACTTAAAAAAAATACAATTTTCTATTCATATCATCTGGTGTTGGTACTGTTGGTCTGTAAAACATTGTGGAGCTAATTCCAGGCTTGTCCATCCGTGCCTGTCGATCCAGCCATGTCAGGCCTTTCCAAGCTGTCCATGCTGCAGCACTGCCAAGTTTTACATGTTGTCTGAATTTGCTGGTGCATTATTTTATCCCAAACATCAGGGAGAGAGCATAAAACAATTTACATCTGCAGAAGCGCACAGACTGTACCCATCTTGAGCCTGTCAGTGGAAATTCCAGAGCTGATGCAGGATTTGTTAGCTGCCGGCAGTGAAATTTTGGGGCTTGTCAATTTAAAGGAAATTCACAGCTATTCAGCTGGAAAACTGCAAGAAGCCTACTACAGGGGCCACCTCTTAAGGAAAGAGAAAGCTTGGTTGGGTTTGCCATGTGCAGGCTCCAGATTTGCTGCTTCTAAACAAACCTGGCCTCACTCAGTTTCTCCCTTGTCACAGAAAATCCTTCAGGAAGGCTGCTGCTCATCCTGCCTTCAGCTCAGTGGCTGCTCTTACTTACCAGGCTCAAAAGTGGCCTGGATTTGTTTTCTGCTTCCAGCAGAAGTCTTCCCATTACATCTGTTACCTCTCATGATCCAAAGCCAAAGGATAAACATGCAAACCATCTTTTTTTCTGGTCCAAAAGGCAGGAAAAAAAAGGACTTCTCTGTGCCATATTAGCTGGGCAGAAGAGGAAGGAGCTGAGCTGCCTACTTGGGTTTTTTTTGTGGAATATTCCCAGCAATGTTATTTATTGGGAAAGGGTGGAAAATGCATCTGATTCTGAAGGAAGATGTATCAATGCTACAAAAGGAAAGATTGCAGCCCTTTCATGCTGTTTTTCAGTGCTCTTTGCTTAAATACTCTATTCTTCCAGCATCTGAACTATTGATTTAAATCATCATTGGCTGGAACACTTGATAGATTTTGTCATGTGTGTAATCTAGACTTACTTTGGCTGGAACAGAAACCAGAGTTGGGTCTAAATTAATTCTTCCTGGTAGAGTGTCAAAATCCTACCCAAGCAGGATAGATTGATTGATTGATTAATTGACTGATTCATTTGCAGTGGTCAATGCAATTAAAGAGCCCCTATGCCATAGCTGGATTTTAATCTCTAGTGACTCTAGGTCCCCTCATCATATTTCCTAAAGTTCATGTTTTAAAAACACATGACTTTGATCTTACTTAGTTCCTTTTCACTTGATGATTTCTAGGTGCATCATTAGAAGTAATTAGAGCCTGCAGCTCCTTCCCCCATGGTTCAGTGGGTTCTTTCCCTGTGTTCAAAAAATGCCTGCCACGACTAAATGTTCCTTCTGGAATTGCATGAGACAGGAGTGATTCGGTCACATGGATCATATTTATGCAAAGATTCTAATTCAGATTAAAGAGAATATTAATAGACCAGTTATTAATGGGAATTGTCTCCAAAAAGTCTTGCTTGGCATAGCATGGGCATCCAGCTGGCAGGAAAGGAAGGAAAATCAGGAATAACCTGCAGAGCCTGTTGCTGAGACCTGTGTTTGCTTGAGCTGCATCCTCAACATCACTGAGAGGAATCCCTGCTTTCAGATCTGGTTGAGGCTTTTCAGGACAAATCTTTTCTCCAGATGGATCTTTCCAGACTCTCACTGATCTGTCATGAGGCTTTTTTCCCCTCTGCTCCTTTTAACTGCAGGTTTATGGAATTTTATTAAGTGCCATAGCTACATCATTGCCTGTCTTTTAGATTTATCTGTGGCCTAGTGTTTCCTAATTCCACTTTAATGTATTTATGTCTGAATTCTTTTATTTTACAGCCATACCCTATTGTTTCCATGCAGTATCAGGAGCAGAACTTGATACACTTAGTTCCTTTGAAAAGGTCTGCAGTAAAACAAGTTCTGAGGTCTCTTGTCTGAGAGCTCTGAGTATCTTTCCATTCTATCTGCAGCTGCCTCACCACTTAAAAATAGGTGGACAGGAATAATAAAAGCAGACTCTGATCCAGTCATTTGCCTTGAGAGAGCAAAATGCTGTGATCATGCAGAATTTAACAGTACTTAAATCTACTCAGAGTATCCCTGAAGTCAACAGAAAGATGTCCACACATTCCAGCCCCATCCCCATGCCACAGTCCATTGATTTTATTCTTTCCCCCAGAGCTGTTTTGATAGGAATATAGTGATTAAATACAGGGAAAGAGAAGGAAGCCTTACAGTGAACTGTGCCATTAGGGCATTGCTTGTGCAAAGGGCACATATAAATGTGCCCCCCTTTTTAAAGGGAAAATAAGCTATTTGCTATCCATGAAAGCCTGCTCTGGTAGATTTATTAGTTGAATAAAAAGGTTGTAAACAGATAAGATCAACTTCCTTCACCGACACAGGGAAAGAGGCTGCTACCATGCATTTTTCAGACTTTGACCAGTTAATGTCAGCCTTAATTGTGATTTTGAGGGGCTCATTCACAAGGAGATGACATGAATAACCCTATTTCAGAGGCCAGTAAGCTGCAACCCACACATACCTATTGACTGAAATTAACTGTTCAGTGGCCGTGCTGCTCATGACCTTAGGCTGGATCGTTTGTTTGCTGAGTCCACACTAAATAGTTCAAAACATTGAATATATTGCACAATTTTGAGATCTGAGAGCATCTCTCCTTTTAAAAAGAGAAGTGAGTAGCTTCAGCACATTTATGATGGGCAGCTTTCACCCTCCTGCTGTTTATGGGACATCTCAGCACATATTCAGCAGTAACTTCTAGATCAAAATGAAAAAAAATGACATTTTGACAGAGTCAGAGCCCATGGAAGTGGGACTCCTGCATATGTGCTCCTGGTATTTTAACTGAAAGGCTGCAGAGAAACACAGGATGAAGTGTTTATGGAATATTAAATGGAAGGGAATTAAAATAAGTCTGGCTACAGTCAGTAGGTGACAGACCCCAGTTATGCTTCCATTCCTGGAATATTCCTGCCTGTGTCTGGCATCACCTATTGAGGTATTTTTAAGCTGCATTTTTAAGCTATTGAGGTATTTTGAGATTTTTTTTTATTTTTTTTTTAAATTGTTCATTTCTTTATAGTTCAAAGATTGCAGAACTGGAATGTGAGGGATGACCTTGGCAGTGGTGAAGGGAATTAATTGCAAACCCTGAGGATCGAATCCATCCAAGTGCAACTGCTGAAGCTGGCAATGCACTCTGTTCTCAATTAGATACTTTCCCCCCTCTCTTTCATGTTGTTTGTATAAACATGCAGTGCTCAGGTTTTGGGTGGTTTTTTTCCAACTCTACATATCTCACACCTGGGACAGACCAGCCTTTCTTCCACGTTGCTGGCTGTAAGCAGTTTGTAGTGTTATTGTAGTGCTTCCAAAGGAGCCTCTGCATCTTCTGATCTTTCTGTTTCAGAGCAGGAGTGTGATACAAACACAGATTATTTAAATTCTCTGCAAAAGTGTGAGGAGAAGACTCCCTGTGTATGAACTGCAGCAGCGCAGAGCAGACTGCGTGGAGAGACAGGGGAAATATTACCAGCACAAAAGAGAGTACAATGAAACAAAAATTTGATTATAAAGGCTCTGTGTGAAGCTCTGGGGGGAAAAGTCAAGTTTTTTGGGCTGTCTTGAGGCTTGGCTGCTGTTTTTCATGTTCTGAGAAGTCTCAAGTGTCACTGGCACAGGTGGGTAAAAATCACCCTTTTCCTGTGGTCCTGGGCAATGTGCTCAGCTGACCCTGGTTTTGAGCAAGGGCTTTGGACTGAATGATCTCCAGAAGTGCCTCCAACCCCAGCTGTCCTGTGCTGCTGTGGTTCTAATTTCAGCATGTGCCCTCAGAGTTGTTTAACATCTCTGCATTGGTGATTTCCCACTCGGCAGGAATCAATGCCTTGTTCCCTGGAACTGGTTCTTCAGCAGGCAGTGGCTGATCCTCACCACCTGCCTGGAGAAGTGTGAGGTGTCTGACAGTCTTTGTCCTGTCAGTTACAAAACATTTGTTTGAAAACCACAATTTTCTGCTCTTACACTGGTTTTACCCCAGTGCTGGGTGGAAATCCCCACAAAGGCCATCACTGACCAAAGCCACTTCTGGTGAAAGTCCCTGTTTGTAAAAGTGTTGAGAAGGGGAGAGATGATCTCTGGCTGTGCTGTTCAGCAGAGAAGAGACAACAGGCACTGTGTGTGTGTTTGTATGTGTTACCACCCTGCAATTACAGCTCCAGTAATTACTGTAACTACGGTGGAGATGCCCACGTTGAGCTCTTGGCTCCTGCTCTTGAGTTTCCATCTGCTCAGATAAAAAAGAAGGTGCAAGAAGATGAGAGCCTGGCAACTCAGCTGCCTGGAATCTCGGGGCTGGTGCACCCAGGAATCTCCAGTGCCCATGGGCAGCCTGGGTTGTGCGTTGTTTGTTGTTTGCTCCTGGTGATGAGCAGCAAACCAGCATCAAGATTGAAAAGCAAATAATCCAGGGAGACCTAAAACAAAGCTGTTAGAGCATTACAGAAACACAGGAATGAGTTAGGCAAGGCCTTCTGCCTTCTTTTCCCACCTTTTGGATAGTGCCTACGGGAATAATAGAGGACTGACTGAGAGTCTGCACCTCTCTGCTTGCCTCTTGCAGGTTTCTGTCTTTCCTGTCTCCATCTTTCCTTGAGGACAGATCCTTAAGGACAGCCTCCTGATAGCAGCACAGTGTTCTTGTAACTAATACAATGAAAAATCAGTAATTCTGGGGATGAAACGTTCTGTTAACGTTGCAAAGAACGGTGATGGTAACAAGCCAACAAGTTTCTCCTTTTTCAGTAATTGCTGTTGCCAATTGAAGTTAATATTATTTCCTATTGGACTAAATTGCAGCCCTTCCCTTGCAGAACTTGCCTGTTTCCTGAGGAAGGAGTTAACTGGTGCTTTTTAACAAAGGCCACACTAAATAAATACAATCCTGAGCCTTTGCTGTGCAGCAGCCAGGGCTGGCAGGTTGCTGGGAGTTTTGCTGTTATTGTTCTTGACATCTTTGTAACACATTGCTGAGAGCCAAGCTCTCACTGCAGAATAAATATTTCTGGGATCTTTCCCTTTCCCCGGTGGTCTTGGCTTTCATGACGATCGAGAGGCAAAAAATGAGGGAAGTTTCGGACAGACTCTCACAGGTGTAATTTGTGATAATAGCAGCTATCGTTCCCTCTCTCTGACCTTGTGGAGATTAGACCTAAGCTTTCCCTGGGGTAATCCTAGGTTGGAGTGTCTCTGCTGGGTTTCCTTTTCCAAGGCAGTTTGCACTCCCCATCCCATGCCTGTGCTGCCCTGACCTCATGGTCACTTACAGAGCTACACTGCACCATTTTCATCACATGGTTTTTACAGCAACTGCTGAACAGAGTGTTTCCAAAAGCACCTCTGCTCTGCAAGACAAATCCTATTCAAATGAGCTGCATGTCTGAGCTGATTCAGCCCTGGGTTTAGAACGTTCTGGGGCTGAAGCACCTGGTGTTGATCCCATGGGTGCTGGTCTAACGTGTTTGCTAAGAGAGGAGGGACCAGGGTGTGTTTTGCTGGTGATGCTGCTGGAAGGGGCATTTCCAGCCTGGAGTCAAACCACTGGCACCTCGAGTTCCACTGGAGAGTTTGTACCTGCAGGTCTCTCTTCCAGGGATTGGAAAGTGTATCATCATGTCTAGAGAACAGAAGGGGCAGGCAGAAGCTGGAAGGTTTGATTCCTAGGCTTGCTGGAAAACTCTCTGCTGCTGGAAGGAATTCAGTTAACAATTCCTCACCCCTCTGGCTTTGTTCAGAAATGGAAAAGATCCTTCTGGGGAAACAGGGGGCTCTTCTTGGACAGGTGCTGCAGAGCTGGGGACATTTTCAGTGGGAAATGATGAGTTGTTTGTGATGCAGTTCCAGAAGGTGATCTGAGAGGAATAGGAGCCTGTTAGCATGAAATTATAACAGGGCTAACATAACCTGCTCAGAACTTAGCTGCTTGTAATTATCCTGCTCCCAGCAGCCAGACTGGGTGATTAAGAGTTCCCTCTGTCAGCCCTGCACTGTGCCAGGTAGCCAGTGCTCAGTTCCCTGTTGGGGCTGCCAAATTCTTCAGGAAGGATCTCTCTGAAGAGCTGGTGCAGTGGAATATCACAGAAACATATGTGCCTTAAGTGACTTTCCATCTGGGCATCCCATTCTTCCTTGTACAAGAAGTTACAATATTTAATTAACACACTTTGGGGCTACTTCTGGGCTGCTAAACTGTCTGTGCCCAGACACTCAAGATACCTAAACATAAGTGGCTTAATCTGAGAGCGCAGTTTGCCCCAGCTTAGTGACAAAATTTGGGCTCTGTACAGCTTCATTCACAGTCAGGGCTCAGAGGTACCTGCTGCAAAGAAAAGAAAATGAAAGCTAGTTTGTTTCTCAAATAATTTTGTTCCTTCATGGTTCTTTTGAGGTAGAAACCCTGGGCAGAAAGGTGTGTGCCATGTGTTGTAAACATTTTATTGATTACTCCTTCTTTGTGCTTGAAATGCAGAGCATTGGATGCTGAGAGAACAGTTTATTAAAGCAACTCAGGTGTAGAGCAGAATTTTAGAATGCTGATATTTTCCTCAACAAGCTGAAAAAGAATAATGGTGCACATTGAGTGCAATGATGTTAGAATAGGCTTATGTTTAGCTTTGTCATTTTTATCATATCGATCATGGATGCTTCTGTGGTTTGAGATTTGCTTTTTGGCAGCAGCATTTTAATGGGGCTGAAAAGGGAAAATCTCTTTGCCATTTGGCATTAGAAACAAAAATTATTGGTTTTTCATGCTGGTCATTAGCTGAGAGAGCAGCTGGAGCTTGAAATTCCTCCATGTTCCTGTAGGAAGCACAGAGCTTCTCCCTCAGCCGTGGTCAGCATGAACCAGCTTGGGCCTGTTGCAAGAACAGGTTTTATCTGAGCATAAGAAAACTTCATTCTCTTATCCCTAATAGAATGTTTATCTAATCTAATAATATGAGACTATTTAAGTGTGGCTTTTTGGAGAGAGAGAAAGATGGGGTAGCAGATAACTTGATATGGAGACTGGAGTGACAATTGGGTTTTTTCATCTCCCTGTGCTGCAGGTGTCAGGGTGTAAACAAATATTGCTGGTGTCTTACTCAGGCATTTGCCATCTGGGCATAAAATCTGCAACTCTGTAGCTCACAGTCCATGAGAAATAGATATAAAACTCTGGTAATTTGACAAGTTGCTTTGTAGGAGGGCATTGGTTATGCCTCTGGCCTCCTGCTTGTGCTGGTATTTGACCACAGCATCCTGAGGGTGTCAGGGTAAGAGCTTTTTTTCCATGTGTCCTGTCAGCATTGCTCTTGGTTAGGCCAAGCTGTGACCTGCTGAAAGATCTGCTGCATCCATATATTGAGGTATTTGAATAATTTTAATTACTCTCATTTGAGATTCAGTAGAAGGTCATGCATTATAGCAGGCAAAGCAAGAGGCTGCTCAGCAGCACTGCTGGCACTAAAAGCAGACTTAATAGCTGGAATTTGTGGCATCTGCTGAGAAGCTCCAAATGTTGACATGTAGTGCATGCATGCTCTAAATTTAGGATATTTGAAAACTGAAAGAATTTGAGCTTGGCCAATTAAATCCACCTACCAGAATCCCAGAGTTAAGCTGTTGTGTCTGCCATTCCCAGTGCTGCTTAGGTTCAGCGATGATGCCCATTGATAGGATCATAAAACTTCCAGAGATAGAACCATACAAAGAGTTTGAAATTAGGAGATTTCACAGTCTTAAACACAAAATGGAAGAATGAGATGATTTCTTGTGTGCCATAGAAAGACTTCATTGCAACAGTTGTTTTCTTTAAATTCAGGACACTTCTGTTGCTTGCATTTCTCATATCTGTAACTTTACATGGCACTATTTATTCAGTTTTTTTAATGCAAAGCGCAAACATGGAACTCTTTGCTTTCCAGTAAAAAGCAGAAACAAATTCATTCACTACTGGAACTTTCTCTTCATTCTGCACAGCAGCTCTTCAGTGTTTTAAGACAAGAACCAAGGAACAGAGCAGAAGCTCCTTGAAGATTTAGGTGAAATGTGTTCAATGAGCAGTTTGCCATTAGGACAGAGTGATGTCTTCCTGCAAAATAATAATTTAAAAACTTTATAAATGCCACACTGGCATCTATTTCATCCAGCAGTGATGTTACTTCTCCTTCTGAACTTTGATTAATGGCAGATTTTGTGTCTTACATGGCACTATTCGAAAAGTGCTGTCCATTCATTCACAAATGCTACACCCTGTGGGCTTTGAATGACCTTTATTTAAGCAAATGGACTCTGAAATTACATTATTAGGTGGTGTGGGTACCTGATTTTAGAGCACACATTGCATTATTTCACCTAAGAGAGCTGCAAACCTGCATGTGTTGGTGTGTTCTTAGTGCCTTCATGCTAAATTAATTCCTGGAACATCTCAGCTTCCAGAAAAGTGAAAAGCCAAAAGATTCCTTGGATTTTCATGAAGGAAGCACTGATATCAGCAGTGGGGTGACTGGTGGCACACAGTGTCCCTGCTCACAGGAGTGTGACATGGCACAGGAATGCCACATCAGTCAAGTCTATAGAAAAACAGGAGTTTCATCAACTTTTTCTTAAAATCATCTTTTTAACCTTGAAATGTTTTGCCTCTAGATACCAGTATTCTATGTTTTAAAATGTCTTATTTGAAACACTAATTAGGTTTTGGCTTGTGCTGGGATGTAAATGGGAAACCTTTCCCTGTTTATTGTGAAAACCCCTTTGCTTCACTAAGAATTATCTTTGTTTAACGGAACTAACTTTTCCAGCTATAATTAATTGAACAACTCTCAGTATTCCAGAACTGCAGAAAAAAAACATTTTTCTTCCTGGCTTTTTACTCACACAGCTTTAACTGGGGAGCTCCGGGCAGTTTTCATGAGCGTGGCAAAGCTCCGTGTCAGGATTTTACAACTGGGCCCTGAAAACCAGTTCAGTGATTGAATCTGGCAGATTGGCTTTGGCTCCAGAGCCAGCACATGCTTTTAACATATGCACGTTGGCAAATCAGATTGAAATCGTAACTAAAAGGGTTGCTGTCTCAGTCCTGCTCCTGCTGCTGGGAATTACGTGTAATGGGCAAAAAAAAAAAAATTGGGGAAGGAGGAATCTGGGCTGTGGGTAGTGAAGAACCAGCTGACCCCTGGTAAATCTGCTGTCAGATAGCATGGGATTTTTGTTTTGTTTTGTTTTGTGTGTATTTGGTTTGGTTTTGTTTTTGTTAGTTTGCCAGTGTAGCTGCTGGAATGCACCGTAGGAGTTACCACTTGGTTTTTCTGCCCACAGGATCAAGGCTGATCCAAGAATAGCAGACACCCCACTCTGGCTCTCTGCCCATGTTTATCTCTGACTATCACCTAACCTGCTGCTACAGGCTCATTCCTTTCATGCATGTAAATTGTGCTCCTGTCCTGCTCCAAAATACACCAGTTTTTTCCTTTGCTGCTGGAATTGTTGGGCATGGCAAGATTTTCCTGGGTCAGATTCCTCCGGGTGGGTCCTGGGTACCAGGACTCCACATGTTGCACTGGTTGGATCTTGTCTGGAAGGTGTTTTGTGCTTGCAAACCAGGGCAGTCACCTTTTTGTAAGAGGTGGGAAAGGCTTGGATCTGGTGTAGATGGCCTGGCCAGAGCAGGAATAATCATGGAATCAGGATAATGGAATGTGGTTTGGGTTAGAAGGGGCCTTAAAAACAATCTCTCCCACCCCACTGCCATGGGACACCTCCCACTAGCCCAGGTTGTCCAACCTGGTTGGACACTTCCAGGGATGGGGCAGCCACAGCTCCTCTGGGAATCTGTTCCAGGGCCTCCCCACCCTCGCAGGGAAGAATTCCTTCCCAATATCCCATCTGTCCCTACCCTCTGGCAGTGGGAAGCCATTCCATTCCCCCTTGTCCTGTCAGTCCAGGCCCTTGTCCCAAGTCCCTCTCCAGCTCTCCAGGAGCCCTTTGGGTGCTCCCTGAGGTCTCCCTGGAGCCCTCTCCCTCCAGGCTGAGCAATCCCAGCTCTCCCAGGCTGGCTGCAGAGATGAGGTGTTCCAGACCTCGGAGCGTTTCCGTGGCCTCCACTGGACTCACTCCATATTCATTGAGGTCAGGACTCACAATTTGGTTCATCCCATCCCCCAAATTGTTAGCTGTAGTTTTCACCTTACGGAGAGTTTCAGGGCACTGAGGAGTTGGGAGCAGCAGCAGGAGCAGGATTGGTGTTTTTCCTTCCTCTGTGTTTCCTCCGTGTCCATCAGGGCTCCAACAGCTCCGTGTGGGGCTGGCGGGACAGATGGAAATCTGTCTCATCCTTGACCCCATAACTGTGACCATATTGTCATAGTTAAACTATCGTGTATATTATCTGCCTCTTATCAACAACTGTATACATTTGAAGTTGGTTTTCATTATTTTCTGCCTCTCTAGAAACCTTCCTCCTGCCTCAGCTTTGCAGATGTTGCAAATATGTTTTTCTAATGAGACACATGGCACATTCCAGAGTAGCACCAGTGCTTGTTTCCAGCCTGAAAATGAAATCTTTTCCCTGTTGGTAAAGTAGAGTTTGTAAAATGTGATTACAATAAATAAACCATAGACTTGAGAGGTCTTTTTGAGTTTCGTAGTGAGTTCCCAATGATTACTTTGTTATTTTTTTAGTGAACTCAAATTTAATCTTTCCTTTGATTTGTAGCAACATGAAGTAAAACCTGTCTGATGCTGCACCTTATTTATAAGTGTGGTTTGCAAAGGATGGAAAAGGTGTTATTTCTGTCTGTGGGAAGAAGGATCAGAGCTGCCAGCTCTAGATTTAAAATTCTCTTGTACCATTTTATATTCTCTATATAAAGAGGAAACTCTGAAGGCAGATTCAGTGGAGAAAGGATCCCAATAAATATAATATTAACCAGATGGCTTTCATTCCATTAGTGTCTGACAGCAGGATAACTCTCTAAACTCATGGCATAGCCAAGCCAAGGCCTCAGTAACTTGATAACGATCCACTAAAATTTGAGAACTCTTATCTTCTGAGATGTGAGCCAGTCATTGTTTTAAGGGAAGTCAGAAGAACACTGTTTGGGGTCAGTTGGATGTGGTTAAATTTCTTCTTCCTTTTCTGTAGGATCTGGACTGTCTGCCTTGAAAGAGGTTGCACATGTTGAGATGAACAGGGCCCACCATGGTCATTCCTATTTTTTTCTCCTGTAAATGTGGGAAGTTCTTGAAATTTTGTAAAATTTTTTGAATCTGTGAGGAATAGCTCCTATCTGAAGCTGGTTGTATTTTGGAGCAACAATTCTGTATTTCTTCTAAATCAACATCTCTGTTGTTACTTTATTCACATATAATTACATACTCTGAGATACATTTTTTTCTCCCTGCTGCTTGAAGAGGGGTTTTAGTGTTTGAGAATCCAAATTGTAAATACGCCACTGTTTTCCACATCAGTGTGCCATGGTTTGAGTTTTGGATACTCCGTCTTGCCTCAGAATCTTTCCTTTCTCCAAGTAATGAGACTTCACTCTGATTTCTTTTTGACTCTCTTGCCATCCTTGGGATTTTTCCATCTGAGTGACTTTGAGCCATAGAATTTGATTCCAGATTGAATCCAAACATTAGCTCACTGCACTGAAACCTTTCCTTTTTATTTTTTAGGCCCTTGCAAAACAACACATTGATCTTTAAACATTTGGGATTCTTCTCCGCAGGAGCCTCTGTATAGCTCCTGTAAGTCACACATGGGGGGTTACCATGGGCTAACCCACTCTGACCATAAATACTGTGAGATTTCCACGTGCTTTAGTTCACTCAGACCACTTAGAAGGCCTCTGGACAGGCAGGATGGGAGACTGTGCCTCTGTGGCTCAGGCCCTGCTCAGGCTGCCAGCAGGGAGGTGAATTTTGCCATTCCTACCTGCTTCCATTAGGACAGGATTTTCTTTCCCACTTTAGAAGAAGGAGAACCTTGTTTAGAAGAACAAGGTTTTTCTTTCTTGCTGTTGCTGTCACTGTTGGCTCCTGCTTTGTTTTGCTGTAGCAGAGCAGAAGGCAGTGAAAAATAGCAGAGAAGAGGTGGGGCAACAGGGAAAATGTTTTGTTCCTCCTTTTTCCCTCCAGGTTGGAAGGAGCTGTGAGCAGCCTGGGCTAGTGAAAGATGTCCCTGCCCATGGCAGGGCGGTTGGAACAAGATGAGCTTTTCCCACCCCAAACCATTCTATGACTCTGACTTTTCAGGAGTCTTGTCACTGGATCCTCCTGGGGGCACAGCCAGGGGGAAGGAATGTGATGGAATGGGAAACCCCACTGTCTTCACCTGAGTTAGCAGGTGCTCGAAGCAGAGGAAGGATGATGTGATTTTCTAACTCCTCTGGAGTGCTCTCCTTTTTGCATACAATTAATTTCTCTTTGCCAAAAATATCTTGATCCCAGTGCTTCTAGAAATCCCCAGAAGAGCCCGCTTTGGGGAATGATTTCTTTGTGATGGATATCCCTGGAAGTCTGTGATCCCACAGCTTCTCCTCGAGACGCTGCATGTGCTCTCCACATGCCAGTCATGTCCAAAGCCACTCTAATGAAAGTACCTTTTCCAGGAAAAAGTTATCCTAAAACTTGCTGTAAATTCTCTGCCAAATGCTGCTTGGCCTCCTTGGCTATGTCTAAATAAAACAACGTGGTTCAGCTCAAAGGAAGGGGGAAAGCCCACAATAAAGTCTGTTCTTTCTCAGAGCACTCTCACCCAGCTCCAAGGATATCTCCTCGGGATTGGAGTGGCTGTCCAGTTCCAGATGGAGGGAATTTCAGAGAACCTATGGGTGGAATATTGACAGCCCATGACAGTATCAGACATCAGTGTGATCCTTCACAAGGTGTATGGAAGTGGAGCAGTTCCTGCTCCACTTCCAAGTCTTGTGCACATCCCAGTTCATGCTGGCATCACTCCAAGACAACTTCATGGCAAAAAACTGGAAGAAGTCATGGTGGCATTGTGCTTCCAAGAAAACCGAGGGTCTGTGTCCCCAGTGAGCTGCTGCTGGAATATGACAGCTTCCCAAGACTGGATCACTTCAAGTGTGGAATTTAATGAGCTGCCAAATACTTCTAAATGTCAGGAGGACCAGAGGAAAATGGCAGCAGGCAGAACATGGCACAGGCAGGAGCGCAGAGACAGAAATTAATTCTTTAGCTTGCAGCATCTCCCAGTTAATTTTCCATGAAGGTTTCCCCCCTTCCCCTGCTGCAAACTGTGAAATGATCAGTGATTCCTTGGGGGCAGATGGATGCCCAGGTTAAGGGCCACAGCGTTGAGAATGGCGTTTTATTTTCTAGGAAATGAGTAATTTCATTTATTTTCTCAGTGTGACGTGACCCAGTGTTGGTGTTTCATCCAGCTGAACTGCTGCTGAACCTCTTCTTTCTGCTTCAGTCCTGGGATAATGCTGCTTATCTGGTGGAGTGTCAGTGAGCAAAGGAAGATAAAGCTGCTCCCAGAGCGTGGCCAAGGGGAGAAAGGAAATAATTGGATAAAAGCAGGGGGAAAGAGTAAAAAGCCCATCCTCAAGCTAGAAATTTTGCAGAGAAACAAAGTTTTTCAGCAAAATAGTAATTGAAGCCATTATAGTGACCCTTGATAGAATAATGAATAATAAAGAATTATTTATCCAATTTGCACAGCAATGCCAGTGGTGGGGTTTGGAAAATCAGGACAGCAGGATGAGAACATCCTTCCTGACACTGCTTTTTGCATTTTTAAAAGTCTGCTCCCCTTTGGACACAAGGAGAACCAGGCAGTCTGAGCTGTGACTTTTAAAGCCTTTGGAAAAAATCTGTTGAGATTAAAAAAAGAAACAGAAGAGGGGGAAAAAAAAGTCTTTCTTCTTGCCATTCCTCCCAAAGCAAGTTTTCCACATCCAAGGTCTGCTTGTGTGGAAGCCGTTTATAACCCTGGCACATGTGGATTTTTTGCAGAGTGGAAATTCCGTCAGGATAGGTGTTATTTCTGCTGTAGACTCCGTGGCATTTGCTGCTGGCTGACCACAGGTTCTGGCTGCCCAGGGCCTTGAGTCAGTCAGGGTTTGGTGGTTCCCTGCCCAGCCGTGTTCCCACCATGGGAGTGTCAGGGAAGCTGGGATGTGGCCTGAATCTTTGTTCACCACAAAAGGTGGCAGATGGAATCTTTTGTAAGATTTGCTTTTCCAGTGTTCCTGAGCGTTCCCAATCTAAATATAATTTAATTCTGTATTTAATTTTGGTGCTTTTAGCCTCCCTGGCCTACCTCTCTGCCCTCATCACCTCTGTGGAATTCCATGCTAGAGGCTCTGCAAAGTACATAGAAAAGATAAATAATTATTTTGGCTCCTCTCTTAAGTACCTGCATTCAGAAAGTGTGAATGGCTCTTTTCCAGGTTGGATAAGAGTTGAAATTCTCTGGAGCAGAGAATTTGCTTCAAGGCATCTCCCAAATGCCTGTGGACAATTCCTGCTCTTCCCTTAAGGAGGTCAATCAGCTCTGAATTGGATGAGCTGGAATCATTCATCCCATCCCTTTCAGAAAGTCTCGGCAAGGATGAGCTGCTGGGTGATTTTCAAAGTGGTGATTGTAGCAATATAAGCAACCCTGATATTCTGATTCTTTGACAGAAAAGTGAACTGGTAACAGGAGAAAGTCAATGTCCTGTTAGAAACACCCTGGCCCTGGGCAATGCAGGATCCGGTGCTTAAAACACCTCTGGTTTTGTATAAACTGTTTCACAACTCAGAAGAAAAGGAAGAGAAGCAGAGGGGAAAATAGTGGGTGTGTTGTAGAGTGATAGTGGCAGCGTTTCAGGGTGCACCTTGCAACTGGGAAAATTGGAACAGCACATATTTTTCCAGAGTGGAGTTATTCCAGCCTGAAGGGTGTTCAAAGTCGTGATAAAGAGAGCTCTGCTTGTGAATCCCATTATGAATAAATGGTTTCTAACGGGATTGGTGCAGCTCACTCTCTCTGCCCTCACACATGTACACAGGCACAGCTTTGAAAATGCCTTTCATGGCTTCAGCTGCTTTCATTAATGCCCAAATCAGTTCATATTCCCTCATATATGTATATTTTTCCCTCTGAACTTTGTAAAGGAATTGATCCTTTCTTCCCTCAGTTCTTTTCTTTTGAATGGTTAAATGGAACAGGCTTTTTTTTTTTTCCCCCCCCTTTTTCCACAGCGTTAATGAAGTCGTTACTGGGAATGGGAGAGGTGTTTTCATTACAGCTGGCACTTCCAAGCCTTCCACTGGGGTGGCAGGTATCCTTGGGGAAAAATCAAGCAGAAAGATCAGTCTGGCTGTATATTGAGAGGGTGGATGAGATGTGTTGTGTACGAGAGTATTATGGTAACTATACATTCATGTGTAATCTCAGTGCTGTGTTCATTCTTACAGCAGGAGTAAGGGGGGCTAATCATGAGCTGGTGCTGCTGTTATTACCTTATTTATATTCCTTTATTGCCTTGCAGCCCTTCATATTGAGTAAAACCTCATTATTTCACCAGTTCTGTGGTCTGGAGGCTCAGGAGGGCAAAACTGAGGGTCAGGTGGGCAAAACTGAGCTCTGCATAAGAAAGGCAACATGCAAAAAGCCGTGGGGATGGCGGTAATGTAAAGATTAATTGAGGCAGGACTGAATTACAAGGTCTGAAGTTGCAAACAGTCAAGGATATTTTTAGTGTTCCTAGCGGAGGAGTGTAAAAAAAAAAAAAAAAGATAAATAATCCCGTGCCTGTGGATTATTTAGAATAACAGGCATAACTATTACATAACCTGTTCGGGTGACCGAGGCTGAGCCGCTCTTTCCCGCGGCTGTGTCCTTCCAGTCCAGTTTCCTTCCTCAGGTGGGATTTATCCGTGCCAGGCTCCCCCTTGCACGCCCAGGAGCACACGAAGTGTCCTCCAGCCTCAGCCCCCGTTCCATAATGGATCTCTGCCCTCGCTTCACAGCCCCTTCATGCTGCTGCCGCCGCTGATGGAGTGGATGCGCGTGGCCATCACCTACGCCGAGCACCGCCGCAGCCTGACTGTGGACAGCGACGACATCAGGCAGACGGCCAGGCTGCTCCTCCCGGGGCTGGACTGCGAGCCACGCCAGCTCAAGTACGTGGGCTAAGCTCTGGGAAGCTCCTCCGCTCCTTGGAGCTCCTTTAAGCTTTCCTGTAGTGGTTTGGGCTCGCCAAGTTGAGAATTCCCGGACAACGCGCCAGTTAGCGTGGTGGGTTCAGTGCTGGCCAGTGACCAGCACAAAAATGGACAATATTAAACAATAAACCCTCCTGCTGCTCCAAAGGAGATGACAAACTCAGAAAGTCCCCTCCGTGGGCTGTAGCTTAGCTCACTCAGTCTCTTATCAGTCCCTCCAGCACTGGAAATGCCACGGCCCAGGCGGGACACAGGTGGGAGCTGTTGGTTCTCAGGCACAGAATGTTCCTGGCTGGAAGGGACCCACAAGGATCATCAAGTCCAGCTCTTGAGTATTAGCACGGTGCTCTAACCCACTGAGCTAATCTCAGGGCCATACTTTCACTACATTTCCAGAAGCCAGATCTCTCTGTGCTGCACAGGCGATACATGTTTAACCTTCTGGCACTTCCAGAGATAAAGGAACTTTGGGCAAACTCTGCAGCTGGGGCTGAAAGATTTTTTTGTCTTTCTGAAAGTTAAATACAAAATGCAAGTATTTGGGTTCAGGGTTTTTCTGTGCCTCAGACTTAATTACAAGATTATTCCTTGCTTTTTAAGATAGCTTGAATGAAAAATCTAAACTAGAAAAAAAAAGTTAATTCCAGATTGCATTATTTGATCCTTTAAAACACTAATTATGTATCCAGCATGTTCAGGGGGAAAGAAGGTCTTGAAACTGGTTTGTTTGTTTAATTGTTTATTTATTTATTTATTCCTGACTTGCTGTGGGATAGGATCAATGTGCAAAGGCAAGTTCCTTCCCTTCAAAAACCTTTGTTTTTCTGAAGTTCACTGGATTTCAAGTGGAGTCATTTTATTTTGCTTTTTTTTTTACATAATTCTTATTTTTTACTTTCTTCTTACTGTTATATAACATAATTACATCTTATTCTGGGTAACACTCTAGATTGTGATACCAGTTAAAACAAGATTATGGTAGGATTTTATATGAGATTCATCCTGAATCTTCTGTGTGAGGTGATGAGTGGCCTGTTCCTCTGGCAGGCTGTCCAGGCTCTCCAGAGGAGGATGGCTGTGCTGAAAGCATCTCATTTATCAGAGGAGCTTGGCAGGCTGATATCTCACTCACTGAGAGTTTGCTCAAGAGCCTGTGCTGGAAACCAGGCGGGTACTGTGGAAGGCATTCACCCCAAAATAACATCAAAGGGCTGAGCTCCCAGTGCCAGCCTCCAGTTGGGAAGTGATCCTTCAGTGAAGGAGACACACTTCCAGGTCTGGAATTCAGAAGAGTCTGAGCAGCCAGCCAGAGGATTTACAGTAATCCCTGGGCTCCTTCCAGATGACATAAAAGTTGCTCTGATAGTCATCTAAAGGATAAGGATTTAGTAGATCCTCATAGAAATGTTGAAACACTTTCTTCAGTTAATTGCTGGAAAGGCGTTGAGGATGTTCCCCTGCCTAAATTTGATTTTTATTTCATACTTTTTAAAAATTCTGCTATTTTTTGCCCAGAAAATACTAAGGATCCAAATATTTTTTTATGGTATGGGCACCATTCAGGAATTCTTTTGTCTTTCACAGACCTGAATGCTGCTTCAGCTCCTTCCGGAGACTGGATGCTAAAGCTGCTACTGAGAAATTCCAGCAGGATCTGGGCTTCCGGATGCTGAACTGCGGGAGGACGGATCTGATCAGCCAAGCCATTGATGCACTGGGCCCCGACGGGGTGAACACCATGGATGATCAGGTGTGCCACAGAACAAGCCCTCACCACCCAAAATCCCCTGCAGCAGCTCCCTCCTTCCTTTCCACGTGGCAAATCAATACCAGGTCGTGTTTGTTGCCTCTCCAAGGGTTTTCTAATTCTGGTTCGTGGTTTAGGCTGAAAATGCATCCCTTAAAACACAGAAAAATACTTCCCCACCCCACTCTCATGCCACCCCTCCAAAAAAAATCCCATTAGAGCCTGGAGTAGATTGTTTATCAGCTGGAATGTTTCTTCTTTGGATGGGCTGTCTCAGGCACTGATGGCAGGCAGGTTAACACAGGGGCAGTGAATGGAAAGTCTGATACGTGCTGAGAGGATGTCAAAGCAAAGTGGTTTCTTTTCCAGTGACACTCTCCTCTGGCTCAGCAGCCCAAATCCCGGCTGGGTTAGTGAGGAGTGACCAAAAGGTGTTTTTGTCTCACGGCTTTCGGGCTCAGAGCAGTTTGGAATACAAGACACAGCACTGAGAACCCCGCCCCAGTGGGCTGGTGTCAGTCAGTGTAAGATTTGCTTGTAGTCCTTCATGCTGGTGTGTCTGTTTATCCATTTTTAACTGTTCCCTGCTCAGCTACACTGAACCATAGGGATTTGGTAGTCCTGGGAGTCTCTGGCTGCTTCTGCTCGTGCTGTCAGTCCCATCAATAACAGCAGAGTCTGTCCTCTGGGATATCATTCAATGCATGGAATTAGCTTTTAATTTAAAAAACGGGGGGGAAAAAGCCACCTCTCCTAAATAAACACTCGTTACAGCTGTCACAGCAGGGAGAATGAGCTGTCACATCTCTGAACAAGAGGATATTGAGCAGTGGGAATGGTTTATGTTCAGGTAGAGAGGTTTTCTCACTGCCAGCATTTTACTGCAGCAACATTTCAGACCCAGCTCTGAACCTGGCACATCTTCCATAGCACTTCCCACCATCCTGCAGTGTTCAGGGAAGTGTGAATGTATACACAAATAGCAGAAACTGCTCCTGGACATAGCTGGGTGTGTAGTTGCCTTATTTACAAATCCAGTACCAGGAACTTTGTGGTCACTGGGGTGGGTATCTCATCATAGATATTCACTTTAGTAAAGTGACTGAGGTGGCAGATTTATATTTCCCACTTCCTCTTTATATTTTTAAAATAAGTTTTTGCAGTTCCTGTAACCCAGAAGCCTCTCATTCTTTCAAAGATTATTTTGTGACTTGCATTGTGAGCCACTGTGCCCCAACACCTGAGACAGTGGTGACAGGACTGTCACTTCTTGCTGCAGGATGTCCCCTACCTCTCATCCAGCCAGCAAACTGGGAGCTGTCTGGCTTTTGTCAGCACAGAGCCCCCCGTGTGCAGCTCCTTGCGAAGTCTGAGGAGTTTCTGCTGTCACTCCCTGATGTCTCATCCTGTGGGTGGATCCTCTTGCCAGCCCTGCTGTGAGAGGGGCAGCTATGTAGTCTTCAGCCCTCAGAGAGTGTTTTGGCACCAACAAAAAGAGCAGGACAGGCCCCCTCTGGAGACATTGTTGCTTGGAAATTCTCCACTTGACTCTGGAGCAACTCAGCTTTGTGTCCAAGCAAGTGCCTGCATGGCACTGCCCACCCCAAGCAGAGTTAAATCAAAGTTCTGGGAATGAGCTCTGCCATAGCTGGAACAGGAAAGCAAAGCTAGACTTTGCCAGCTTGTTTTGCTCCTTTTGGAAAAGAGTAAGACAAAGCCAGATGCCCAAACTTGGGAAAACTGACTTAGGCGTGACAGAGCTGCTGGATAATTTAATACAAAGGCTTTAGATCCAGGTTGGGATTTTGACCACTCCCAGGGTGTGAGCATGTCCGGGATGTTCAGACCCACTTGCCCATCTGTGTACATGGAAATCTGTGGAAAAGAACTCAGAACATCCCCTCAGAAACATCAGTTTGGAGCAGGACCGTGTATTCAGCTCTGATGGGGACCAACAAGCACTCTGGTTTCAGGGAACTGGAGATGTTTAGGAGAACAATCTCTTCTTCCCTTTGCAAGGAACAAGCAGGAAGTACAAAACTAACATTAAAAAATTTTAAAAAGGACAATGTAAGTCTGTACAAGTTTTAGAACCCTGATTGGGGTTTGTGCCTCCAGGCCTGCATTTTGAATTCTCAGTTTATTTGTCTATAATAAATGTGGAGCCTTCCAAGCCCCACAAAAGCCAGAATATCTCACCCAGAAATATCCTCACCAATGGAAGTGCCCCAAAGCAGGAAGCTGGAAGTTGTGGCTGCTTTGAAAAGACACCTTTGCAGAGTCAAGAGCAAAACTCCTGTGTGAGAGATGTAATTCCATTTTAGAGTACAGTTCCCATTAAGGATGAAGCTCTGTTATTGCACACTGAGCTGCGGAGATGCTGCCTGTAAAAAATTCAAATGCCTGTAATAATTAAGGGGAGGGGGCAGGAAAGCTGTGGGATGTGAGCAGGAATGGATTTTACCAGGCCATTTCCTTTATGTCCTTGGCTACTTCAGGAATGAACTCCATAAGTAAGGCTCATTTTTCTCATAATTCATCTCTGAGCCGTCATGGTTTGCTGGTTAAGTAGAGGGAGAGAGATTTATGGGATTGAAATGCTGAAATATTGAGGCAAATAGGATTTTAGCAATGGGGAGAAGTTGCCAAATAAATTCATCGTCTGTATTTTTGTGTTGCTTTCTGCCTTCAGTTCATTTGGCTACAAATGAGCCAAGAAATGGCATTTCTTTGTTGGCAGCCTTGGGAAAGCTGGAGAGTTGTGGACAATACAGGGCTAGGATTTTCAGTGATCCTTTTTGTGTTCTTTCAGCCTTGTCCAGTGATGTTTTGTCCAGGTCATTTTCCAGTATCAGTTGTGCCCACTCTGCATAGAAATCAAAAATGTTTATAAATACATCTATGCTGTCCCTACGCACACTTTGTACATTAAGATTCAAACTCACTGTGTCCGTGACAGTGTCACTGTTGATAGGGATAGAAAGATAACTTTGTTTTTGTTTTTATTTTTTGTTTCCTTTCTGAAGGGCATGACTCCCCTCATGTACGCCTGTGCTGCTGGAGATGAAGCCATGGTCCAAATGCTTATAGATGCTGGAGCAAATTTAGATATACCAGTGAGTAACCCTGTGCCCATAACTATCCAGCTGTAAACTAACAGGAGTTCTGAAATATCTCCTAGCAACTGAAGGATTCAGTTCTGGAAACATCAAGCAAGGCATTTCTCCCAGAAACTATCACTTCAGGGATTTGGGAGGGGGGAGAAAACCTCTTGGAGCACTCAGTGGCTCAGTTACTATTGGGACTGGTCTAATGGGCACGGGAGGGGGAGGGAAGGAGCTGCCACAGGGAGAAACCAGTGATCCCATTAAAAATCCCAGGGGATGGGGCAGAGCGAGTGGTGGTCGCAGTGTTCTCCAAGTGGCCCAAGTGCTCCCTGGGCCTGTCACTCACAGAGGAAGAAGCTGGCTCTGTAGGAGGCAGGGGAGGAAGGCAGGCAGGCTGCAGTGGGTAATGAGTGCTGCTTGCCTGCCCCAGGTGCCCAGTGCCTCTCCACGGTACCCCTCGGTGCACCCCGACAGCCGCCACTGGACCGCGCTCACCTTCGCCGTGCTGCACGGGCACATCTCGGTGGTCCAGGTAAGATTCCAGCCAAGAATCCTTCCAGGAGGCACAGGGGACTGAAATGTAGCCCTGTGAGCCCTCACTCCCAGCTTCCTGAGCCTGCTAAACACCAACAAAAAAACTGCCTGCTGTTTAAAACAAGGAGAATGACACAATTCCTAGCAAGGCCTTGATAGCAAAACACAGCATGTTCTGTATTTTTCCTTGGTTTCAGTGTTGCAACAAAGCTCACTGCTCCCAAAAAAAGTGCTGCACAATCATTTGTTTGCTTTTAAATAAACTAGTGCTTCACGTGGAGTGCTTGCAGGTTGGCTGTTTGATCAGGAGCTTTATAACGGTAGATATTAATTAATTTATAAATTTACATGCAGAAATCCAGTGTGTGCTGATGTCTGCTTTAATGGCAGCAAATAATCTGTAACTTCCTTCATAATCCTTGAGAACTGCATGAACAAGACTTAAGCTGTTGTGGGATTTGAGCCTGTGGCGTCCTCCCTGCTCCCTTTTCTGTGGAATTATCACAGGGGGCAGCAGGATGGGGTGGAGCCCCAGAAATGCTACCCAAACTTCCAGGGGAATGAAACACTGATCACAGCAGACAATCAGTTGCTGTTGAATTTAATTTACCTTCTGCTCAAAGGGAAGGAATTAAAAAAAAAAAAAGGTAAGTAAATGGAGGCTGCACACACTCATCTTTTGTTTGTGTACATTTGTACATAATTATAAAGATTAGATTCCACCTGGCAAACTGCCCAGGCAGCCTTTGGTATTCCAGAGGTTGGGCAGCCTTAATTTATGTGTGAGATATGAGTTTGATTCTCCCAGGAGACGAAGCCAAGTGAATCATAGCTCCTGCTGTGTACTGCAGTGCCCACAAATCGTGGAAGCATGGAATATCCCGATGGATACACACTCACAGGGCTGACCCTGCCAGCACTGCTCTGGGTGCTGCAGAGCCTTCTGCCAGCCCCACCTGGCCATAAACCATCCCCATCACCCTGGCACCTTCTCCCCTTCACCTGGGAGGGGCTCTTTCCCTCACAGCAGCTCAGTGAAGCAGGTTCTGTGTGACAGTCCCTGCAGCTGCCAGGCTTTCCTACACGGGCTCCACGAGGTATGACCAGCCTGGTAATTCCCTGGGGGAGCCCTGCTTCCTGTGCACAGCATGGAGCTAGGATGGACTTCCTGCTCTGACTGCAGAGCCCTTTGGAGTTGGAAATTCCAACTGCACAGCCACAACAATAAAGGAGATTAAAAAAAAGGAGGAGGTGGTGCTTTCCAGACGGGCCCTCCTCACTCTGAACCCACTGCTTCTCCTTTCTAACACCCAGCCCTGGCTGCTTGGTCCTTCTGAACTACTCTTTTCCCAACTCCCTGTCTTCCCTGTGCCCCTTGCAGCTGCTCCTGGATGCTGGTGCCCACGTGGAGGGTTCTGCTGTGAACACTGGGGAGGACAATTACGCTGAGACGCCCCTCCAGCTGGCCTCAGCTGCAGGTGAGCTCCCTGTGGCCTCAGCGCTCTGCATCTCTTTCTGACACCAGCCTGATGGGCCCCAAGTATCTGTTTTCCAACTTGTCCCACTCTTGACTCCTCCCCAGAGCTCCCACAGCAGAGCTGATGGCACCAACTCCTTCACAAAGCACTGTCAAGGAACATAAACTGTCTAGTCTGGGCATGTCTGTGGGCCTAAGCAACACCCAGATGTGAAAAATTAACAACTTTCCATTCAGCCTGGGGAAAAATAACTGCTATATAAAGAAATTTGGTTTATTAGTTTATTAAATGCAGGTAAAAATTCTGCATTTCTTCTAGCAGGCTGTCAGGAGCTGAGCATTCTGAGAACGAGTCTGTGCTGGCCTTGTTTTTCAACACTTTTCATCTCAAAGTGGTTTTAGTTTTTTTCCTTTTGTTTCTTTCTCTGTTATCTTTGTGCTTTTATGAAGTTCAGTGGCTGGCTTGCTCTGCTCCAAGCTTTATGGAAGGGATAAAATGTCCTCTCCTCCCAGTGCCAGCCAGTGCTGGATCTCCTGCCACCACTCCCTACTCCCTCTAATGGGAACGGAGCCAGGGAGTCCTGCCTGTGGCCAGTCCTGTGTTTTGTGCTTCCACGGAGGGAGCACCCTGATGTTCCTGTCCTTTTTCCCCAGGGAATTACGAGCTGGTCAGCCTGCTGCTCAGCAGGGGCGCCGATCCACTCCTGAGCATGCTGGAAGTCAACGGGATGTCATCGTCACTCCACGAGGACATGAACTGCTTCAGCCACTCAGCAGCACACGGCCACAGGTAGTGCTCTGCTCCTGCTCAGAGCAGGGCTTCTTTGCACTCTAGGTGTTGCTGTGTGTCCTGTGTGACTTTGTCACCCAAACCTCTGCGTGTGCAGTTCAGCAGATGGGGTTAAGACTCTCCTGACAACAAAGAACAAAGATCTTTGCTGTTTCTTGTCCTTACACTTGCTGTCTGGCTCTGCAGCACTGAGAGTGAGCTGGTTTTAAGCCCCACATCAGCAGACCAAGTCTCACCTAAGGGTAGGTTATGAGATCAGGGTTGTGAGATCCTGCTTCATGTTCTGAGATGGAATCTAATCAGGTTGAGGTGGCAAGAATAACTTACAGCAGAGCCTGGGTGTCTGCATCTCTGGTTTTTGGATGGCCAGCCAAGAGGTGAATCATTAAATGAGCCAGCCTGAGCTCTCCAACCCTGTTTTCAGGGTGGTTGTTCAGAAATAAGTAATTACTTGCAAGTTCCCTCAGAAATCTGTGTTCCCAGAAAAAAACATTAGTGAGATCCAAGGTTTGTCTGCTATAGGATAGGAAGGGGTGATCCTAAACCTGAGTCCTTAAATAAGCTGGATTTAGCCCTAGGGAGTGGTGTGGGTGCAGAGAGCACCAGCTGGTGGCAATGCAGCAGCACTGGGACTGCTGGGTGGCCCTGCTGGGCTGGGGAATGTCTGGAGCAGCTGTCCCCAGCTGGCTGAGGGACACCCGTGATGCAAACTCCCCAAACAAGACACAAACAAGAAACTCTGTTTCTTGCAACTGCCGTGTGAAATTCCAAACAAACCCAAAGTGTGAGGAGTACAGGCCATGTTTCTGCCCTTGCTGAGGGGCACCAGTTTCTAGGATGTGGGGTAGGGAAGGACAAGAGGTTTCCATGCTGCTCCACAGTGCCAGCTGTCTTTGGGAAGGAAATTATTGTTTACTGAGCCGGATCCCTAATCCCAAATCCCCACAGTCCTGTCTGAGTTGTTGAAATTTCCTTTGTTAGTAAGAGAAACCTCTCGTCCCTGCTCAGGAACGTCCTGCGCAAGCTCCTGAGCCAGCCCCAGCAGGCGAAGGGGGATGTGCTGTCCCTGGAGGAGATTTTGGCCGAGGGGGTGGAGAGTGACACCTCCAGCCAGGGCAGCTCCAGCGAGGGGCAGGTGCGGCTGTGCAAGACGCGGATGAAGGCTCTGCAGGAGGCCATGTACTACAGCGCCGAGCACGGCTACGTGGACATCACCATGGAGCTCAGGGCACTGGGTGAGCCCTTCCTCCCGAGCATTGCGCTCATAAGGCACTAAAACCTTCCTTTTCTGCCCCTCTCACTTAGAGAACAACAACTGCAAAGCTGTCGAATCTAAATTTTAGAAGTGTTTAAGGCTCCTCACAAATGGGTTTTTTTTTTCAAATTCGTGTTGCTCTGGGATGTCCCTCACCCTTGGCTGGATCATCTGTTCACATATATCAAAAGGATACCTGACAGGCATCTCTCCCTGTCAGGTATTTACACCTAAAATTCACTGTTTATCAGTGGTTTAAGGTGAAGGAACAAAACTGATCTCAAGGTAGGAGAGAAAAGCTTTGAAGCTTGTGTGCAACTGGGAGAAAAGACCTCATACCACAGTTGTGTGGCATTATGTATCCTTACAACTTCAGTTCAAATTTGTCTTGTGGTTCTGACTAACCATGAAGCTCAGAACAAAACAGGGAGTCTCTGATCCTGAAAAATCAGCAGAACTTTCCAATTTATGGTCCTGCTGCAAATCCTTTTTCACTTATTCTGTCAGTGACCCAGTTCAGTCACCTTTAATATCAAGATAAAAATCTATCTGCTGTTAGGATGTAGGTAGAGCTACTTCAGTGCTGCCAAGTGTTAGTAATAGCAGCAGGATAATCTCCTCACAGGCACTTCAGGAAATCATCTTTCACTGTCCCTTTTTCCTGTGGCTGCAGGAGTGCCCTGGAAGCTCCACGTGTGGATTGAGTCCCTGCGGACAACCTTCTCCCAGTCCCGCTACTCCGTGGTGCAGACCCTGCTGAGGGAGTTTGTCACCATCAAAGAGGAGGACTACAATGAGGAGCTGGTCACTGAGGGGCTGCAGCTCATGTTTGACATCCTCAAAACCAGCAAAGTAAGTCAAGAGTTTTATAACCGTGCCAGAGCTGAGTGTTCTGGGGTTGTGTTGTTGTGCACAACAGGCACAGGGGAAAGGCTGGGCAAAGTCCCTTGGAGTTATGGCATGGAAATGGCCCTGGAAGCATTTATCTCAATTCATAAACAGCCCCCAGACAGTCCTCAAACACAGACATTGTAATTCTGCCTTAACTGAAAGCTTGTCCCTCTGTGGAGAGGTAACTCCTGTAGGGTGCAGTTGCTGTAAGCCCCAGGTGAGCCCTTACAGCACATTTGGAACCTGCTCCATGTCGAGTTGCTGATCCCTGTTCCATCCTCCTCACAGAATGATTCCATCAACCAGCAGCTGGCATCCATCTTCACCCACTGCTACGGCAGCAGCCCCATTCCCAGCATTCCCGAGATCCGAAAGACTCTGCCAGCTCGCCTGGGTAAGGTGCTCACCTCAGCAGTGAGCTGCTTTTGGTTGCTGCTGGGTCTGGTTTTTATTTGTTTGTTTGGATTTCTTTTCCAAAAAAGCATGCACAGTATTAAAAAAAAAGTCACCTTTTTTTTGTCACTTTACCCAACAGATCCTCACTTTCTGAACAATAAAGAAATGTCTGATGTAACTTTCTTAGTGGAAGGAAAGCTCTTTTATGCACACAAAGTCCTGCTGGTTACTGCATCTAACAGGTGAGTCACTAACCAGAGACATAATGAATCCAGCCATGATCACCCCTGAAATCATGTGTGGTAGATGGAGTGCACATATCCAGCCATTCCCTGCTTTCCCATTCCTTCTCCCGGAGTTTGCAGGGAGAGCTGCACTTGCTCCAGCTTTCCTGGAATCTCACACTGGCCTGGTGCACTTGCAGTTTGCAGTTGCTTTCTCTGTTCTTGGCATAGAAACAGTTTTCCACCTATCACATGGTGATTTAAATTGTCCCTGAACTAATCATCATTAAATTAAAGGAAATATTTTGATTTTGAGCTTGCAAAGAACAAGGAGGGATCTTTGTTTTCCCCTTGCTGTTTGTGATGTGTGTGTGGCACACTAATGCAGTTAAATCAGATCTTCTCAATTAAATCTGTTTAAAACCATTCCCAGGTTCAAGACACTAATGACCAATAAAACAGAGCATGATGGCCACGGCAGCAAGAGTGTAGAAATCAGTGATATGAAATACAACATTTTCAAGGTATGGGACTTAATTCCACTCTTCCTTTATCTTTTTCATCCTCTCAACTACTTGGAAGGTAAGACAAAGCCAAGTAGTAATATCATATGTAGATAATAAGTAATACCATAATTAGATAATATTACAAGTAGAAATGGAGTGCCTTTCAACGGATCTGAATTTAAGGAGTTTTCTGAAATACCCTTTTTCCCAAGTTCCAGCCTTAAAACAGACTCTTCCAGTCTATATTCTTATTGTCTTCCCAGGCAGCTGACTCCTCCATAAAGCAGGAGAAACTAGTCTTCTACTGAAAAGTAGTTTTATACTTTTAACACATCATTTTCATACTTTTTACAACACCATTTTTATGCTTTGCTAAGCAAAAAGTAACTTATTTACAGCAGGTGCATTGCCAGGCTTCATATTAATTCAAATCAGATGATAAGAAATCAGTGGTGTCCCTGTCAAGAAAGGCTCAGAACTGAGAACTGTGCTTTGCTTTTATGACATTTCTATATTTAGTGGAGGAACAGGGAGATGTGAAGTGCAGAATAGGTCAAGTGGCTGTTTCACTAAAGGGTTGAGGCTTTTTTTTCTCTTTTTGTAAGCAAACAAACCTGGTCTGTTGGTCAGCAGTGCTGCTATCTCACTTGAGGGAAGTAAGTTGACAATGAGAACATCTTTGTTCTGCTTGTAAGGGGCTGCACAAGTTTTGTGTTGGATAGTGACATTCAAATTTTGCAGCTTCAAGCCACAACAGAGAAGAAAATGTAACTGAGTATTGAAACAAGCTTCGTTAACAGCATTTGTACATCAAAAGGTTTCTAAAGATAAACTTGTGCTTCAGTGGAGGGAGAGAGACAAATCAGAAAGAACTGAAACAGTGAAGTATTTCACAATTTGATGGTAAATACAGTCAGAGGGGTTAAGGAGAGGTGGGCTCAGGCAGGGTGAAGGATGCTGAGCCACCAGAGATGTGGGTCCCACTCAGGGCTCTGCTGGCAAGAGCTTTGCTCTCACGTAACTCTGTTAAACAAATAAGGCAATCTCACAAGGAGCAGCTTACTTTTGCTCCCAGCCCTGTTAGGAATGGCAAAGCCCCATACAGTACCCAGGACACTTCTGTGATCCAGCACCAGATCCATCCCCTCCCCTGACACTGCCTGTGCTGGGGGTGGCACATGCAGATCAAAGAGCAGGAGCTGCCTCTTGCTCTCCCTGCAGACAATTAATGCCTTTTCCTCCGGGCCTGGCGAGGGGCCGGAAGCTGATTAGAAGCCCAGCAGGGGAGGCAAGTGGCTGGGAGGTCCCCGGGATGCTCATGCTGGGCTCGCTGGCAGCTCCGCGCGTGACCGGCCTGCCAGGCTTCACCAGCCCGGATCCCAGACAAGGACAGTGGTGTTGCTCAGAGACACGCTGTCACCCTCAGCCCAAAGTCCCCAGCAGGGCCCTTTTCAGGGCCCAAGAGAAAAAGGACTGTTAGAAAGCAGCAGATTTGCTACGCTAGGGAATGAAAAAAAAGCCACCAGTGGAGGTGAGAGCCGGCACAGGACACGATTCCCGTCTGCTCAGGAAGGGGAGCACAGCCATCAACAGCCCCTTGTAACTGCCGTGATAACTTCATGCCTGGCCTTCTTCCCATTCCAGATGCTGATGCAGTATTTGTACTATGGAGGGACAGAATCCATGGAAATTCCCACCACTGATATCTTAGAGGTGAGAGAGCTTTTTCTTCTAAGTCTTGCCAAGTGCACTGGGGCATAAAACAGAGTTGAAAGGCAAAATCCAGGACCTAACAGCAGGCTCCCATTCAGTCCAGGAGCATATTTAACACTTGGAAATGAGCTTTAGAGTTTCAAAACATCGCTGCTTGGTGTTTCTGTGTCGTGGTGATAGAAAGGAGAGCAAATATGCTTGTGGGAGGAGCTTTTGCTAAGAGGGGAAATGTGTCAGTCTGTCACTTCAGCATGAAGCAGCCTTTTTGCTGTTTGATGAGGACTTGGCCATTAAAACAGCGAGTCAGAGACTCTTCAGAGAGGAAATCATCCGTCCTGTTTGCCTTCCCCAGGCCTTTCAAGCCTCATGATCTCAAATAGCCCCTCTCTTTTCCCCATAGCTGCTGTCGGCTGCCAGCCTGTTCCAGCTGGACGGCCTCCAGAGACACTGTGAAATCCTCTGTGCCCAGACCATCAGCATGGACAACTCCGTCAACATCTATAAATATGCAAAGGTACATCCAAGCCCCCTGGTTTGAGAACCCCAGTGAGCAGCCTGTGTGCTGCTGGTGGTAACTAAAAACCCCAGGTGGGCACCTTCACTGCAGGTAACTCCCCCAGCCACAACACGAGTGAGATGATTCCCAGCTTCAGGCTGGAAAATCCTGCACAGCCCCGGTGTGTTTTCTTGTCTGGAGCAATCATGGATGAAATGGATGGGGGATCCCTGCAGAGTAGGGGAAAGCTGTCTTAGCAGGCTGATACAGCCACATCAGCAAATCCTGAGGGATTCAGATCCTGGGAGCAGCAGGGGCAATTGATCACACCACAGCAACTACGGGGTAAACCCTTTCCTAGCACCCCTGCTGCTAGAAAATATTCTTTTCAGCTCCAAAAGGAGCATAAAGTCTGTTGTGTGACAGATATGCACCTCTGTAGCAAATAACGTAAATCAGAGAAATACTGGAATTTTGCAGGATCAGATCCCTTAAAGACAAGGAGAAAACTGCACAGAGGGCTGGTAATGATTTTTTTCCCACTGTGTAGTGTCCCACTGATGCTTTTCAATTTCTCCCACGTTGGGCTGGTTTCTTTCAGACCTAAAATTTAACAGTGTGCAGTGGTAAAAAGGGGAAACAGCATTCCCTACTGGCCATTATGTATTTTTCCTTAATTTATTATTTGCACAGAATTCCCAGGAAGGGGCTGTGTGTGCACAGAGCTTTTTAATATTGAACTTGGGTTTTGTTGTTCTCGTAACTGATCCTGAAGCAAAAAGGAGCCAGATCCCAAGCAGAAATCACCTCGTGGTGGTTCAGGATTGCAGCATCCCTGTTCTCCTGCGTTCAGCCCCTTCTTGCAGGGATGTGGCTCCCGTCCTGTGACCCGTGTCCTGATTGCCCCGAGCCCTGCTCACCATCTGCCAGCACAGCAGCGTTGTTGTGTGTTGTGGCTCAGCCAAACAGGTACCTTGGCCACCTCATCAGCCAGCTGCTCTGCTGCAGGAAGGGAAAGGGGCTGGAGTGCAGGCCAGCAGCCTTGCCAACAGCAGGCCAGCAGGGAAGGAATTAAAAAAGCCTGGATGCCCCCCTGCAAAGAGCACCAGGAGAAATGATTAGACAAAGTCCTGCCTTCAGTGCTTTTCCACTGTTACTCCTGTCTTTTAATGTTTTCTAAGAGACAAAAAGGAGAAGAGCATTAGGAGTGAGAGGCTCAGGGATGTCCTTTAGGTCTGCGACGTACAGAAGGGGTTAATAATCCTGCTGTCTTCCTCAGATTCACAATGCACCAGAACTGGCCTCTTTCTGCGAGGGCTTCTTCCTCAAGCACATGAGCTCCCTGCTGGAGCAGGACTCGTTCAAGCAGCTCATCTACAGCAGGAACAGCAAAGTGCAGGGCCTGGACCCTCTGAGGGACCTGCAGGCAGCCCTGGCCGGCCGCCTGCACTCCGTGTACGTCACCTCCAGGGTGTGAGGCAGCCCGGGCTGGCAATCCGCGCCGGAGGCGTCGCTGGGGCTGGCTGCCTCCCGCACCTTCCTGAGCGTGCCCTGGAACGGGCACCCCGTGCCCAGGGAGGGGAGCTGGCTTCTCTGTGCTGCTGCTGCTGCTGCCACAGGAACAACACTGTCACACCAACAGCGCTGCCACGGCCCAAACACCAGCTGGGGGTGCAGGGGAGAGCCTGAACCGCAGCCACTGGTGCTGCCCTTTCCACGAGCATGGCGCCGGGCTGTGGAGAAAGAGGCAATTGAGCTAAGCCCAGCACTAATACATGGGCTTAGGTTCATCCACACAGATGTTTTCCCTGTAAAAAGGCTGCCTAGAAGGAGTTTTCCTGATCCTAAAGCCCATCCCACGAGCCATCTGTCTGCACACAAATACTTCCCCTCAGTAGTACCAGCGTCTGTGCATCGTGACAGACCGACAGAAACTTCCCCCAAAACTGTCTGCACCTTGAGAGAGGTTTTTGTATGTTCAAAGCTGAGTAGAAACTAATACTAACACTGAAATAACTCACTCTTTAAGCCTAATGAGGAGCTAGGGCGGGGAGGGGACAGTTGGGGGTTTGAGTGTTTTGAAATACAGTTTCACTGTGCCAGTTGTTAATGTGGATCTGTTTTGAGGAGAAAGAAAAAGACTGTTTGCTCTTTTGCTGTCAAGGTCTGATAGTGTCAGTCAGTCGCTTTTTTCACCTTAAAAGCCCATTCCTGAACATTACCTGTGAGACCTGGCATCACAAAAGACACTTTGTAGAAGGCTGAGGTGTAGCAGGAGCTGGCACTATGCTGAAAAACTGCCCAGTTGCAATAAAAGCCTCCCCTGGCCTTCAAAGAACGTCCAGCTCTGTGGTTTGCTCTCTCTCTGGAGCTGGTTGGGATTAAGGAAAGACCTCCAGCTATTCCCACTGAGCTGTGCTAAGCACCAAAAATCATTTACCAGGACACTTCCAACAAGAGGAAACCAAGTTTTCAGTGGAGAACTATTTATTCCTTATTAGAAATTCAACAATTTATTCCCATTGTCTCTAAACACAGTGGAAGGAGGAGGCTCAGCTGGGCTCAGGCTCCAAAGCACAGCACAGACACAGTTTAGATAAAGGGAAGGAGAAGGAACCACCAGCATCTCCCAGCAAATCCATCAAAATCTGACATGGCCTTGCTCCTAAAGGATTTACACAGAGGCAAATTGCATGCATGGATAAAGATTTTTAGTCAGCTGACAGGTTGGTCAGGGCACACTCCCTTTGTGCTTTAGGTACACATCTGCTGAACATCACCAGCTCCAATAACCCTATTTATTACAGAAAGCCATACAGGGGGGGCAAAATTATCACTGAGAAATGCCACAGAAGGCTTTATTTGGAAAGTATTTTCAAGTAGCTGCTCCAGCTATCTGTACAAATATGTAGGTCCTCTTTTGTTGCTGTAATATTACAATGCTTTGTTTAATTGTACATTAATGTTGTCATTTATGTAAATGTACCGGGATTTTATTAACAACGTAATTTTAAAATACACAGGTGCTGTTATTTATTCTGTTCCTCTAACAGTAGGGAAAAAAAAGATTTAAAGACACTTATGTGGAAAAGGCTGTTGGCAATTGAAGCATTTTAAATTGCTTTTGGTGTACATATATCTAATTTTAGAGATACAGAGGCATTCATTTTCACTTCCTAGGCTCAGACGTTTTTGTGAAGTTAAAAAGTTTAACTTGCATTTTTCCCTACCTGGAATAAGATTACCTGCTTTCCAGCAGAAAGCAGCAAATGGTAGTATCCAAGAAACCCCTAATTCCAGGATTCTTTTCTGCAGCAGGAAAAACAGTGAGGGTTAAAGTAACTCTTAGGCCAGAGGCATTAAAAAAATAAACAGGTGATCCTTCCATGTCACCTCAGATCCCAAAGGCCAGAAGGGTTCTGGTTGGTGCTCTGTGGGGGGATTGATGTCAGAGCACAGGACTCATCCAAAGGTAAGGACTATAAAAGCTTAAGGGCAAGAATTTGACCCAGATGTATCCTTTTTTTCTCCTTATTTGGAAACCTGCCAGCATAAACAGTGACTGGTTCTCAAGAATCATGGAATACAAACACCTCAGATTCCCTTTGGAGCACTTTAATGAGTAGGCTAAACAGAAATTCCTTGTGAAACCAGTTGTACACTGCCTGTATTTTATAGAGCGCTGCCTGGGGAGCCTGAGAAAGTACCAGAGCAGTTTGCCCAGCTTTGGGGAAGCACAGAACTTTGCTGGCCATAATGACATCATTCCAGGCAGCAGAGGAAATAAACATCTGCCTGAACAGGCTCGATGACTTCCAGCCTGAAATAAAGCCCTTTTTGCTCTCTAATAAGGCTTTGCACAGCAGGCAGGCCCTGGCGAATGCAGCAGCACCACTCACAGGCCCTTTGCCCTCGCCAAATGCTGCCCAGGCAGGCAGATGCTGCTCCCTGCACCTGCCACACACACAGCCTGTGCGGGGACACCCCGGGGACTGGGGCTGCTGTCACACTGCTTGTGGCACAGGAGAGGCCTCCAAAGCTGGGTCTGCCTCTCCAGAGGGCAGGGCTGGAGCCTGAGGGATCCATCAATCCACAGAATGTTGCACTTGGCGTTATTTGCTCAAGAAAAAGAAGGGCAAAAAAAAAGGTATCTTGTGATAAAATCGCAACACAGCAAGGAAAAAGGAGTGACAGAACCCAGAGCTGGAGTATCCCAGAGCTGTCCCTGCTCGTGCTGTTCCAGGCACAGGATTTCCCCTGCTGATGCTCTCTCCATGCTTAGCTCAGGCAGCAGAAGGTTTCCCGTGTCCTTTCGTCCCTCTCTCCATCCACAGCCCAGGCATCCACACGAAACCCTGCCCGCAAACCACGCACCAGAGACAGCCCTGCCATTCCCAGGGGCACAGGCAAAAAACCCAGCCCTGGAAGTTAAAAACTCCCAAGGGAATAAGGGAATATCACCAGGGCCAAATGGAAAGGCCACACCGTCCTCCTGCCCCTCACCCAGTGCTTTCCACGCAGCTCCCTTCTCCCTCACACTGCTCCGGGATCAGACCCGTCCCGGCAGCGCTTCCAGCCGGCATTCCCTGGCTCTGTCCCTCCCAGGACACGGCCGGGGTCAGCTGGCTCCGGCTGTCAGAAGAGCTCAGGGCTCTCCGAGCAGGCTGCGTGATTCCAGTGGCAAGTAGGTCACATCCCGCCGCCACCTGCAGGGAGCTGCTCAGCCAGACGCGGCTGCCACGTTTGCCTCCAATTAGCCACAGGAGCCCGTCACTGTGGGCACATTGTGGGCATGGGAGAGGAGGGAGAGACCCTGCTGCGGTCTGGAATAGCCGGAGAGCCACGGAGGGTGTGGAACAGGCTGGGGACTGAGGCACCTGGGTGCTGGGATGTGCTGGGACCTGTCCTGGCCTGTCCCCGCGCTGGGACAGGCTCCGAGGCTGAGCTGGCTTAGGCCGGGATTAAAGGCATGCTCTGCAATTAGGGGCACACCCGGCTCCCTCCGGCATTCCCAGCCCCATCTGCGCGGGGTGTGGAGAGAGGGAATGGTGAGGGGGTTCATCCCTAGTGTCCAAGGCCATCTCCTTGGAATAACAAAAAAATCCTTCCCCTAATGCATCAGGATGTCTCCATCCCTTTTTGGGGAGGGAAATACACTTAGCAACTGTAGGATCATAAGGATTTCCAGGAAAGCAAAACAAGGACAGAGATGAGGGAATGGACTTCCAATTAATAATGATTTGATGGACATGGGAATGGTTCTTGTATGTTTTACAGCTCCCCTTTTTATTCCTGGAATAATTTTAGATTTTTTTTTCCTTTAACAAACAATTTAAATTTGAGAGGAAACAATGCAAAATTAATGCAGGGAGAGATGGTGGAATCATCCTGGAATGGTTTGGTCTGGAAACCTCACCTCTGAGCCTGTCCTGGGCTGGCTCCTGTCCTTTGGCCACTCGCTGCAGGTGGGCATGGAAGTGATGGGGATGTGCAGGGAATGCTGGTTGGTTTTCCCTGTCTCTATCAATGTGACCATTCAAAAGACTAACTGACCTCTTCCAGCAGGGAAACATTTAAACAAGAGGTGTCAGAAAGAACTGGAGCTTCTGCACAATGAAATCTGCAAGAATCCAACTTCAAATCCCCCTGGATTGTCACTGGTCCAACTTCCATGGACTGGTCACCATGGCCAGGAGTGTCCAATCCTGCTGGAATGCACTGGACCAGGAGCTCATTTTCATTTTGTGCTGGTAAAGACTCTCTGGGTGACCCCCAGTGACTGGAAGGACCAGACTGGGCTCCTAGGGCACTAATTCCAGGGGTTCTGTTTTTGGGAATAGCACAGAGCCGTTCCCTTGCCCAGAGGAGCAGCCAGTGCTTCCCTGTCTGGGACAAGGGAGGTGGAAAACAGGCTGGGTCAGTGCGAGGGCTTGCAGGGAGAGGGGCATCCATGGGGATGGGAGATTCCCGCTGCAGTTCCCATCTCCCTGCAAGCACGGACAGCTGAGCCGAACCAGGACACGGCGATGCTCCCGGGCCGAGCGGCCCCAAACGGGCCGGGCCGGGGCCTGCTCAGGTGCGCGGGGCAGGACCAGGGGGATTTTAGCCCCGGGAACCGCCCCAGCCTCCTGGGCTCGTTCAGCGCTCGGGGCGGGAGGCGGCGGCCGGGCCGGGCTCCTCCGGAGGGGCCCATGTGAGACACGGGGGCCTTGGGGTCCCGTCCTGTACCTGCCTCTACCCCTCCTTCCTCCTGCCTTTATTCCCTTTTCCTGTTCCCCCTTCTCCCTCCTCTCCTCATTTCCCTCCTATCCCCCTCTCCTTCATTGCCCGCAGCCGCGGGGCTCGGGGCGCCGGAGAATAAAGCCCGGAGGGCCGGAGCCCGGCGCCCCCGCCGTCCCTGGAGCCCCCACACGGGGCCGGGCCCGCTCGGCGGGTCCCCCCACACCGGTCCAACACAGCGCCCGACAGCGCCGGGGCTCCTGCTGTCCCGACATCACACTGGGGGTCCCCGGGGAGGGCTTGGGGCAACTCCTGCTAGTCCGAGCTCAGAAATAGAACCCGAGTTTTTTTCTGGGACCAAACTCAGGAGCGGCAATGGCGGATCCCGGAGAGCGGCGGGGCCGGGCCGGGGCCACCGGGGGCGGCTGCGCTGGGCTGGGAGGTGAGCGAGGAACGGGGAGAGCCCCGAGCGGGGACCGGGGGATCGCTGTCCCGGCACAGGGATCGGTGTCCCGGCACGGGGATTGGTGTCCCGGCGCATGGATCGCTGCCCCGTCCGGAAATTTCTTGGGTGTATTTGAGAGTAATTCCAAGAATTTGGAAGTAGTTGAAAAACAGAGGGGAAAAACTATGAAGCTGATCCACTTATAGTAATTCCAAACTTCTCCCACAACACCATTCTAGAGACCTGGTGAAACGATGAAGATACAGAGGAACAAATGTTGTAAATCCCTCTTGCAAATCCTACAGTAATCCCAGTAGATGTCTCTGAGAAACTGTGGGATCCTAAGGATTTCCAGGAAAGAAGAAGAAAGACAGATGAGGAAATAGGCTTTCACTTAATAATGATTTGATGGACATGGGAATGATTCTTGTATGTTTGATGCTTCCCTTTTTATTCCTGGAATAATTTTTAAGTGATTCCTTTGATAAATCATCTAAATTTGGGAAATTAAATTTGAGAGGAAACAATACAAAATAGATGCATGGAGAAATCATGGAATCATCCTGGAATCCCCAATGGTTTGAGTGGGAAGGGACCTTAAGGATCACTTCATTCCATCCCCAGCCCAGGGTGCTCCAAGCCCCATCCAGCCTGGCCTTGGACACTTCCAGGCATGGAGCAGCCACGGTTTCTCTGGTTTGTGGGCACAGGAGGGAAGTTCCAGCAGGAGCTGAGGAGTTCCCTTTGCCCTGTGCAGCCCCAGCAGGGCTGTGGGAGCAGAGGCTGTGGGAGCAGGAGCTTTGCCCACGGCCTCGGGCAGTCTGTGCTGCCCCAGCCCCCAGAGCAAACGTTTGTGGTTTAACATCCCGTGCCAAGGAGATGCCAGCCAGGAACGGGAATGGGCCGCGGAGCAGGGACGGGGCCAGGCACAGGGGTGACATCCAGAGGGTGCCACCAGCCCGTGCCTGCTGCCCAGGCTGGCATGAGCAGGCTGGTGACTGTCCCTGTGCTTGCTCTGCAGGATGAGGGAGCCAGCCCTGCCGAGGAGGAAGAGGAGGAGGTGTGGGAGGATGGAGACAGCGGCCACCAAAGGCTGGGGAAGGCACAGGTCCAGGTGGGAGATGCTGCCTTCCAAGGAGGGATTGGGGCAGCCTCCCATCCCTGTTTTTGTGTACAGCTGGAATGAAACCTCAGCTGCTGTTACTGGCCAGCTCACAAGCTGTGTGGCTCAGTCTGCAGCCCTGCAGGGCCAGGCTGTGTTTAAACACAGAGCAGAGAGCTGGAGTCATTTCCTAGCAGGGAACTTGACTTGGAAGCTGCATTCCAAACTTTTGTCCACATTTATTTTATCTCGCACATGAAGATGCCTAGAGAAACAGAGGTGGGATGTTCCTAACAAAAGAACATCCAAATTTATTGGTGGTAGAGGGCTTAAAATTAAAGTGTGAGTAGAGGTGCCTTCAGGACACCTCCTATGGAATGGAATGGAATGGAATGGATTGGAATATGAATGGAGTTTAAATGAAATACCCAAATCCTGACAAGCTTGTATGAACTCTAAAGCCCCTGCAAGTGTTTTAGAGCCAGGGAGGGAGACAAGAATCTGGAGTCTCTTCTCAAAAACTGGCTGCTGGTTTGTTTTGAGACAAGGGGGATAGAAATTAGAAGGTAATTTAATAATGGTTTAGACTATATATATTGCTTAAATATTGTATATTTTATATAGTTTGACGAGGCATAGGAAAAATTGTGTATTCCCTGGGGTGTCCTTATGGAGAAAGGTTTATTTGTGTGCCCTTGGTTTATTCACTGTATCTTCACAATGATAAAAACTGATTTCATTGAAGTGCCAGAGGTGCTACCTGTGTAGAGTCTGAGGGAAGAATTCCTTGCAGCCTGCAACTTCCTCACAAGGGGAAGAAGTGGGGTAGACATTGATGTCTTCTCTGTCCTAGTGACCAGTGACAGTACCTGAGGGAATGGCCTGAAGTTCTGTCAGGGGAGGTTTAAGCTGGGTATTTGAAAAATGATCCTCACCCCGAGGGTGGTTGGACTGACTCCCCAGACCAGTGGTCACAGCACCAAGTCTGACAGATCTCAACAAACATTTAAACAATGCTCTTGGGTACATGGTGTGGCTTTTGGGGATGGGTTTGTGCAGGGCTGAGAGCTGGACTTGATGATCCTTGTGGATCCCTTCCAACTCAGCATATTCTGTGGTTCTCCTGGATTCTTGCAGCCAAACTTCATAGAATCCTGGAATAGTTTAGGTTGGAAAGGACATTAAAGCTCATCTTGTTCCATCCCCCTGCCATGGGCACCTTCCAGTAGACCAGATCCTTCCAATCTGACCTTGAACACTTCCAGGGATGGGACAGGTGAGCAGTGGTTTGGGTCTAAGGAATTTAGAATGAATAGAAAATCATCTCTGGTGACTGAAACTGCTGATGGATACCAGCTTCCATGGGACTGTGCCCCACCAGTGAGATTCCCCTCAGCTCACTGGTGTTATAACACCAAACACGGCATTTGTAGAGCTGAAAATCTCTGGAATGCTAAAAAATTTTACACGACAAGTGGAGTTTTGCACTGTGGTTGCTCTGGGGAGTCCCCAAAGCCCTGTGGCTTACATGAGGTGAGATAATCTCCTCTGTGTAATCACTTCCAAACTCAGAAGCTCAGAGAAGCAATAACAACCTGCTTTGGCTTTGTCACTCTCCTGGGGCTGCAAGAGCCTCTAAATCCCCAAATTACATGGAAAAATGTCTTTGCTGACAATGATATATTTTTAAATTCACCTGCAGAGCACCTTAATATCCACCCTGAAGAGCATCAGGAGGGAAGCAGGGAGACTGCAGAGATGTAGAGGAGGATCATCCTGGAGAACCACGAGTAAGGACAGCACATGCTGAGCCACCCATCCCCTCTCATTTTTCCTTGCAAAGAAGAAACCGCTTCAGTCTTCATCTCAGCTCCTACCTGGAGGCTCCTGGGCTCCAGTTCCTTATTGTACTCTGGGCTTAGCACCAAATCCAGGTGATCTGCTGCAGGTGTGTGGTGAGGACACCCCGTTGGAACACTCGCTCTGGGTACTTCTCACTGACCACAAAGGGCTCCTGGATGAGGACTGGCAGCTTTTCTGTAAGGAATACTTATGGATCTTGCTATTGCTGATATAAGGCAATATCACATCCAAAAGGTGATTTTTAATTTTTTCCCCCAAAAATAAATATTTTCAGGAGGACATTGCTGAGCTTTGGGTGTTGCATGTTTTTGTTTAAGACTGCAGGAACAGAATAAAGAGCTGGGAAAATCTTTTAGAGCCAAACCAGTGCAACAGTGGGGAGGGGAGACTTCATAGACAGGAAGTTTTGGGTGCCCCTTCTCTGGAAGTGTTCAAGACCACACTGGACAGGGCTTGGAACAATCTGGTCTAGTGGAAGGTGTTCCTGCCCATGGCAGGGGGTGCAGTGGGATGGTCTTCAAGATCCTATCCAATCCAAACCCTTACAGGATTCTATGGAGAAGACAGACAAAGTAAGTGGTTGGCAGCTGCCAACACAAGGAAGAATAATCAATTCCGTGCTGTCTTCTACAGCTTTTATTGGGTTTCTCTGTGTTTTAGGTTGTGCTGGATGATTTCAAAGTCCCAGACTGAAGACACACAGGGGATTGAAGGCAGCACCAAGGTAAAGCTCCTCAGGGTTGTGTAAGCTTCTCCCTACCTGTGCCATGATTTCCACCCAGCACTGTCTAATCAATCTGTACCTAAACTCTTGGTTTAGATCTTGTAGGATTGTCTCCAAACAGATCCCACTGCAAAGAGGGTTTTCCAGCTGGAAGAAACCTCTAGCAAGGAGTTCACACAGACAACACACTTTGAAGGAATGCCAGGAAGCAATTGCACCCAAGCAAATGAGTTCAGCTTGGCAGGATTCACCGAGGACCTGGCAATTCAGGTCACCCTCTTCCTGCTGTTCCTGCTCACCTACCTTGTCACCATCCTGGGCAACTTGGGGATGATCACCTTGATCAGAGCCAGTGCCCTGCTCCATTCCCCCATGTATTATTTCCTGGGCAACCTGGCTTTTGTGAACCTCTGCACTGCCACCATCATCACCCCCAGGATGTTGGCTGGGGTTTTGCTGGGGACGAGGGGGATCACCTATGCTGGGTGCATGGCTCAGACCTTCACTTTTGGGCTGTTTCTGGCCACTGAGTGTTTCCTACTGGCTGCAATGGCCTATGACTGCTATGTGGCCATTTGCCACCCCCTGCTCTACCCCCTGGTCGTGTCCCCAGAGTGCTGCTCCCGGCTGGTGACCGGCTCCTACCTCCTGGGGCTGACCAACAGCGTGGGACAAACCATTGGCATGTCCAGCTTGTTCTTCTGCAGCTCCAGCACCATCGACCTGTTCTTCTGTGACATCTCCATGCTGATCTCGCTCTCCACCTCTGACACCACCCTCAACCTCGTCATCCTGAGGACTTCTTCATCTTTGCTGGGTGTTCCCAGCATGCTGGTGGTCCTGGTGTCCTATGTGGCCATCATCTCCAGCATCCTGAGCATCAGCTCAGCTGAGGGCAAGCGCAAAGCCTTCTCCACCTGTGCCTCCCACCTCACTGCCGTCAGCACCTTCTATGGGGCATTGATTTTCATGTACTTAATCCCCAGGTCAGACACCTCCAGGGGAGGAGATAAATGGGCTGCTGTGCTCTACACTGTGGTAACCCCCATGCTGAACCCCTTCATCTACAGCCTGAGGAACCAGGAGGTGAAGGAGGCTTGGAGGAGACTCAGGAAAATAAAATTAGCTTGGACATCCGGCACATCTTAACGTTGTGGCCGGATACAATGGAGATGTGGGTGATATGCTGGGATTTTTGTGAAATAGGAAGAGAGACATTTTTGGGGCCTTCTGCACTTTGATTTAGATGATGTGCTGGCCAATTCAATATCAGCTGAAAATAACAATTTCACTCCAGTTTTGGTGTTTGGATGAGGCCTGGAGCAGCCTGGTCTATTGGAAGGTGTCCCTGCCCACAGCAGGAGGTTGGAACTGAATGAGCTTTGAGGTCCCTTCCAACCCAAACCATTCCAGAATTCTGTGACACATTTGGTGTTAAAGCATTGGATATATATGAAAAAAACCCAAACCCTCCAATCAGTGCATTATCTCACCCTGTGCCAGGTCCATGGTGAAATCCAGAGTGATGAGGCTCTCCTGGAGACTCAGAACAACTTGGGATGGAGGAGAAGCTGCTCAGCTGGATTAAATCAAGCCAGAGTCAAGGTAGTTTGCTGATTTATTGATGATACAAAACTCACAGGCACTCAGGGTCACTCAGCTGAATCCTTTTTTCCCAAATCTTGCCTAAAATTCCCTGGTTATTATTTAGTCTGCCTGTCTGGCTAAATCTCCCTGAGCTGTTTATGCTCCTGTTCATCTTTCCTCAGCTGTGCTGAGCCCCCATGGCAAGCCCCAAAGGGCCTCAACTCACATGTCCACAGATGTGGAGACATTGTTCTCAAGTTGCACCAGGGGAGGTTTCGGTTGGAAAGGGAAAATTCCTTCATGGGAAGGGCTGTCCAGCCCTGGAATAGGTTGCCAGGGCAGTGGTGGAATCCCCATCCCTGGAGGGATTTAAAAGGTGTGTGGATGTGGCACTTGGGGATATGGGTTAGTGGTGACCTTGGCACTGCTGTGGGAATGGTGGACTTGATCCCAGAGGATTTTTCCAACCTAACCATTTCTATGGCTCTGTGATCAGGACCGTGAACTGGGACCTCTTTGTGTAACGCCTGCTGTTCTCCCACCCTTCTACTCCTCCCTGCTGCCCTCAGGACATTGTTTAATTTAGGTGCAGACAAGATTGTACTTTTTTTTTTTTAAATAGGACTAAAGATTATTTTTAATGTTTTATTTAAAACATAAAGCCTCCATAATTTTTCATTGATTAAAACATTAAGGCATTTAAACATAAGCCCCAGAGCACCTCTCTTTGTTGTGGGGCCTTACAGCCATTGTTTGGTAATACAAAAAATATTTGAAAAATATTAAATATTTTAATAATATTTTGAGAAAGCATTTAATGGTTTTTAATTTCTTTGTCCAGCTGGTCTTGCCTTGGCCATCACCTGACCTTTAAACAGGAGTGTGAGCCCTTAGTGAATTAAACCCTGAGTCTCTGGCTGTGACACTGTCACTGTGCATGTTGTGGCTTTGTGCTGGAGCTGCTGCTCTTAAAACCAAAATGTTTTGGGTTGTTGTGCAAATGGGAATCAGGGCAATGAGGGTGAACTGTGTCCAGCTTCTGTGGGAACAGCACCTGACCATGCATGGGAGGAGCTGGAGCCGCCATGTGGGAAGGAGATGGGACATCCAGCATTGATATTTGCTCCGGTGGACACACATTCCTCAGGGGTCATCCTGTGTCCCCGCCCATAGCAGGGCATTGGAATGAGATGACTTTAAGCTCCCTTCCAGCCCCAGCCATCCCAGGATTCTCTGGCTGGTACAGCTTACTCCCTGTGAGTCTCCTGAACCCACTTTGAAGCACACATTGCAAAATGGCTTTTGAAAATGAGGTTTCCTGATCAAAAATGGGCAGATGGGAACCAGGTAAGCTTGGAAAAGGGAAAAATGCTGAGCGCTGCCCATGGGGAATAATTGTCCCAGACACGGGGACAGGAGAGCAGCTGTGGAGGTTGTGGTGGCCACCAAGGTAGAGATGAGCCATCGATGAGTGTTCTGAGTGCAAGGACATCACCAGCAGCTGGAGAAAAGCATTGACAGCCACTCCTGTGACTTCCTGCAATGAGAGTCAACCTCTGACTGAGACCTGGAGGAACAGGGAAGGAAAAGCTTCTTTGGGAGGGTGAGAAGAATAATATGAATTAGAGAATAATTAAAAAATCTTTCAAATTCAAGCCAAAATCCTTTTTTTTTGATGTTTCCTCTTGGCAGTGTTGTGTTCACAAATAGCATCGCCCAGTGTAGTGGTGCACCATTTTTTTTGCTTTCGTAAAATTTTTAATGTGTAAGTTGTATTATGTAATAAGGTTCCACACAGGTCTCCTCCCTTTTTCTCTCTCTTGCTAGCGCGGACAACCAACGATTTTAGAGGAAGCCAGGCACCGCCACTGCAGCCCAGGCTCTGCAGGCATCAATTCTGATGTGCTGCGGGCATCCCATCCCTAAAATTCCAGGGAGAAAAGTTGGGATGGATCCCAGGGCCTCTGGAGAAGGCTCATTGTGTGTACAAGTGCCTTAGAGACCCTGTGGTAATTGGTTGCGTGGGGATGGGGTAAAACTTAAATATTCCAGCCACGTTAGAGGATGGAAACAGAAAACTTCCTGGTTTTCGCCAGACCGATGGAGCTTGTGGACTTCAGCTCAAGGACCTGTGAGTATGTTAACAATCAGAGAGGGTGAAATTTTAAGTTTTGAGACAATTTTTTGCTGGGTGGGGAAAATTGTTCTTCCCAAATGTTTGCAGAAGGATATAATAACAAATAACTCCAGAAAATTGCAAAGGTTCCTCCTGATTGCAAAACACGTATTCCAGTACATCTGAACCTTCATTCCTAACTCAAATTTTGGATGAATGTTCCTTGTATCAGCAGAATTAGGAGGCAGACTCTAGGCAAATTGATGGAAGGGTCAATCTGAACCTAAAGGTCTTAAATTCAGCTCATCATTATCACCAGAAAATGTAAAAATAAATTGCAGCAGGAAAGTTCCTGCAGAGTTTTCCCTTCATCCTGATGGGCAGTTGCAAGACTTCTCTAAACCCTGGGTTGTCTCTCAATTCCTGAATCTCCATTTCTTACACTAGTTCTTTCTAATTTCCTGTGATCCCAGGAAATTATTTATATATTCCAAGAGATACATTTAAATGTATGTAATTACATAAAATATATAAAATAAAATTATATCTATGAGGAAAATATTTATATGTATTAAGTAATTATATCTCTAACTGCATATATAAATTAAACCTCTATATTAACTTTATTTATATAGTAAAATGTTAATATATTTAATTGTATATGTATAGTGGTAAATAAATCCTTAAGCCATTTAACTTCCTGAAACTAATTGAGTTGTTTTAACTAATGGTGTTTATTTACCAGTGCAGGTCTCCTCTTTAAGGGGCTGCTTCCAAAGTCCCAATGGAAATTTCCTCCTCCAGGGTTGGGCAGTGACAAGCCCCCAGCGTTCCTGTGACAAACAACAGATTCTTTTTGTCAAGTTTTAATGCTCTGTGTGAAGGTAAATTATTCCTGTTTTCCACACTAACACTGGCTTTATTTCTCCCTGGAAATTTTGGTCTGGGAGGTAAAATCTGATCAAGCAAAAAGGGCCCTGAGATGTAAGGAAACAAGTGAGTTTTAGCCAAAATAAGGCTGCAGGGAGTTGATCTGCTGCAAGGAGAGGGCTCGAGGTGGGAGCCTGTTATCACAACAAATCATCATCCAGCTCAGGGTCTCTGAGGTGAAACCCAGAAATTTATCATGAAATCCACAGCTTGGCTTGGAAGGGACCTTATGGATCCATGGGCAGGGTCACCTTGCACTAGGCCAGGTTGTTCCAAGCCCTGTCCAACCTGGCCTTGAAGGTCAATCATTGCATAGCAGCACTACCTGGATTATTTCCCAAATTATAAATATTCTGTTTATTTGAACTGTATTATCAGCATCTTACTCCTTCCAGTTAATCATGGCACCACAACATTTTTGGGGTCTCCAGACTTTTAAAACCCTTTTCTTTCTCCACACTTCTCACAGGAATGACACGAGTATCACCATATTTAAAGGGTTTTTAAATACAAATATCCTGTTTGAACCCAAATTTCAGTTTCATGGGAAGGAAGAGAAGAAATTTGGTTTATTTTAATTTGTTCTAACTCTCCTAAAGAAAATTTTAAAGATGTCCTGATCTCTCACCAGTGCTTTGTCTCCTTTGGATCTTCTAAACCAATGAGGTTTGGGGTTGTTTTTTGGGTGTTTTATGTTGTTTTCAGTTTGTTTTTCAAATTCATAATGATTTCTAAAGTCGGGATAAATTACTGGGGTTAATGCTTTGAATTTGATGAGTAATCATTCCCTTAACTTTTTCATGAGGTGGTATAAATCTTCCATTGTGCAAAGTGATTTATCAAACCAAATCAGTGGCTAAGCCAGACTAAAACCATCAGAAACAAACTCTCCAGTGAACTTCGACTACTTTAAAATGTATTTTGAACCAAACAGTAAATTCTGCAGTTCCTGCATCTGCAGACTGTGTTTGCTGATAAAAATTCAGCCATTTTTAACATGTTTGTGCAGAAAACAGGAATACCCTGACTCTTCATCTTGGCTTTCCCACAGCACCTACATTAGGATGGCAGCCAAAGGAAATGGAACCACCAATGCTCACTTTGTCCTCTTGGGATTCTCCGCTCAGGGCCGTGTCCAGGTTGTCCTGTTTGTGGTGTTCCTGGTGATCTCTGTGATCACCCTGCTGGGGAATGTGGGGCTGCTGGTGTTGATCAGGCTGGTTGCCCAGCTCCACACCCCCATGTACTTCTTCCTGAGCAGCCTGTCCTTCCTTGACGTCTGCTATTCCTCCTGCATCACTCCCAGGGTGCTCCGGGATCTCCTGGATGAGGATAAGGTCATTTCTCACTGTGCCTCACGCAGTTCTATTTCTACGTGGCCTTCGCCACCACCGAGTGCTACCTCCTGGCCGCCATGGCCTACGACCGCTACGTGGCCATCTGCCGCCCCCTGCTCTACTCCCTCTCCATGTCCCGAGGGATCTGTGCGCTCCTGGTGGCTGGCTGCTGCCTGGCCGGGGTCACCAATGCCGCCCTGCACACGGGCCTGGCCCTCAGGCTGAGCTTCTGCAGCCCCAAGGTCATCGACCATTTCTACTGCGAGGGGCAGCCGCTCATCGCCCTCTCCTGCACGGAGCCCGCGCCCAACGAGCTGGGCACGTTCATCACGGCAGGCTTCAGCCTGGCTGCCACCCTCCTGGCCATCCTCCTCTCCTACGCCTTCGTCCTGGCCGCCGTGCCGGGCACGCGCGCGGCCGCGGGGAAGCGCAAAGCCTTCTCCACCCGCACGTCCCACCTGGCTGCTGTGGCACTCTTCTACGGATCCCTGGTGTCCGTGTACTCCCAGCGCAGCTCCAGGAGCTCCCGGGAGCGAGACAAGGTGGCCTCTGTGTTCTACACCATGGTGACGCCCATGCTGAACCCCTTCATCTACAGCCTGAGGAACCAGGAGGTGAAGGCCAGGCTCGGGAGGCTGATGGGGAGGAAACACTCAGCTGAAAAATAGTGTTTCCTTTTTTATTTGTGTTTGCTGCCTGGTATTTTAATTTCAGGAATTTAAGCCCTTCTTTACCATTTGTAGAGCTTGAGGACCAGGAACTCTTCATCTCTGATTACTTGGGACCATTTCCTTCTTTTAGGGGAAAAAAAAAAGAAACTTTTTTCCATCTGCCTCATTGTGACACTCTCTGATTGTTTAGGCATCAGGATATCCCAGATAATGTAAAAATAAAACACAGCAGGAGACTTTATAAAGTGTTCTCCCTTCTTCCCAATTAGCAGTTGCAGCACTTCTCCAAATACCCAGCTGTTTCCCAATCCCTGAATCTCCATTTTTTATACTTATTCTTTCTACTTCCCTGTGATGCCAAGAAGCCAATTCTATATTTCAAGGACAAATTTATATATATTTAAAATTATATGTATATTAAGAAAAATATAAAGAAATTCTATACACAAACTTTCTTTACATACATAAAGATATATGTATTAAGATATTTATACGTATAAATTTATATATATAAAAAGAAGTGGGACATAAACCCTCAGGCTACCATCAAACTTCCTGAAACTGATGGTGTTTAATTACCAGGGCAAGTCTCCTGCTGAAGGAGCTGCTTCCAAAATCATCCATTCCAAGGATAATTTCCTGGTTGCTAACACCAGGGTGGGCAGTGACCCAACTCAAGGCTCAAGCTTGCTCAAAGAGCAGGGAGCCCTCATCTGGCATCTCTATGGATCATGGTGGAATTGCAACTGCTGCTCCCTATCCTGACATTTTGTTCATATTTTGGTTTTATTATTAAAAAGGCTTTGCTTAGTTTTGAGCAACTGTGCGATTTCCCCTCTAAAATAGAGACAGAGAAGAAGGAAGAACAAACTGTTGGAACTACAGTGAAACTGAGCACAGAAGGAGTGGCAGGAATACTCACCAGGAGCAAGTATGGGTAGAAACGGTTACAGAATCCCAGAACCATTTAGGCTGGAAAAGCCCTCTAAGATCATGGAGCCCAACTGTTAAGCCAGCTCTGCCAAGGCCAGCACTAACCCATATCTGAGCTCAGTGTAGAGGTCAGACCTGAGAGGTTCTTCCAGAGCCTAAAGGGGCTCCTGGAGAGCTGCAGAGGGACTCTGGGCAAGGACCTGGAGTGGCAGGACAAGGGGGAATGGCTTTACACTGACAGCATTTAGATTGGATAGTGGGGAAGAAATCCTTCCCTGTGTGGGTGGTGAGGCCCTGGCACAGGTTGCCCAGAGAAACTGTGGCTGCCCCTGGATCCCTGGCAGTGTCCAAGGCAGGCTGGATGGGGCCTGGAGCAGCCTGGGATAGTGGAAGGTGTCCCTGCCCATGGCAGGGGTGGCACTGGATGAGCTTTAAGGTGTCCTAGCACAGTCCCGTGCCAACACATTGACCCTCCAGCGTTTTGGCTCCAGGGCCTCAATCTGACAAACAAAGCATCTGGAGAAGTTTTCTTTGTCTTTAACAAGGAAGGAACTTTCTTCCTTGTTATCCTTAGCTAATTAGTCTATAATGGCTTATTAAGATTAATGAAAGAAGTTGTTGAAAAGCCCTCTGAGAAGTTCCATGATGATGATTAGGAAACTTTCTTGGCAAAGCCCAAAAGATCTTGTTAAGCTGGTGATCCCTTGAAAGATGGTTGGTCTCCCAGGATCACTTCTTGCTCTGGGAATGGGAGCAGCATCCCTTGTGCTGGAAATAGCTGTGAGCACCTGCATGGTGGGACCCTGGAGCTCAGACCTGCTGGTGGGCTTTCTTAATTCTTCATTTAAACCTGAAAATCTTGAACTGAAGGAGAGTGGATTTACACTGGATACAGCAAAGAAATCCTTCCCTGGGAGGGTGCTGAGGCCCTGGCACAGGCTGCCCAGAGTAGCTGGGGCTGCCCCATACCTGGAAGTGTCCAAGGCCAGGTTGGACAGGGCTCGGTCTAGTGGAAGGTGTCCCTGCTCATGGCAGGGAGTGGGAATGGGATAAGCTTTAAAGTCCCTCCCCACCCAGCTTTGATATCTATCAAATATATACCTTTATACCTTTATCATTTAATTATATCAATTCCAGCTTCTTCATCCAGGTCCAAATGTACCTCTCCCATTTCCCCCCAGACTTAAAACATCTCTTCTCCTGCTGTTTTTCCCAGAGAACAAGGAGACTACTTACAGTCCATTTACTTTTCAAACAGAAGTGAGTTCTCATGTAACTCCTCAGAATAAAACATCTACAACACAACACCAAAGGGAAAAGTTTTCTGCTTCCACCTTTCCCTGCCACAGCCAGGGTTTATCCCTCTGCAGAGTCCAAACTCATCCCACCCCCAAAAGGTGTCAGCAGGTGAGGGACAACCAAAATGAGGGGTGAGGAGAAGAGGAGGGAGAAGGGGAAGTGTCTGCTGAGTTTATCCAGACTATCTGAACTGTGAAAGAAGTTTGCAGGATTGCACTCAGTTTGCCCTCAAAAACAACAGAGGATATTTATCCTTTGGAATTTGTTAGGATGAGCAGAAAGTAGGAGTTTTTTTCCATTCTAAGTGCTTGCCAGGAAAAGGATTGCTGGTCTCTCCCCAGTATTGTGGACATCCCTGTACCTTCTTTATTGAGCTATAATTTGGTGAACTGTTGTTTTTGGCTTTTTAGGGCCTTTTCCAGACCCAAACAGCTCCCAACTATCCATAGATCAGGTGTTGAGGACTCTTTCATCTATGGAAACCAAGACACTTAAGTGCTTAAAGTTTGAGTGAAATGCATCTGTTAGGTTTTCAATATGTGTTTTGCATTCTCCTTGACATTCCAAGGTATATCTTGAGATCCTGACTTGCATCAGCTTCTTATCCCTCAAAGTCATAAAAAATTTGCACTTTTAAAGCCTTTTATCTTACTCATTTATCAAACACATTTTAAAATACTCTTATTCTTCCCAAATGCTCCTTCCCACCCCAGCAGCTTGGTTCTAATAAATAACTCACAGGTAACAATGAGGAATTTTATTGGAATTTAGGGATAAGGACAATAATCTTGCAAGAAAAATACATATTGATCAGTGCAAATAAGTTATAAACCAATAAAGCTGTGATTTGTTTTTTCCTGGGAGAAAGAAAGGTTTAATTGGAATAATGCCCTGAAATAATTCTGGGTGATTTCTTCCCATAGCCCTGTGGCCACAAAGGAAATTCAGGTTTGAGGCTCCCACTCCTGTTTCCTTCCAAGGAATATGGAAGGACTGTGGGGTCTATTTCTCCAGGATAAGTATTGTAATTGAGTTTTGTGAGGAACTGCGGAAGAACTTATATTAAACTCTGAGGATCCAGGAAAAATCCATGTAATTTAATTTAACTTTTTTATTCTTGCTTTAGAGGAACAGTTTGCTTCCACAAGGGCATGGAGTGGCAAAACAACAGGGAATGGCTTTAAGCTGAGAGTGGGTTTCGATGGGATTCTGGGAAGAAATTCTTCCCTGTGAGGGTTGGAAGTCTCTGGCACAGGTTTCCCAGAGAAGCTGTGGCTGCCCCATGCCTGAAAGAGTTCTAGGCCAGGTTGGATGGGATTTGGAACTGTCTGGTGTAGTGGAAGGTGTCCCTGCCCATGGAGTGTAGGACCAGGTGATCCCTAAGGTCCCTTCCAACTCAAACCATTCCAGGACTCCCTGATGCCACAAGCTGCACTTCTCTGATGCTGGCAGAGGTTTAACATCCTCCTCCTGCACTTCCCCAGCGCTGCCTTCACCTCCTTGTTCCTCAGGCTGTAGATGAAAGGGTTGAGCATGGGGCTGACCACGGTGTAGAAGACAGAGGCCACCTTGTCCCGGCTGCCGTGCCGTGACGCCGGCTGCAGGTACATGAAGAACAGGGAGCCGTAGAACACGGACACGGACGCCAGGTGGGAGGCGCAGGTGCAGAAGGCTCTGGCCCTGCTGGGCACCAAGCACATCCCCAGCACGGTGTGGAGGATGCGGCCGTAGGAGAGCAGGATGACCACGCTGGTGCCCAGCCCGTTGGCGGTGGCCAGGGCGAAGATGGCGGCCTCGCTGCCGTGCGTGTCAGAGCACGCCAGCCTCAGCACGGGGCTGGCGTCGCAGAAGAAGTGGTCGACGCGGCGGGGCCCACAGAAGGAGCCCCCAAACGTGCAGCCGGTGTAGAGGAGGGCGCTGAGGGAGGCCACGAGGTAGGACCAGGCCACCAGCTGCCAGCAGGCCCGGGGGGACACCACCATGGCATAGTGCAGCGGGTGGCAGACGGCCACGTGCCGGTCGTAGGCCATGGCGGCCAGGAGGTAACACTTGGCTGTGACAAAGAGAGCAAAGAGGTGGAATTGTGTCACGCAGCCAGCCCAGGAAATGGTTTTATCCCCAAATAACAGATCTGTGAGCATTTTGGGGGAGATGACGGTGGAATAGCAGACGTCAGCCAGGGAAAAGTGGGTGAGGAAGAAGTACATGGGGGTGTGGAGGCTGGGAGCCACCCAAACCAGGACCATGAGCCTGATGTTCCCCACCAAAGTGACAATGTAAATCAACAGAAAGAGCCCAAAAAGAGGGGCCTGCGCCCAGGGAGTGTCTGTAATTCCCAGCAGGATGAATTTGGGCTGTGTGTAATTTCCTCCCATGGCCAGGTGTTACCTGCTGAGGCAAAGGGAAGAAATACATAAAAATTGTAAAATCCAGAGTTTCACTTTTTGGGTCATATTTAACTCCAATTAATCACAGTTTTGATTGCCATACATTGGTATATTCCATATATTTTCCAAACATAAATTCTATACTTTTTAATTTATCAGTTGAGGTGCCTAGAAAAGAACACAGAGCTTAAAGAAACACAGATGGAAAATATGCTATTTTGTGCTTGGATACATAAAATCATGGATTTATTCTGGCACATGTTAATTAACAATGAAGAAAAGAATCAGATGTATATTCCCTTCTGATTTGAAAGAAATTTGTTTCAGGAGGCACCTTAGAGGAATCTCTTTGGAGATAATGTAAACCTGGAATGGGAGAAAGTCCCAGTGCCAGTGAAATCCCAGATTACACCACATAAAGAATATTTTTCCTTTGCTTCTAATTATTAATCCAGTCCATGAAACTGTTATAATATATATCACTCACAATGGATAAAAATCACATGGATAAATTCACATTTTATACCTTTCTGAGCTCCTGCAGGCTGAAACATCCAAAAACCATGGGAATTAAGATAAAGCTTACGTTGAATGGGAATGAATTTTAAAACAATCCAGTTCCGGAGGCTGATTTGTTGACAACTGCATTCTTCTGACAATTCTTTATAACTAAATAAGAATTGTCCTTATCACTTCCATAAATCCATTTATCTTGCTTTAGCTGCCTAAGGAAAACAAAAACCAATTTGCAGAAGCTATTACTCCCATTTATTATAAAAAATCCTACTTTTGGAAGGCTGTTTTCCAGCACAGCCCCAAAGAAGAGGATAAGAGGACATGAAGAAGGAACCCAACTTCTTTCTCTTGGATTTACAGCTCCTCCTGTGCCCTCACTGTGGCGGTGGGAGCCAAGGGTTTATCCCAAACACAGCAGAGAACATCCAGGCTGATGTGGAGAGGGATGTGCTTCTTCCCTGACTCCAGCTCTGAGCCTGTGGGTGACAGGGCTGTAAATATGTTCCCTTTGCTCTCCTGGGACAAAACCCTCAGGGCTCCTCATGGCACAGCACATAAACAAAGAAAAGAGGGGGGGGGGGGGGGGGGGGGGGAAGGGACAGAATGGAATTCTGAAATCGATTATGCTTCAGGGATCTCAAGTCCATCACATGGATGAGCCACCACGTCACATGGACACGTGGCACCAGCAGTGACCAGTGGTCAGAGGGTCCCCAGGTGTCACACAAAGCACCTCCAGCTCTGGAGCTGCTGATGTCCCTCTGTGGACACCAGGCAGGCCAGTTTTCCTTCAAGGATGGGATTATCCAAGGTGAGGTATCTGCAGCCCAGGTGTCCACAGCTGGGCAGGCAACTCTGGGCACCTTCAGACAGTGATTAACTGTCCCAAGAGTGAACTAATTTGCATTAATCAGCCCATCTGGGGGCTCCATCCACACCTTGACCCACAAACTCTATTTAAGCTCAGCCCAAGGAGGTTGCTCCCTCTGCAGAAGTCCCGGTTGCCAGTTGAACAACATGTGCACATCTCTGAATTCCTTTAATCTGCACCTTGTCTTGATCACAGATCCAGCCCTGACCAGGATTGAGTTGGTTTTTGGATGTTTCAGCCTGATGGAGCTCATAAAGGTATAAAACATGTATTTATCTATGTGAACTTTATCCACTGTGAATGATATATAACAATTTGATAGACCGGATTAATAATTAAATAAATACCCAATTAAAAAAAAAAATAGAATTTAGATCAACCTTGGACCTGCCTCAGTGTCACCAGCTGTCTGGGTGGTTTGGAGTCTTGGCTCAGAGAACATCAAGAGGCTTGGAATAAATCTGATTCTGATTTATTAAGCAAGCTGGAAGGTGGGAAAATAAGGTTTTTGAGGAAGCCAGTGGTGATTTGGTGGAATACAGTCCTGGAAAATGATAAAATAGATCTGATTGGGTCAATGACAAAGAAATGGAGCAGAAATACTCATGGAAAGCAAAAATTGCCAGATTTCTTGGAAAATGCACAAAGGCAGAGGAAGGATTGAGTGATAAACAGTTCAAAGGTTTATACTTAATTACCTGATAATTATTTAACTTTTACTGTTTTGCCTTCTTGGTCATTCTTTTCTAAGTTTCAAAAGTTTCTTATGAAAATAACTGGATTTCCTGGTTTTATTTATTATTTTGAGAAAAGAGGGGGTGTTTGTAGTTGTGCCTGAGGGATGGGGAATAAAGCAGGAACTAATGGGAGCCAGTGGTGAAATTTTGGTATGGAAACTCACCAAATTCCAACACTGATGTTAAAATGTTGTTTTTGCAGAGCTACACCCAACCAAAACATCAGCACGAACTGGGTGATCTTTAGGGCCTTTTCCAACAGAAACCATTCCAGGATTCTGTGTACATGACACATGGCACATCCTCTTCCAGCCTGCCTGCAGTCTCTTGATCCCTCTAATTCCACCTAAGATATCATGGGATGTGTCATTGATAACTGATAAATCCCACCTGTGGACCCAAACTCTACTTTGTGGGCAGCTGAGATATTCCTGGGAATACCTGGAGCAGAATAAGAAGGTTTATTGGACTCTGGGTCATGTTCTGGCAGGTGGGTCTTGTACAGACCTCCGAGTGCAAGGCCAGGAGCAGCCTGGAAGCATTTTGGGCTCATTCCTTACCTGGAGGCTTGGATCAGCCCTCACCCCCTGTAATCCCAGCTGGCTGCTCCAGGGATCCATCCAGGACAGCCTGAGCTGTTTGCAGGGGATACCTGGAGCAAACCCCCCCTCCCTGACCCTGAAGTAAAGTTATGTTCACTATAAAAATTAAATTATATTTCTATTAAAGGATGTTTTGCTGATGGAGAGGGTTCCTCAATGAACCTTCTGATCCCGATGCTCCTCTGGTGAGGTAAGAATTGGATTTTTATCTTTAATCCTTTTATTCTGATTTGTTGTGTTATCAGGGACAGGGAATTCTGTCTGGCTCTTTTTTTTCCTTCCCTCATGCCAGGGCTCTCATCCATACCTTGGTTTCAGCTGGAAATGAAGTGGGATTCATGGAGGTTTGTGAGGGAGAAGAAAATCCAGTAACATGTAGGTGTCAGTGCACACATTTAACCCAGTAATGTTTTGCACTTTATGTATAAATATAAGGGATAATGTATATTTGATATTGGATTTGAATATATATTTATGATTTTGGATCAGAAAGGACAGACATCTAGGAGATCTCTGGCCTTGGATGGCAAGTTAACCATTTTTACCCATATGTATTTATGGATATGGGGCTCGGAGCACCCTGGGCTAGTGGAAGGTGGCCCTGCCCATGGCAGCAGGGTGGCACTGGATGATCCTTCAGGTTCCTCCCATCCCAAACCATTCCAGGATTGTGTGAAAGGTGTCAGGATCCCTGTATAAAGGTTACGTGGGTCTAACAATGACAACATTCCTGACTTCTGTGATTTCTGGGCTGGATCAGGGAGGCAGCTCCCATGAAAAGCCTTTCTGGGAAAGATGGAAGGACAACATTCTAAATGGATTAATTTGCAATTTTAACACAGTTTGGAGATAATGAGATATCACCCATAAGTCAAGTCAATGAATTAATTAATAAATAGCTTCATATTTGAAAACTGGGTAAATTTCCAGGTTCAGTTGAACCAGTCACCTTTGCCCTGTCCTTTTTACATCCCAAATTTCTGCCTTTCAAAGCCTTCAAACAAAGCTCTAATTAGTTTTCCTCTTTATGCCCCTGGTGGTTTGCCAAAAACAAGTCAGGAATATTATCAGTGGAGTTTGTATCCAGAGATTTGCCCTTTGGCAGTGGGGAGAAGGGAATAATAACAAAGCAAAACAAGAAAAAAACTGAAAACCTGAAATTAAAAGATGAAGGGTGATAATTATTTAAAAAGTCCAAATTTTAGGCAAGAAATAACTCCTGACCAAAATTGCAGCTCCCTCATTTCTCCACATTCTGGATGAAAACTTGGTGCTTGCAAGGATGACAAATCAACGTGGTTTTTGTTGTCAGAAAAAATCCTTTCCTTGTAAAAAGTTGCATTTAATCTACTTCCAAATTAATTTAATTCGTGGTTTTACATGAACAATTTATTTTTGCTCCTTTGGTGCACCATGGTCAATCCTGAGCGATGTTAAAGAACCACAAAAATCCTTTTAAGGTATGAAACTGAGAACTAAAAAGGGAAAAAGGTTAAAAAATATCCATCAGTATTTCCTGTATGTCACCACCATCTACTGGACATTGCTGGGAACATGATCTCCTTTTTATTTTACATAAAATCCCCTTTTTTCCTGTAAGCCTTGGGTAGCAAAGTGCCTTGTTCTTGCTCAGGAAACTGAGAAGTAGGCAATAAATAAAACAATAGCACTGTGTTCCTGATCCCACCTGGATAATTTATTTCCCAAGTGTCAGCTCCTGAGCCTGTTGAAAATATTGGGTGTTTGAAGTTCTCACATTTGGAAACTGCTTTAAACTACACTTTATTTTGTGTCTTAGGACAATTTTCAGCTGATACCTCAGGCTGTCTGAATCCTTCAGGTGAAGTTAGATGGAATATTTGGAATAAATCTTTCCCTGAGAGGGCGGTGAGGCCCTGGAATGGATTTCCGAGAAAAGCTGTGGCTGCCCCATGCCTGGAAGTGTTTAGGGCCAGGTTGGATGGGGTAATCTTGGTGAATCCTAGGGCAGCTCATTGGAAGCTCTTCTACTGCTTTGCCCAAAGATTTCCTGGAATTTGGATGCCACAATGGAGATCCTCACCACAGGAGGACGGGATGAACACTCCATTAATAATTCCACACCAACCACCTACTTCTCAGCAGGAAGAAAATATAACCCATGGATTTTAACTGAATTTATTACCATTCCAGGTGTCCAATCCATCACACAAAGTAAAGTTGGTTGGTTAAGTAAGAAAAAGTGAGGCTGGACTTTAGTTAAACAAGAAATTGAGGTAAATTCTGTGATGGAAGCAGGTGGATTCTGCTTCTAGGGGGAAATTCAGGCCCAAAAATGTTTGGTTTTCCTTATTTTTAACACCTCTGTCATCTTCATAAGGATAATGAAAAGCAGCTCTAAATCCTCCTTAGTAACTCCAGAAGACCATGGAACACCTGAAAGAGACGTCGGGTTCTGGGGGTGAACTCAGCCCTTCACCCAAGGCTCAAGCAATAATGAGGATTTCCAGGTTTGGATCCATTTGTCAGGAGCCAGCAGTGCCTACTCTTGGTTTACTCTCTGGTGCAACTCTGTCAAGCCAGAGTTATCCAGGAGAAAAATCCATCTTTTTTTTTATTCTGTCTGTTGTAGAGTGGCGTTTAGGAGCTGCTGATCTCTCCCTGGTGAACAGCAAGATGGAACATGAATTTATCTTTTGTCTCCAAATCAAGCATCACATCTAAAGCAAGGTGAGGTAAGACAAATCCCAGCTCTTATTCCTGCACCAGGAGAAAATACACTAAGGGAAGTCCCATTTTCCAATGCTTTCACCTAGAAAATCTCTTCCTGGCACACAGGGAGCTGGTATTTATTCTTCAAGTGCTCAGGCTAGATAGGGAATGGTCAAAATATGAGAAGTAATTTCATTTTCTCAGGAATTATCAGGAAAATAATGGAATCTATGATTTATTTATTTTGGTACGGTATTTCCCTTCTTAGACTTAAATATGCCCCTGCTTCCCCTGGAGAGGGATAGTGGTGCCAGGAACTTGTGTTTTTTCTCTTTCAAGAAGAATTTACCTTTTATTGACTGAAGGTTTTGTAACTGCTTGACAAAAAATTAACATTCTTATCATTATCAATGGATTTATGTGCATTAAACACTTCAATCTAAAGACAGAAAGCAGCTGAACTGCTCATATAAAATGTTCAGTATGACTGGAGAAAATGAGATGTTTACATCTGAATTTATTTTCCTGGGCTTCACCACCCAAGCAGATCTGCAGGTGATGTTTTTTGTCTTGTTCCTTGCCCTCTACGTGGTCACTGTCCTAGGAAGTCTGGGAGTCATTGTGTCGATCTGCGCCTCCGCACCCCCATGTACTTCTTCCCGAGCCACTTGTCCCTGCTGGACATCTGCTGCTCCTGCTCATCATCCCCCGGAGCCTGAGGGATTTTTTGGTGATTTCCTTCATGAGGGGCATCACCCAGCTCTTCTCCTTCGCCACCTGGGCCACCACCGAGTGCCACGTGCCGGCCGCCATGGCCTATGACCGCTACATGGCCACCTGCAGGCCCCGGTGCTACTCTGTGCTCACATCCCAGAGGATTTGCATTGGGGTGTTGGCCGGAGTGCTCAGCTCCACTCTCCACACCATATTTCCATGTTCCACGTCCCATTCTGTCACTCCCAGGCCATCGAGCACTTCGTTTGTGACAGGCCTGCGCTGCTGGCCCTGTCCTGCTCCGACACCCGCGCCAGCGAGGCCGTGGTGGGGCTCAGCGTGCTGAGCACCACGGCCCATCCAGGTTCATCCTGGTGTCCTCCCTGTCCATCCTGGCTGCCATCCTGCGGATGAGGCCTCATCCACCTGCGCCTCCCATCTGGCCTCCGTCGCTCTGTCCCACGGCAGCTCCACCCTCACCTGCGCCTGTCTCCAGCTGCTCCCTGGAGCAGGACAAGCTCATCTCCCTGGGGTTTTCCATCACTGTCCCCATGCCGAGCCCGTTCCTCTATGGCCTCAGGAACACAGACTTGAGGAATGTCATGAGGAGAACAGAAAGTCGGATCCTCACTGCCCGGGTCCATCCATGGCTCCTGGTCAGCTGAAAGGAGAGGACAACCCTGCTGCGATGAGGCGTGTTAGATTTTGGACCCTCAGGAAGAGAGGTTGGATATCAGACCCTCAGGATCCCAGAGTCACAGTCCAGACTCATCTTCCAGGCCGTTGGTGCCATGGTGTCCCTGCAGCAGCACTGCAGGGAAGGGAGGAGACATCTCCTGGCATTGTCTGGAGCGCAGGAACCAAGGGGGAATGTGGCAGAGCAGAGCCAGGGTCGGAGATGTCCCATCCTCAGGGACACTCCCTGTGCTGCAGGACAGGAACTGGAGATTCCAACCTTTCAGGGAGCTGCCCTGCCCTCCCTTGATCTTCCCTCCTTTTTTGAGGGAATGTCCATGTGGAAAGGGCTTTTATGGAAGCACCAAGCTGCTGGCCAAGGCACTTGGACTCGTTTTGTGCCTTCTCTGGGAGAGAAAAAAAGGAAAATGGGGGAGTCGAGGGGGTGATGGTGTCATTGGGACACCCCAAGGTCTGTGGAGGGGGAGCCAGGTGAGTGAGGGATGAGGGGGGTCAGGAGAGGTCCTCCTAAAACCCAAGGGAGGCTACAGCCCAAAAAATGCCAGAAAATTATTGAGGGGTTTGTGTGCAAAATACTTAAAACTGCAAAGATTCTAATTTTCTATATATTGAGAAACAATCTTGATTTATATATAAATTGATTTTAAAATAAGCCCGTGTCCCGGCTCTGTTATAGTCAGGATTTTAGACTGTAAGAAATTCTGAATATGGATCTGTAGGGTTTGAAAAAACAAATAAAACGTTTGTGTACATAAATGAAAAAATAAAGGGGCCGAAGAGGTAAGACAAAGTGGTCTGTGTGAAGGACCTAGAAACAGCTCTGTGTACGCGGGGTTCTTTCTCCCTGCTCCCGCTGGAACACCCGCAACCCGGGATCTGGGATTCACCGAAATTGGGATTTATTGCACCCCGAAAACCGCTGCGCATGCGCGGCGGCCGCTACACACTGAGTGCTGCCGCCTTGTGGACACCGCCGGTACTGCGGCTCCGAGCGCTCCGGGCGCTTCCCGCGGCTCCGCCGGCACCGGGAGCGGGAGCGGGACCGGGACATGGAGCTGGACCGGGAGCGGGACCGGGAGCGGGACAACGACGGGCAGTGGCCGTGCGAGGCCGCGGGGCTCTCGGCCAGGGCCGCTCCCGGCAGGAACCGCGGCCGCTGAGCCGGGAGCGCAGGCGCGGAGCCGGGAGCGGCCATGGCGGAGCCGGGGAGCGGCGGTGCCGGGCCCGGAGGTGAGCGGGGAACGGGGACCGGGAACGGCCCCGAGCGGGACCGGGGACAGCCCCGAGTGGGGAACGGGAACAGCCCCGAGCGGGACCGGGAACGGCCCCGAGCGGGGAGCGGGGACCGGGGACAGCCCCGAGCGGGGACCGGGGACAGCCCCGAGAGGGAGCGGGAACAGCCCCGAGCGGGGAGCGGGGCTGGCCCGGGAGCTGCGGGCACCGGAGCCGCCTCAGCCGTGGGGGGTCCGGGGCGTCGCTCCGGGGCGGATTCTGTAGGGTGCAAAATGAACATTTTGGAGTAAAAAGTGAGTTAATGTGCGGGGGAGAGAAGGAGTGCTCTGAGGTGACAGTGGAGCAATCGGCAGTGAAGGTGGGGAAAGTCCCAGGCGAATAAAATGGATTGTAAAATGCACGTGGGAAATGGGAGCGGTTCCAGCAGCTTTCCTTGCCTGTGCTCCCCAGGTGCTTTCACTGCTGTCTGGCTTTCCGGAGGGCGCACAGTGTGGGGTGACACAGCTTTGGAGGGTTCTGAGTTTTCCTCAGCTGTGCAGGGCTGTCAGGATCTGGAGGCTCTCCTGTTTCCCTGAAGGAGGATGCCCTGGGGATTTGCCGTACGTGGGATTTGGCTGAGCCGTGCTGGGCTCGGATCCTGTGCTGGTCCTTGGCACCGCCCTCACTGCTCAGACCCTTTCTGTACCCGCCCAGCTGGGTCAGAACAATGGGCCCTCCAAGTGCAGGATTTATCTCTTATCCCCATCCAAGTGGATTTATCTCTTGCTCCCATTGAAATTGAAGTGCTGTTGCAAAAATACAATTGATTTCTGAAGAAAAATGTGCCACAAAAGCCATTTTTATTGTCCTTTGTTTCTCAAATTTCCACTCCTGTTTATTTCTATTGCTGCAACAATAATTAATGTCACATAAATAACAATGGGAAAGGGGAATAAATGGAATGTGACTGAAAATGCTTAGTTTTGATATTTGGGCAGGAACTGGTCAGTGTTCAAAATGTTCAGGCCACAGCAATATGAGCACAGCCACAGGAAAATCCAGGAATTGCTGAGTTCAGTCCAGGGACACCTTCCACTATTCCAGGGTGCCCCAAGCCCCGTCCAGCCTGGCCTTGGACACTTCCAGGCACGGAGCAGCCACGGTTTCTCTGGTTTGTGGGCACAGGAGGGAAGTTCCAGCAGGAGCTGAGGAGTTCCCTTTGCCCTGTGCAGCCCCAGCAGGGCTGTGGGAGCAGAGGCTGTGGGAGCAGGAGCTTTGCCCACGGCCTCGGGCAGTCTGTGCTGCCCCAGCCCCCAGAGCAAACGTTTGTGGTTTAACATCCCGTGCCAAGGAGATGCCAGCCAGGAACGGGAATGGGCCGCGGAGCAGGGACGGGGCCAGGCACAGGGGTGACATCCAGAGGGTGCCACCAGCCCGTGCCTGCTGCCCAGGCTGGCATGAGCAGGCTGGTGACTGTCCCTGTGCTTGCTCTGCAGGATGAGGGAGCCAGCCCTGCCTGGAGGAAGAGGAGGAGGTGTGGGAGGACGGAGACAGCGGCCACCAAAGGCTGGGGAAGGCACAGGTCCAGGTGGGAGATGCTGCCTTCCAAGGAACTGTCAATCCCAGCTGGAGCACCTGTGCTCACCTGGATCAATGGTACAGGCAGGAGAGGCTTGTCCTGAGCCAGGGTTTCATTGGAGGGCTCTCAGCTCCTTGGGAATTGCTTAAAGGTAGGACTGAACTTGGTTCTGCACTTCCCATCTGTTTCCCATATGAGCCAAAGTGTCAGGGTCTGGGCTGTGCAGGAATTGAGTCCTGTGGGTTTTTTCTCCCTGCTTAGTCAACCTTGAGCACAGCTTTTTTCTGGGGGAGATGCTCC